>NC_045603.1:129461258-129783145 GCF_009762305.2 Zalophus californianus
AGAATGGAGATTCGAAGTAGAAATTAAGCTGACATATAAAATGGAGTTAGAATTCTAGAACGCCGAGTTTGTGCGGCGGGATCTGTATCTGTCTCCTTAGTCACGCCAAGTGCTGCAGAGCAGGCAGGGCCTGCTACCCGAGGCGGCAGGTCACGCAGGATCAAAAAGCAAGGTCAGAATGATCGCCACCATGAGCCAAAGCCCACCCCTGGAAGACATCTCCCACCTTCTTACCAAGATTAGTTTTGCTGGCAGGATGGGAGGTTTGGTTGGGAGATGAGGGGACTGTTGTATCCCAACACAGGGGTTGGAGTAGAGGAGAAATCTGGAGTTTAAGGTTTTTGAGAAGAAGAAGGAACTAGGAGAGCCCTGTGAGTCTTGACCTGCAAGTCACAGGTGAAAATGGAAGTTTCCAGAGACAGAATGCAGTCCTTCTGAATTTTGTTTAATAATAATAATAGTGGCTGTTCAAGAAGCCCCCCACTTGGAGCCAGCGCCTGCCCTTGTTGCCCACGTCTGCCATCTGAGGGTCACTGGGGAGGCAGCTCTCACGATCCGGGTTCGGAGAGGTCTAGCCAGTGACGCTTGCGCTCAGCACAGTAATTACAAAGTTGGGCCTGGGCGCTGGAGGTCACCTGAAGGACGGGGCTGCGGTGGAGGTTTCTGCACTCATCTAAAATTCCTGCGTCGGCTCTCCCCTCCCTTGCCTGCCTCCTTCCTCCCCTCATTTCTTTCAGAGCCTGTCGCTCTGGTTTGAGGGTGGCGAAGCAACCCAAGACAGGTGGAGATGCACGGCCATCGCCCTGTCCAAACTGTGCCATTGCTGAACCGCCTGTCCGGCCTTACGCCGTGCAAGAGTCTTTTCCTTCAGGCTGTTTCTCCAGGCCTCCTCTGCCTCTCATTAATTTCGGCAGGGGCTGCCTGTCCTTTTTTCTCTCTTGTTCAGTGCCCTTCTAATCTATTTTCCACACGGGCCTTCTTGACACAATTTGATTTCCAGGTTGCTAGCAGGCTTCTCCCCAGCTTTGATTTATGCGCGCCTTCTCAGTGCCACATGCCTTTGCCTTACAGATGTGTCTTCGCTACCTTTCCACATTTCCTTTAAAGACCCACAGATGCTTGGCAGAAACTTTGCGGAAATAATGCAGAATAAAAGTCCTCGGGAGCCTGGTGTCTCAGGCTTGATGTGGGAAGGAAGGAGGATCTAGAACTCCTCCGGGTGTAAAGAAAGAACAGTTAAGGGCAGATTTTCCACTGCTCAAGGAGTGGTTTTTGAACTTCTTCTTTTTATCGATTTCAGGCCCTTCTAAGGCAGGCAATGTAATGACACAGTTCAGAGGTACAATGAGAAAGTGGGGCTGAGTTTCAGTGGAGGTCCGTCGGGCACCGGGCTTATTCCCCAGGTCTAGCTGCCTGCCCCGACCCCCAATTCGCCCCATATCTGTCCCTCCCCCAAAAGCCATTGGGGGGGTCCATCCCCCCAAACCAGAAATATTTCAGACTTTCCTTGTTTCACAGCTTCAGGTGCTTTTCAACGCCTCAATTTTATTATTTTATATTTTATTTGAAATCCACCGGTCATTATCCTAATGCCTTTTGCAAACCTGAAACTTCTTTGTGGAAAAAGCCATAACCTCCTCCAGTTGGGTGATAATTAACTTAGAAACTAAATGCGGGGGGGTGGGGTGGGGAGGAGTACATGGATGAAATTAAGTTCCTTTTATCCCCACTTGGCACAAATTCTTGAGTTTGCTCCCAGGCCTTAAACCAAAGGAGCTCGGCAACTCCCGATGAGGGATAGGGAAGGGAGGGGTGGACTGCTGGAGAGGCGTGTGTCTCACTGCGTCCGTCCGTGGGGGCTGGAGGTAATGGTTTGAATGAGCTCATTAAGTGAAAGGATCCTCATGGCACATTGATAGCCCCTTGCTGGAGGACACGAGGGCATTTGGGAGAGAGGAATGGTCAACATCGGATCCATTAAATGATGCTAGACAAAGATAGCCACGCCGGAGGCTGGAGGCTGCAGAGCGGGGGCAGCTCATCCGCATGCATGGCTCCCCTGCTAAGGAAGGGCCAAGAGGCCCCAGAGCAAAGCCAGCCTCTGGAGAGCAAGTCCCAGAGCCACTGCAGGGCGGGCAGCCCAGTGGTGCCTGTCTGCTGAGCCTCCTGCCTTTCACCACACCTCACAATAATTCTAATCCCGCCACACAGAGAGGATATTATATTTCAGTATTTTGAGAGGAAAGGAAAAGCAGTGGACATCCTGGCTTCGAACAGGTGAACCTCCAGCCAAAGGGCACATGGCACTGTGCGGAGTGATCTGTTGCTTGAATATTCCAGATAGCCCCAGCAGGGAGTTAAGACGGTGGTGGAGGGGAGTGGGGAGGAGGGGGCGTTTGCTCGTCTGGAAGGAGAGGAATGATTTCCCACTTGGTTGCTGGAAGGGAGGGAGGGGGCAGAGTTCGTTTTTTGGTCGTTCCTCCATCACTAGTTCGATAGCTTTGAGCAATTCACCACGGAGCCTGCTTCCTCTAAAATGGGGAAACAATATTTTCATCCCTTCAAAAAATATCCGTTGAGCATATTGTGTGCTAGGTATTGATCTAGGCGCCAGGGAGACAGCAGTGAACACACCTAAGTCCTTACTCCCAGAGGGCTTGAAGTCTGGTGCAGGGGACAGAACATAAACAGATTTGTGGGTAGCGTGATGAATGCCACAAGCAAGGATACAGCAGGGCAAGGGCAGAGGGAGGGAGTGCTATTTTATTATAAGAGGGTGGAGGGAGTCAGGGGACATTTGACAAGATGATGCGGGAGCAGAGACCAGAAGGGACTGAGGGAGTGAGTCGTGCAAGTGTCGGCGGGGGGGGGGGGGGGGGGGCACGCATCGAGGTTGGGAGGCAGGAGGGCTTGTGGGGCAGTAGAGGCAGAAGCAGAGGCGGCAGGGCCGGGTCATACTGGCCTTCGATTTAGGTGGCAGCGAACCCTCGGCTTTTTCACGCTGAGCAAGGTGGGGAGCCATGGGCTCGAAGGAAATGGCGCCAATCCGCACGAGCGAGGATGATCTTGCACAGGGCACCAGTGGTGGGGAAAGTGAGCGGTAGTCTGGATATATTTTGAAGGTAGAGTGGACAGGATGTGCTGATGGGTCAGCGTGGGTGTGAGAGAGGAGTAAGGGATGACTCCTGAGTATTTTGCAGTGAGCAACTTATTTTACGCCCAAACTGTTGTGAGTATTCTAGAACATGAGAAGTGGTGTAGAGCATTGTTGATGAGCCTGGACTTGGGAGCCACACAGCCTGGGTTCAGATCCTGGCTTCACCAGTGCTTGCTATGTGACCTGGGGCATCTTATTAACCTCTCTGGCCCAGTGTCTTTGCCTGCAGAATGGTGCTGACAATACGACCTACCCTGGCAGGGAGCGAATAAACGTAAAAACCGTGGACCTGTGCCAGGCATATGGCAAGCCCTTTCTAAATGTTTGCTAATTTATTTGTTAAACGATACATATGTAATGTATTTAGCCACATGTGGATGTAATATGAGCTTGGGAAGCTCAGTAAAGGGTTGGCTGCTATTGTTTTTATATAACAATGTAATACAGTTTCAAAATAGGTGGGAGTTATTTTAGGTAATTTCCACTGGTGGTTCTGTTTCTCTCTTAGTTGCAGCTGCCTTTACATTGTCTTTCTCTTAACCCCCTGACCCTCCCCACTGTGAGGCCCTTGCAGTCCTTCCACTGCACCCCCCCAGCCCCCAAAAGGGTGTTTTCTCTCCCATTCCCCAAGGGAATCTTAGCTTGGTCAGAGGTTAGAGAATCACAGTCCATTAAACCACCTCATTCCTCACCCCTTCTTGGAGAGCTCTAGTTGGGTGTCATCCTTGCTTTCATGTTGGGAGGTCCCATTCAAACTCATCCTCTGCCTTTATTCCATCCCACGTCTTCTTTTTGTTTCTGCACAGTATCCAAGCTTTCATGTCTCCTTGAATGCCTTTTTTACCTTGTTTTCCCCCTAGGCTGGGGGTTCCCCACCCTGGGAGTTTGGGTAGGGTTTCTCCAAACTACATGCTGAACCAGCCTCCCCTCTCATGTTTCACTCCCATCCCGCATGAAGACGATTACAGTGGCCTCCCTGCCTCCCTGCCTCTAGCCTTTCCCCTCGAAATCCATAGTGGGGCGAGGTCAGCCTTCTGGGAGCCTTCTCTCCACACTGGCTACTGGAGAAGTCTTGGCCCTGGCATCCCAGAGCTGCCCATACCCCCTGCTGGTGCATTCTTCACACTGCCCCAGAGTGATGTTCATACCTGCACACGTAATCAAGTTCTCCTCGGCTTTCCAAGGCACCTAAAACCCAGGCTTGGACGCCTGGGTGGCTCAGTTGTTAAGCATCTACCTCCGGCTCAGGTCGTGATCCCAGAGTCCTGGGATCGAGCCCCGCATCGGGCTCCCTGCTCGGCGGGAAGCCTGCTTCTCCCTCTCCCACTCCCCCTGCTTGTGCTCTCTCTCTCTCTCTCTCTCTCTCTCTCTCTCGCTGTGTCCCTCTCTGTCAAATAAATAAATAAAATGTTTAAAAACAAAGCAAGACGCAGGGTCATTTCCATGACTAATAAGGTCAGCACAGGCTAGTGCCCTTTTCCCTCTGCTACCTTCTGCCAACCTTCTCCTTTCCTGTGACCCTCCACTCACACCAGCCTTTTCCCAGTCTCCTGAGCTCAGCAGACTCCTTACTTCTTCACGGCCTTTATGTGAGTATGGAAGGTTCATTTCCTGAATCCTCACCTGGCTGAAACCCCATGTCCTTCAGATCTCAGTTCTAATGTCATTGTCCCAAAGGGAGCGTCTCTGACACCTGGTCTCGGTTAAGTCCGCAGCCCCTCATTATTCTCTCATGAGGTCCTGTTCTTCTTCTTTCTCTGCCTTATCATGATCTCGAATCAGGTATTTCTTGCGTGAATACTTCTTTATCCCCTCTCTGCTATAAGCTCTGTGAGAGCAGAGCCCATGTGTGCTTTTATTACCTCTGTGTACCGGACGCCTCGTGCCTGGCACAGATAGGCACACTAATATTTGTTGAACGAGACCTTGGGCAAATCAAAGAATAGATAAGCATCTCTCCTCCGTTCAGAAACCTTCTCTGGCTCCCACTCCATCGTCCAGAGAAGCCCAAGTTTGCTTGATCTTAATTCATGTCATTATCCTTCACAAATCCACACTCCAGGAGCTTAAAACTCCTGACTGTTCTTTCCACAGGTTTCTGCCTTGAGGGCTTTATTTTACCACTACTGACAGTATTTCACAGGTGAATTAATGACTGTCCCTAAATCATACCCAGTCTTCAGCGGTATCAAATGTCATATCTGCCATGAAACCTTTCAGACACCCCCAGCTGGAATGAATTTTTCCTTCTTCTGGGCTTCCCTAGCACTTTCTCTGGGGCTGTTAAAGAAATTTGTCACATTCTGCCTCTCCTTTCTCGAGTTTCTTTCTGCGTGTCTGATTTTCTACCACACTGTGAGTTTCTCAAGGGCAAGTTCCATGTTCTAATCACCTTTGTGTCTGCCACCATGATGCTTCAGCTGTAGCAGGTGTTCAGTGTAAGCAAAGACCAAAAAATTATTATGGATTATCGATTCAAGGTGATGATGATTTTTCTAAGGTAGTTTTTCTAAGGTAGATTTTTCTGTAGGTAGTTCCCTATAGAAACACGTGGGGGTGCCCTAACCCAGCAAAACTATGTGGGCTGCTCTGGATGGGATTCATTTCTAAATTATTTTAAAGATGATGGGGCTTCTTTTGAATTTTGTCTCACTGGTGGTATTGATCAGCTGTAGATGACAGGAATGAAAGGTGAAGGACAGTTTAGTAGGCAAAGTAAGAGTTAGTAAATCAAATCCAAAGACTACATGTGGTCAGAGAGACAAGGCAAGGTGCACCTGCTTTCTCTGAACGAAGGGTCCCATGAGCACAGACTCCGGCTGTAACACTGGTGTCGTGGTCCTCCAAATGAAGGGTTTGGGGTCGTGCTGTGAGCTGAAATGTGTCCCCTCAAAATTGGTGTGTTGAAGCCGCAATTCCCCAGCGTGGTGGTATTTGGAGAGAGGACTTTGGGAGACACTAGGTTTAGATGAGGTCGTGGGGGTGGGGCCCAAGGTGGAATTAGTGTCCTGACAAGAAGAAGAGAGACCAGAACTTGGTCTGTGCTGAGTGCAGTACAGTGGGAAGGTGGCCATCAGTCAATCAGGGAGAGGGCCCTCCTCACCAAGAACACAGCCCTGCTGCCTCCTTGATCTCCAACTTCCAGCTTCCAGATCACATGAAATAAATCTCTGTGGTTGAAGCCACCCAGACTGAGGTGTGTGGTTATGGCAATCCAAGCAGATTACCACAGGCCGTGTGCAGAAAGGGGGTGCCTTCCATACTCTTTGCCTTTCTCCTGAGAGATTGACATTTAGATAAGAAAATGCTGAAACGTTTGTCAGAGACAGACAAGGGGCTTTCAATCCCTTATGAGCCTCTGATTTTTTTAAATTTTGTTTTCTTATTGCACATGTGGTCCTTTGAAGCTCCTCTTACATGTAATAAAGAAGCACCCCTGTTCTCTTCTTTTATAACAGTATGTTGGTGGGCGCCTGGGTGGCTCAGTTGGTTAAGCGACTGCCTTCGGCTCAGGTCATGATCCTGGAGTCCCGGGATCAAGTCCCACATCGGGCTCCCTGCTCGGCGGGGAGTCTGCTTCTCCCTCTGACCCTCTTCCCTCTCATGCTCTCTATCTCTCATTCTCTCTCTCTAATAAATAAATAAAATCTTTAAAAAAAAAAAAAAAAACAGTATGTTGGTGGCAGATCTCTTTTGTTAGTTTGGACCAGAATTTTACTTCCATTTTTGAATGTAATCTTCTCCTTTTTTTAAAAAAAAGTAGGCTCCATATCCAGCATGGAACTCAATGCGAGGCTCAAACTCACGACCAAGATCAAGATGAGCTCAATAGTCGTACACCTAACCAACCGAGTCACCCAGGCACTCCTATTTTCCATTCTTAATGTCAGGACATTATGTTGGAAATGAATGGTGTGAACTTGGCATCCTGGGCTAAACTGACTTTCCACACTCCCCCCCCCCCCACTGTTGGTCTAAATGTACAAAGCATTAGTTACGCAGTTGACCTTTGAACAATGTGAATTTGAATTGTGTGGGTCCACTTAAGTCCAGATTTTTTACAGCACAGTATTGAAATGTACATTCTCTTCCTTACGATTTTCTCAATATCATTTTCTTTTCTCTAGAATACATATAGCATACAAAATATGTTCATCAGTCATTTATGCTATTGGCAGTGAAGTTTTTGGGGGAGTCAAAAGTTAATATGTGGATTTTCGACTGCAAAGTGGGTCAGTGCCCCTAACACTCATATCGTTGGGAGGGTCGACTGTAATTAATCCAAGGATGGCAGTACAACCCGGGGCACTTCGTCATGCCTGGGTTTACAGGTGTCAAACCATTGTTTTCCTGATTTCTCATCACTATCCTCTGCTGTAAGACCTTTACATGTTTATTTATTTGGATAAACTCAATTTGAATAAGCTGACTACATTGGCAGAATTCAGAGGTATGTAGTGAACAAAAGTATCAGGTGCAGTTTAAGTGGTTTACAAGCTGACACAGAAACCCCTCCTTCTCTGTCCTTCATCTCCCCTGCCCCCAGGTGCTTCATGCTATTGTGTGTGTTTCCATCATGTGTGGGGGTGTCTGTGTGGAATCATATGTGTGTATAAATTAAAGACAGGGCTGAGTTTCACATCTGGGTCAACATGATGTAGCCATGAAAACATGTGTCTTCTCCCTCACCTCCTACTTGGAAATGGCAGGAATCTCGGGGAAGGCTTTGAACTTTCACAATCCATGGAATTCACGAGGCAGAACCAAACCAATTATAACTACATCTTGAGAAGTAGAGAAGTCCCAGTTTATGTCTAAGGTAGACATGTTTTCTAAATGTGTATATTCTATAACATAAAACATACACTTGGAATAATACAGTGTGATGTTTCACCACGTACTTCTTTCTTTAATAATTTATACATACCTCCATGACACAGTATTCTCCTACAAATGGCTTAAATAACATCATGCTACTTTATCCTACAGCTTTACCATAATTTATTTAGCTAATCTGTCTTGACCTACATTTAAATTGTTCCTAATTTTTTTAGAGACTTTATTTTTAAGTAATCTCTATACCCAACATGGGGCTTGAACTCATGACCCCGAGATCAAGAGTCGCACAGTCTACCGTCTGAGCCAGCCAGGGCTCCCTGTTCCTAATTTTTAATATTATTAGTAACACCACAGTGAACAACCTTTTGCATATTCTCTGTGCACATCTCTGCTATTTCTCTAGGTTGAATTCCGAGAAGCATACTCGTTGGATCAATGGATATTAACTTATTTGAGGGCCTCTGGTATTTGTTGCCAAATTGTCCTCCAGAAATATTGTTCCTCTTCTCTCTGATGTTGTTTTTTTTGTTTGTTTGTTTGTTTTTTTAAGATTTATTTATTGGGGCTCCTGGGTAGCTCAGTTGGTTAAGTGTCTGCCTTCTGCTCAGGTCATGATCTCAGGGTCCTGGGATAGAGCCCCAAATGGGGCTCCTTGCTCAGTGGGGAGCCTGCTTCTCCCTCTCCTCTGCCCCTCCCCCCCCACTCATACGCTCTCTCTCTCTCAAATAAATAAATAAATAGTAAATAAATAAATAGAATCAAAGCCAACTGTGCCACCCAGGCACGCCCTTCTCAGGTGTTTTTTAAAGGAAAGAATGTGACCTTGGGTTAGGCTTAGAAATCACCTATTGATGTAGTTGAATTGGCTCCACAAAGATTAAAATACCCACTGGATGCCTTTACACTGACGTGTACATACAGCTTTGTAGAATGGGTAGTTTTCCAGGTATTTCAAAGACTTCCTCTGCATCTGTAACAACTAAGAAAATTGTGGCTTCGTGGGCACACACGATGGGATGGGCAGAGGGTGAACAGGGAAGTCAAGAGTCGCTACAACTTTGCTGCATTGTTTAACCATTCCAGAGAATTCACAGACCGATTAGCAAAAACTCCAGAGAGAGACCCAAATGTTGTAACTTTGAGGTTAAGTGTTTTGAGGGGCGCCTGGGTGGCTCAGTTGGTTAAGAGTCCAAGTCTCGATTTTGGCTCAGGTCATGATCGCAGGGTCATGGGACTGGGCGTGGAGCCAACCTTCAGATTCTTTCTCTCCTCCATCTGCTCCTCCCCCTGCTTGCGCTGTCTCTCTCGCTCTCAAAAAAGAAAAAAGAGGAAAAAAGAAAGAGAGTTTTGAAAAATGCCAACTTCAGTAACTGGCAGTCTCAGTAATCTGTGCCCCTATGGAAACACAAGAGATATGGTCTTCTTGCCCAAGGGACAAAAGTAGCACAGCATCATCTCCCCTCTCCCCAACTTATGGGAAAAGGGTCTCTTCTTTTTCGCACTGTCTTTTATGTATGAAGAAACTGCCTCTGACCTCCTTCAGTCAGATATGCCCTCTTGATTTCTGTGGTTGGTGCAGAAATACTGCTGATATCCATCTTTTGCATTCTGTCTCTCTTCCCCCTGCCTCTCTGCTATGACGCCAGCCATCACCACTTCCATGACACCATTTTCAATGGTTTCCCCCATGCTCAGCGTCACATAAAGGGACATGAACTGGGCCTGGAATCAAGACATTCAGGTTCTAGGAACCTAACCTCTGTAGACTTGTCTACTCATCTGTCAAACGCGAGAGGTGAGTTAATTGAGGTTGTTTGAGAAAAACCAGAACTGGCTAGTAGTTAAAGCAGTAAGAACACGGTTTATTCGGGACTGTTGCGATAGGGGAAGAGAGACCCTACTATAGAGCCAGGCTCAATCTGAATACAGTGTGGGCAAGCGGGGGTTTACAGCCAAGGAGCAGGGGGAGGGTCAGTGGGTGAAAAATTACTAGGAAGAAACATCAGGGGTGGTGAACTGACCTAACAGGATTCTTGCTGAAGGCAGGCCCGGGGTGATCAAATATCACGTGGGGCATGCTGGAGGATGAAGGACCTGATCTGATACTGAGGGGGAATAGGGTTGAAGGATGGGGATTCTAGCCAAACCAAACTGGCAGCGTTCTTGCTAAAACTGGACCATGCAGAGACAAACATGGGAGCCCAGAAGTTGAAGCTAGGCGGGAAAGTCAGGTTGCAGAGAGAATCTCTGTCAAGATGTTTCCACATTGTGTTATGAGAAGCCCTGGGGGGTCTGAGGAGGGACCTTAGGAGTACGGATTGCCAGGGGGGCGGTGTTCAGAGGCCCCAATCTCACTTTCAGCCCTAACAGTTCCACTCTTATTTGTCTGGTATATTGGTTTCAACCCCAAATTTGTTGGTTTGTTTTAAAGCACCGGAACCCCGTCTTCAACCTTTGAAGACCATTTAAACCAGAAGATGTGTGAAGACACATCTAGACACACCATTTTAGGATTTCAAGTCAGCCTCCAGCCAGCTAAGGGCTTGATTTTCTTCCTGACAGATGTCCCAGGGAACTCTGCCTGAGGCAGAGAGGCTTTTTATGAACTACAGAAACTTGCTATGCTCAGTCTGCCTTTGGTGAGAAGCGCTCCTTTCAAGGACAGACCCTTCCTTTAGGTGTATTTCTGCAGCCAACGCTGAAATTTGGAATTTGAGCGCGTCTCTCCCACTTGAAAAGTATCCATCCCCACTCCTGACTTTGCATTTTAGGGCATTCATCCTCTGTGGGAGGCCCTGATTATTCATCCATTTCCACAACACATGCCGTAGTATGACTAGTGTCTTTCTGCAGAAGAGGAAACTAGGACACACAAAGGATAAGCCACTGTCCTCAAATAGCTCACACTGCGTATCCGAGGGAGTGAATAAGGACCAGCACTTCCTAAAAACAGTTCCCTTCTTGCTAAATGCTACCCTGCTGTGAGGAGACTCATTTCTCTTTTCTGATCTCTTCATGGCACCAGGAGCGCTTCTCCCTTTTTATCTTCTTCTGGGAAACCAGCCAGCACGCGTCTGCAGCAGTGCCCAACCAGGCAGCCTCTGGGCTTGGAAAGGTGGAGCCACGGTCAAAAGACACACCTTTGCGGGGGGGGGGGGGGGGGGGGAGGAAGGAGGAGGGAGCCGGTCAGGGAGGGCCGCCCTTATTGACGCCCTCCCCGGAGCCTATAGTTTTTCATTCAAAAGGGATCTCACAGAATAACCCAGTGACAACCAAGCAGTCATCTGAGTCTCAGATAACATTTAAGATTTATTTGTTTATTTTAGGGAGAGAGAGAGAGCAAGAGCGAGCAGGGGGAGGGTCAGATGGGGAGGGGGAGGGGGAGAATCTCAAGCAGACTGTGCACTAAGTGCAGAGCCTGATGCGGGGCTTGATCTCATGACGCTGAGATCATGACCTGAACTGAAACCAAGAGTCGGAAGCTTAACTAACTGACTGAGCCACCCAGGCGCCTCAGAGAGCACTTAAACTCATGGTCCTAGTTCATGACTTTAAAGCCCAGGCTCACTTCATCTACAAGAACTGTGATTTTTTTTTTTTTTTTTTTTGAAAGGGGAAGGATTTTAGAGTTCCAAAAGTCTAACATTGAGTGCTAGGAGGCAAAGCCCAAAGCACAACAAAGATGATACCACAAGGCAGAGCTCCCCAAGCCCCGCCATTTGGTGGCACTCACAGAAAGTGGTAATACCGTTTGTGGAGTAAACCTGCAATATACCACCGCCACCAACCCAGGGTGACTGTCCACCTCAGGCCCCACGCAGCCACCTAAGGGGTGAAGAGATAGATGTCTTACCCCACTCACCCTGGTTGCTGCCCAACACCAGGCAGCTCTGCCAAATGAACGCGCTGGGAGGGATCCCAGTGATGCCAGAGCGCCGTTTCCCATAAAAAAGAGACAAAAATAATGTCTAGACTGCGGAGAATAGAGGGAGATGCTGGTGCGCATACCCTGAACAGGGCTTCCCCTGGTGGAGTCTGGAGTGGATTGGAAGTGCTTTTTTTTTTAAAAATTCAAGATAATATCATGATGAAATACCACGGCACACCCACTGGGATGACTACTATCAAAAATCCAGAAAATAACGAGGGCCGGAGAGGACCGGATGTATTGGAAACCCTGTGCCCTGTCCGAGGGACTGTAAACACAGGAGCGGCACATACAGAAAACAACATGGCAGCTCTTCGACAGATCACACACAGAATGACCAGGTCATCCAGCAGGTACACTTCTGGGTGTGCATCCAAAAGAATCGCAAGCAGGGACCCGAAGAGGTATTTGTGCACCCCTGTCCACAGCAGCATGATGTACACCCGCCGAAAGGTAATAAACCAAGTGTTCATCGGCAGATGAATGGGTAAACGAAACACGGTCTATGCATACAGTGGAATATTGTTCAGCCCTAAAAAGGAAGCAAACTCTTGACACCTGCTACAACCTGGGTGAATTTTGAGGACACTATGCTCAGTGGAATAAGCCATTCACAAGAAGACAAATACCACATGATTCCACTTATATGAGGTCATCAATAGTAGTTACATTTATAAATACAGAAAGCAGAATGGCAGATGCCTGGGGGTGGGGTGGTGGTGGTGGGGAGGGAAGAATGGAGAATTATTGTTTCATGGCAACAGAGTTTCATTTTTGCAAGATGAAAACAGTTCTGGCGGTGGATGGTGGTGATGGTTTCACGCCCCCGTGAACGTACTTCATGCCACCGGGCTGTACATTTAAAAAATGGTCAAGATGGTATTTTTTTATGCTATGTGTATTTCATGACAATTTAAAAAACTCAGCACGTAGGATAAAACAAAATTTAAGGTAGGTTTGGAAGGTTCTCAGGCAGAAATGACTTCTGCCTTGGTTTTCTAGAAAAGCCCACGGAGGCAGCAAGCCTTGGGGGCAAGTCACCTCTGCTGGAGCAAGTGACATCATTGTAAGGCCTGCAGGAGAGAAGGAGGTCCCCTCTTTCCCCCTCCCATCGCTCTCGGCCAAAGGACCTCCCCTCTTGGAGAGACGCAGGGGAAGGAAAAGCCCATCCGACTGACTCAGAATGGGAAGTCAATGAATGGACATGGGTTGCCTGGAAGTGACTCAATTAATGTCTGCTACTGAGACAGAAATGATGTTACAGGAAAATAGAGCAAACACACGCCTGCACATTGAAGGTTGTGGCCATATGGCTCACACTCCAGAAGAAAACAGCAGAACACAGGCCAGAACAAAATAGGACGGCTGCTGGGTCGCCTCCGGGCACTTGGCCATCCGGCCGGAGCTGCCACGGTGCTGTCACTTCCCCTTTCTCACGTGGTCCATCCCAGACTCACTTCCTCAGCGGAGGGGACCGGTAGAAAGCAGCCCGAAGCAGCGATCCCCACGTGTAAAGAACCCTTTTCCATTTTGGGGGGTTCAAGCGTTGCAGACATGTCTGCGATTGGTCCTGATAGGAGGTTTTAGATTTTGGGAACTAGACTGTGTGTGTGTGTGTGTGTGTGTGTGTGTGTGTGTGTGTACGTACTGTTCTCTTTTTATATTCCTTCTGAAACACACTCTCCTTTTCCCTGTTGTAGCCAGTATGCGCCAAGCATCCCCAACTGGTGAGGTCTCCCACATATGTTCATACGTCCCCTGTGATATGGCTGCATTTTTGTCTTGCTTTCCTAGAACAGCTTCCTTTCTAGGGTCTCCTCCTGAGCTTTCCAAGGATCCCAGGGTGTTCCAGAAATGCATGCTGGCTGTTGCTCACCCTGCCCCTGGGCCTTGGCCAGGACTCTGAGGTGAGTCATGGCCACTGCCCCTCACGTCTCCCTCCCCTTTCTGTGGGAGTACCTCCCGTCGTTTCTGGAACTTCTACCCAAAGTGGGCACAGACCCCTCCCTTGCTCCCCTCCCCCAGTGTGACAGCTCAGGTCAGGTTGTGAATTCGGCAAGACTTTCTTTTTAGGTGAGTATAACACAGAGAATAACACCAGAACAAGGAACAATGCCCAGAACGCGACAACAGCAACAGAACCCCCCCACGTTGGAATCAAAAGAATAAGCAAGAATTCCTGCAGAGTGTCCTCTAAACCCAGGCAGAGAAAAGGAGTATATCTCTCAAAAAAAAGTGCCACGTCTTCAGGGTCTTGAAGGCGTCCCCTGAAGTGTACCCATATTTCTCAAAAAAAAAATCACTTTCTTGAGGCATGATTGACATACAAAAAGCTGTATTTGTACATACAGATATAAACCTTCTCAACGTTGAGAACTGGCTGAGCTTGGAGCTAAGTGTACATCCATGACACCATCACCATAGTCAATGCATGAACATGTCTCCAAAAGTTCTCTCTCTCTCTCTCTCTCTTTTTTTTGATGATAAAAACACTTAAGATCTACCCTCGTAGCAAAATTTTAAGCGCTTTTAAGCCAGCTTCAGCGCTCTGCTAAAGAGCGGATCTCCAGGACCCAGCCACCCCGCGAGTACTGAAACTCCCGGCTGTTCTGGCCTCATCCCCCCACCCCCACCCCCCTCCACTTCTGCTTCTGAGCCCGACTATTTCAGATTCCTCCTGTAAGTGGCGTCGCGCAGGATTTGTCCCTCCGTGTCTGGCTGATTTCACTGAGCGTGTTATTCAGCCTTAGAAGAAGGAAATCCTGCCATGGGCCACGCCGAGGCGGACCCCGTGCAGACGTTTTCTACCACCGAACTGAAAAGTCAGCTTCTCGGTGGCCAACATCCCATTGAGGTGATTTCACTGCATGGCCGAGAACAAGGAGACACGTATTAGCAATGCTCACTCCGGGGGGGTCTGGGGTGGCTTTCCCGATACAGGAAAACCTGCCTGGTAGGTGAATTCTGGGGTCTGGGGCAGGCTGCTCGGTGGAAGCTGAGCTCCACCCCTCCGCGGCCCCTCCTCCTGGCTCCCCCTCCCCCAACCCCAGGGGCACTTTCCTTGTTTTTGTGGGGTGGGCCACGGGCCCGCTGCTGAGAGAAGCCCAGCCCCATCCTGGATCCCGCTGTTTGTTCTTGGCCGGCGACCTCCTCCCTCCAGGCCCCTGCTGGGCCCCCGGGTCAGGTCCTCTGGGCTGGCCGCCGTGACGGGTCTGGACCTTGACCCCCCACCCCTCCACCTGGCTCCTCCTGGCCTGCTCTCCACTCCGATGGGACCTACAGACTGTGTCCCCTGCAGGGATACCCACCTTGGTCTCAGCGCGTGGGTGCTCTCGAGGCTCTTAGCTGGATGACATCTGTCAGTATTACCCCCCACCCCAGTCGTTGTTGGTGCCAAGCACCCCCTTTCTAAACCAGTTGGAGAAAAAAAGCTACTCTCAGTCTCTTCTCCCTCCTCTGTCCCCGCGTTCCTGCCTCCTTTCTCCCTGAGATTGGACGCGCCGCCGTGTCAGGCCGAGGACTCGATTCATCTTTGTGTCCAAACAGAGAGAGGGCGCTTCTGTCGTGAGCTTGGTTGGGTCGAGGTCCCGAACGGTCTTTACCCTTTGGCTCCTCGGGGGTCTGGCTCTTGGTCCGCCCTGCTCCGCCTGGGGCTGCTGGGGGGGGGCGTGGCCAGGCCGGACACAAGGGCCGCCCCCCAGGCTCCCGGCAGGCGGTGCCTGGGGCACAGACGTTCCCCGCTTGCTCACCGGCGCCAGCCGGGCCCTCGTGCTCTCGCTGCCCGCCATGCCAGCTCTGTTGGGAAAGTTCTCTCTGTGGGGCCCGTGCGGCTTCCCCTCCACCCGCCCTCAGAGGTGTCTCTTGGTCCCGGGCCTGTCTGTGGTGCCAAGGAATCACCCCTGTGGTTTGTGATGAATTTTAAGACAAATTTGCATGGGAGGAGACGGAGGGATGGAGCCCGGGTCTCTGCTTGGGTTGGCCTTTGGGCTAACATTCTTCCTGGGGGCCTGGAGCTCCGAGTGGAACAGGGTGGGGGGGGCGGGGGGGGCCCAAGAAGGCTTCGCAGACTTCCCAGGCTGTCAGGTAATGTCAGAGGAAAATGGCGCTACCTACCAGTCAGATGCTGGGATGCAGGCGGCGCGTTGTGGCAACACTTCTGTCTCTTCACTTCTCAAGCCCCTCCTCCCAAGCTGCCCCCCTTCAACCCCCACGCGACTGTTTGGCAACCAAGATCTTAAAGTCTTTCAAAGATGGTCATCAATTGTTTCTCCATCACCTCCCATGGTAGATGTGCAGTGCATTCTGTGACTCTCAGAAAAGTTCCAGGTGAGGGAGGGGTGCCTGGCTGGCTCGGTAGGGCATGCAGCTCTTGGTCTGGAGGTTGTGAGTTCAAGCCCCACCATGGGTGTAGAGGTTACTGGGGAAAAAAAAAAAGTTCCAGCTGAGGGTACAGAAGGTCTGCAAGGGTGAGGGGCAGGTGTGGGGTGCCCGGAACCTTAGTCCCACACAAACTTGGAGGGATGCCAAGTGCGCAAGAAAGCGAGGGGCTGCCAGTAAGGTGGGGGGCAGAGGAGAGCCTGGTGAGCTGGTTATTCCGCTTGGTCTGTGCTGGTGTCCGGGTTTCCATTGGCTGCTGGCTACGATAAGACAGTGCATTCTGGATTCTAGTTGTATGTGCAGAGATCTTCTGAAGATACTCCTGAGGGTCTCTCCAGCCACGGTGCAAAATGCAGCCTGGTGATCCGGAACAGGTGTGAGGTTACACGGGCAGCCCCTCCCACCCAGCACCTGCCTTTCTTTCTTGGGGGTCTCAGAATCCCCCCTACTTACCACCCCTTGTCCCTGCAGAAAAGGAGGGGGGAGTTGACGGCAGAACTCCAAGAGTCTCCATTAGGAGTTGGCCATTCCAAGACTGACTTCACGGTGAACATCTCTTCCATTTCTGAAAATACTCTATTCGTTCACCAGAGTAAGGTGCAGCTTTTACTTTCCCCCTTGTGAATAACAAGCATGATTATAAAGGTCATTCACTCAGTGAAGATTTATTGAGCACCTAATACATACTAGTCAGTGTTCTTTGACTGGGGATATGCCTGTCGTAAAACCTTGCATATATGTAGTGCTTTACTCTTTGTAAAGAGCTATTTGGTTCAATCACCTGATCTTTCTGTTTTTTTGTGCACTTTTTTTATTGTGCTAAAAGATGCATAAAATGTACCATCTTTGCTATTTTTTTTTAAGATTTACTTATTTATTTTAGAGAGAGAGAGCATGAGAAGGGAAAAGGGCTGAGGGAGAGGGAGAGACTCTCCAGCAGACTCCCTGCTGAGCACAGAGCCTGAAGCATGGCTCAGTCTTCTGACGCTGAGATCAGGACCTGAGCCAAAACCAACAGTTGGACGCTGAACCTACTGAGCCACCCAGGCGCCCCCATCTTAGCTATTTGTAAGTGAACAGTTTGGAGGTGTTTGGTATCCTCACATTGTTGTGAAACCCATCCCCAGATCTTTTTCATCTTGCAAAACTGAAATTCGTTCCCAGTAAACAGTGAGTCCCCTTTCCCCCCCCCCAGCCCCTGGCAACCACCATTCCACTTCGGTCTCTACAAACCTAGTATCAGTGGAATCATGCGGTATCTGTCCTTTGGTGACTTGCCTTTTAGTTCGCTTGGCATAATGTCCTCCCGTTCCGTCCACATTGTAGCATGTGACCCTATTCTTTTGTAAACTTCTACAACAACACTTTATGTTGGGGTTCTGTGTGAGAAATCTGAGGCTCAGAAGGATTAAGCAATTGCTTGGGGCCACACAGCTAGTGGGTTGAATTGTGACCCCAAAAACATATATCCAAGTTCTAACTCCTGGTACCTATAAATGTGACCTTATTTGGAAACAGGGTCCTCGCAGGTGTGACTCAGCCATGGGTCTTGAGATGAGCTCATTCTGTCTTTTGGGTAAGCCCTAATTCTACCCCCTGATGTCCCTACCTTGTCCGGATCCCGATCTTGCTGACAATGAGCCCCGTAACCACGAGGCCAATCCTTTATCTTTGGCAGGCTACTAGGAGCCTGACTGAATGGAGCTGGGGAGGAGGGGAATTTTTTGGCTCTGGAAGGTAACAGCGTGAAGCCTTACCACGTTGTGAGGGAGGCAGGATTGCCAATTGGGAGGACAAGAGGAAAATGTCGCTCAGGTGGTGTCTCTCCAATGGATGGGGGCCCCCCAAAGGTGGGGCGACCCACTCTGGTGGGGGGGGCTGGTGGCATGGGCAGCGAAAGGATTCACCTGAAGCTGAACAAAGGAGCTAGAACTTTATTGCATGCACCCCAAGGACGCATCGGGCAGGACAGCAGTGGGTGGGGGCTGTATTTAAAGGGGGGAGGTGAGGGGCGCCTGGGTGGCTCAGTCAGTTAAGCGTCTGCCTTCGGGTCAGGTCATGATCCCAGGGTCCTGGGATCGAGCCCCGCGTCGGGCTCCCTGCTCAGCGGGAAGCCTGCTTCTCCCTCTCCCACTCCCCCTGCTTGTGTTCCTGCTCTCGCTCTCTCTCTCTCTGTCAAATAAATAAATAAAATCTTAAAAAAAAATAAATAAAGGGGGTAGGTGAAGCGGTAGGGGGACATAGGGAATTCTCCCTTTTTCGGTCACTGGTTGTCAGTAGCCCATTGGTCAGTTAGGGCCTGTGGATATTCTGAGGTGGGCCACCTGATGGGCCTGCCTGTATTCAGTCCGGGGGTCACTGTGGCCCTTGTGCTTTGGTCAAGCTTCCATTGCTCAAGCCTGTTGCCTGAAAGCGGCCTCACAACTTTTCCTCACTGAGCGTTTATGATATACTCTTTCTGAGAATTAATGTTTGTCCTTGGGGGATGCATTTGTGTGAAACCCTGGTTTTCAACCTCGGCTGCTTGTCACAATCACCTCAGAAGCTTAAAGACAAAAGTCCTGCTGCCCGGGCCTCACCCCTGGATATTCAATTTGTTTTAGTTTTGGAATAGATGGGAGGTTTGGTGGGGTGAGGTCTGGAGCCCACCGCCAAGGAAGAATTCTTGAGACGTCTTTGGTACAAAATGGACAGGACCCGAGGGCAGAAAGAACCGTGGCCCCGGGGTTGTGAGGGGTGGCTGAGAGAGCCTTCAGACCTAGGGGTGCCCCACCAGCTCCTTGCATGGACGCGCGGTGGGAACGAGAGCGTTGCACTCAGTGCTTCGTCTCAACATCTTGGCCTGAAATGCGAATGGATGGATGTGAGACGCTCAGCCTGGCACATGACAAGCTCGACATAAATGTTTGCTATTTTTATGTTAAGTGATACATATGCAATGTGTGCATGTGGATGCAATGTGAGCTCGGGAAGCTCAGGAAAGGGTTAGCTGCGGTTATTTTTATATACTACAATGTCATCCAATTTCAAAATAGGTGAGAGTTATTTTCGGTAACTTCCATGCGCGTTTCTGTGTTTCTTTCTCCGTCAGAGCTGCCTTTAAATCGTGTTTCTTTTCTCAAGCCCCTGACCTGCCCTGGTTTGGCTGGGGCGGCTATTCTGCCACCACCCTCCAGCTCCGGGAATGGGTCCTGGTTTTTCTAAATGGTTCAGGGCAGTCCCACCCGACCCCCCAGGCGCGCCTTTTGGTTCAGAGATGGGCACGTGACTAAAGATGCTGTATATCAGAGGGATGCTCAGGCCTTCCGATCCAGTTGGGGGAAGGATATTTTCTTCCTACTCTACGGGGCCGAGGCAGCTTATCCCCCGGGAGCTGCCAGGGGTCATCTTGTGACTAAAGAGGAGAGGGCCCTTGGATGAAGCCAACCCCAGGAAAACAAACAGGAACAAGAGATGGAAAGCCAGATGGGTTTTTGGTGGCATTGTGAACTGCTGGATCAAGCCTTGCCTACAGCTTGATCCACCTTCGGGCTTTTCATTGATGTAAACCAAGAAGTTCCCCTTATTGTTTTTTTTTTTTTAAGATTTTATTTATTTATTTGACAGAGAGATAGAGAGCACAAGTAGGCAGAGTGGCAGGCAGAGGAAGAGGGAGAAGCAGGCTCTCCGCTGAGCAGGGAGCCGGACGTGGGGCTCGACCCCAGGACCCCAGGATCATGACCTGAGCCGAAGGCAGCCGCTTAACTGCCTGAGCCACCCAGGCCCCCCCCCCCCCCGCCATTGTTGAAGCCACTTTGAGTTAGGGTCGCTCTTACTTGCCATTGAAACATCCCAGCAGACAGAGCTTGTTTAAGAATACGATGATTTTACAGCGTGGAGCAATGGATGGGCCACAAAGAGAGGTGTGATCTGCCTGGTTTTTACCCCCGCCCCACACCTGCAAAGTCTTCTAAAAAAGTAGCCATATTGCACCGCAAGGACTGCATCCCGTGGGGTCGCCCCAGTTGTGGTCAACAGTGGAGTGAGGAGTGGCCCCTGGCAGAGCAGGGGGGACACCCCGCTGGAGGAGGAGCGGTCAGACAGGGGGCTCTGGGCCAGGCGGGGGACAAGCCTTCTCCTTCTGTCGTCACACCTTCCCAAATACCCCAGACAGGTGACACTTAGAGGGAGGGAGAGTCTGAGCCTGACTCACCCGTGTGAGGCAGTGGGCAGTGCCTAGCGTGTTTGCCCTAGTGGAGAGCCGCATGCTCTGCGTCCTCCGAGGTGGACCGGGCCCTAGAGGTGGGGATAATTCACCAGCGGACAGATTTGTGTGTTCTCTTCTTCAGCAAAGTCTGTGCCTAAAAATTACCCCACTGTTCTGGGCTGAAGTCGGTCCCCTCAGAATTCATGTGTTGCAGTCCTTACTCCCAGGACCTCAGAAGGTGGTGCCTTTAGACATAGCTTCTTTTCAGAGGTAATTAAGGTTAAATGAATTAAGGATACATGAAATGGGGTGGGTCTTAGTCCAATCTGTCTTGTGTCCTTGTAAGAAGAGGCCGTAGGACACAGATGCACGCAAGGCTGACGGAACCTGTGAAGACTCAGGGAGGAGTCAGCATCTAAAGCCAAGAAACCAACCCTGCTGACACCTTGGTCTTGGACCTTTAGCCTCCAGAATTGTGAGAAGATAAATTTCTGTTAAACTATTCGGTCTGTGGTATTTTTTTTTTTTTTTTAGCAGCCCTCCAAACTAATTCACTTATTTAAATATGCAGCAAATATTTACTGAACACTTTCTACATATCAAGTACAAGTTCATGCTCTCATTTGGAAAAAGGGAGTTGATGAAGTGAATTTAGAACATGAATAAGAGAGAAGTCGGGGAGTGTGACGCCCCATGATGATAAGTGGATGATGTGATGGGAAGTTAGGGGAGCCACTTTGGACTGAGGGAGCTGCTCAGGCGCTCAGCGCAGAGCTCAGTGGGAGTAGCCCCCTTAGAAGCAAGGGCGGGCGTGTGGGCATCAGTGAAGGTGCCCTAAGAAGGGCAGATGTGGGCACCTTTGAGTCCCTAAAAAACGGCTCCCTCTGGAGGAGGCAAGGCAGCATTTCTCAGCTGAGTTTGTACAGGAAAGGGGGCTATGATTAGACGCTTTGTTTTAGAGGATTTGAAAGGAAAAGCTGTCTCACTCCTGGGCTCTGTTCCAGGTTCCGGAGTAGACAGGAACCTGACCCAAGTGGCTCAGGCCTCCTGAGCTGCCTGAGCTCCTTGGCTGAGGGCTGAATGGGATCTGAAAGATGCTTACCTGGTGTGAAGGCCTGATTTGTGTCCTTTCATGATTCATAGGTTGAAACTCTAACCCCTGGTACCTCAGAGTGGGAGAGAATTTGGAGGTAGGGTCTTTAAAGAGAAAATGAGGCTATTAGAGTGGGACCTAATCTAACCTGAGTGGTGTTCCCCACCTTTTTTAAAAGATTTTATTTATTTATTTATTAGAGAGAGAGAGAGAGAGCGAGAGAGAGTACACAAGCAGGGTGGGGTGGGGCAGAGGGAGAAGCAGACTCCCTGCCGAGCAGGGAGCCTGACTCGGGCCCAATCCCAAAGCCAAATGCAGATGCGTAACTGACTGAACCACCCAGACACCCCTAACCTGCCTGGTGTCGTTTTAAGAAGAGGACATTGGGACACACAGAGAGACACCAGGGATGCACAGGCAGGGAAAGGCCATATGAGGACACATATGGAGAAGGATGGCATCTGCCTTGTCTCAGAAGAAACCAAACCTGCCACCACCTTGATCTTGGGCTTCCAGAACTGTGACAAATAAATGTCTGTCTTTTCAGCCCCCAGTCTGTGGTACCTCCTTATCGCCTCCTGAGCAAAGACACGTGGGTCCAACGGTAATCCCCTAAAGATATGTTCACCAGGCCTGAGAATATGACCTTCTTTGGGAAAAGTGTCTTTGCAGACGTCATTAAGTTAAGGATCTCAAGATGAGAACATTCTGGATTGAGCAGGTGGGCCCTAAATCCAACGACACGTGTCCTTAGAAGACAGAGAAGAGAAGGAAAAACACAGAAGGCTGTGTGAAGAGGGAGGGAGAGATTGCAATGGTGCAGCTACAGGCCCGGGAACAGCAGGGATTCCTGGCAGCCAGCACCAGCTAAGGAGAGAGGCCTGGACCGATTTTTTCCTCCAAGCGCCCACAAAGACCAGCTCTGCCCACACCTTGCTGGCACACTTCTGCCTTCTGAAACTGTGAGAGAATACGTTTCTGCTGGTTTCAGCCACCAGTTTGTGGTCACTTGTAATGACAGCCCTATGCAACATTGCCCCTTGAGAACACGTGTTTGGGGCACTCTGGGCTAGACTGAGTCCCCGGGGAGTGGCTCACCCCACCTCCGGGAACCCAAGCGACTCGTGCACAGCTCCGGGTGGGTGGTGGGGCTGAGTAGGACACATGTCCAGCAGTAATGCTGGGTGGCGGTCAGAAGCGAAGACCTTTTTTTTTTTTTTTAAAGATTTTATTTATTTACTTGACAGAGCGGGAGAGAGAGCGAGCAGGGCGGAGGAACAGAGGGAGAGGGAGAAGCAGACTCCCTGCCGAGCAGGGAACCTGATGCGGGGCTCGATCCCAGGACCCTGGCATCATGACCTGAGCCCAAGGCAGACGCTTAACGACTGAGCCACCCAGGCGCCCCCAGAAGCAAAGGCTTTTTAGACCTCAGCATTTTCTCTGCTCAGATGGTGTGGACTTCTTGGGGTGAGGAGGGAAAAAGGAGAGCCCCATGAAGGAGATAAATGGAATTATTTGTGAATTAGACAGGGTCTGAGTCTTCACGGTCTAAAATAGGTTGGTGGTGGGGGATGGGACCCTATGTACACACTGACTGGAGCACTTTCTACTGGTCACTCAGGGCTGGACCTGCTCTGGTAGGTCTGGTCTGGGAGCTGCTTTTGAAAGTGGAGACTGTGTGTCTCTAGGCCTGTGGCCGCTTCTTGAAACAAACACTCTTACAAAACAGGCATTTGGGTGCTTACCATAAAACTTATTATTTAAGCCAGAGATGGGACAGTGGAGTACAGTGGGGTGCCCTGCGCCTCGCCCAAGCCGACCCCCAGCCCCTGCTCCCTCCGTGCCAAAACTGGGGCCCGGCACAGCACACATGCAGAGCCACATGCCTCCTGGCCCTGCCAGGTGGAGGAAGTCCTGTTGTTACAGGAGCATCTGTGCCCAGCGGTCACGTGAGGAATCCCTAACATCCCTGGCAGATGTGGGCGTGGGTCTGCCGAATACGGCTCTGATTCTTGCCGTATTCCTTCTCCTGCTCCAAGATTACGGCAGCACTTGGCTCTGGGTGCCCTGATTTCTTGCTCTTTTGGTAAATTCTTCCTTGGGTTTCCCTGCGCCCATGGCCACGTCATACACTGTGTGAATGTAAGTGGAGGGAATATTCGATCATGCCCCACGATGGGGAACCTGGCATCAGGAGAGTCTGGAATGGACCCAACGGCACACTGTCCATCAGGAGCCCTTCTTGGATGATGTGAAGCCCAGGTCAGGACAGGGAAGTTGTGCTTTGCTACAGAAACCGAATTGTAGATGGTATGGATGTTTGAAATAATGGGTTTTTGTTTTTGTTTAAGAGAGAGAGCATGCACGCATGTACGTTTAGGAGCAGGGGAGGTGGGGGAGAGGCAGAGGGAGAGGGAGAGAGAGATTCCCAAGCAGACTCCATGCCCAGCATGAAGCCTGGTGCAGGGCTGGATCTCATGACCCTGAGATCACAACCTGAGCCAAAATCAAGTCCGACACTTAACCAACTGAGCCACACAGGTGCCCCAAAATAATGGTTTTAGAAGACTGTACAAAGTTATAAGCTGATAATTCCTGAGGAAATGCTCAACCATGCTTCTCCTCTCTCCCATCCCCCCCCCCGAGGGCAGCTCTCTGGCTGGGGTGCCAGGGTGACCCCAGCATCTGTGTCAGCTACCAGGGACATCAGGGTGCACCGAGGGGACTTTGCGAACTGCATGGGGAGTGCTCTCCCCTCACTTTTCACTCTCCTAGCCCCAAATGCCAAAATTGCTAGTTACTGCCTTGGGAAGATTCTTTTGTGAGGGAAGATAGAGTCCTGCACACCTGTTGAAGGAATGGGCAGAGGAATCAGAGACTGTGGGACCTTTACAAGGTCTTGCTGAGGTGACAGCCAGTGAAGTCATCTTTGTGGGTTGAGTGTGAGTAGACAGATGAGTTTTGAGGGTGGGGGCTTCTAATAGAAATGGAAGGATTTCTTTTTCTCAGATGTCAGTGGAATTGGAAAGCAGGTCTCTGTTTCGTTGGCTCTGGTTGAGGCCAAGAGGAAGTTCATTTCCAAGACCAAAGGCTGACGGAGGTGTTGTCTGGATGACGCCGGGGCCACTGGTCAGAGCCACGAGGTGACCCTGCAGCCTTGTCTCCTAGTCTTTTCTTTGCTGCCTACACCCTGCCTGGTGGAACGCTGGCTTCTAATTCCATGGACCTGCGTTTTCCCAAGAATAAATAAAGTCAGACCACAACTCTCTTTCTCTCCCCAGAGCCTGATGAAATCCAGAGAACGTGGTCACGCCAGCAAAAGCAAAACAAAACAAAGACAAAAACCCACTGTTGATGATCAGATACGGGAAAGAATACAATCCCATGAGGTAAGCTTTGAAAAGCGGGCACCGAGGAAAGAAGCACAATACCTGGAGTAGCTCCTAACTCCACCTTCGTCTCCCCGCTGCCCTGCCCCTCCCCCACAACCCTAAAATGGGATGTGAAAAGGAAGGTTAATCAATAAGATCCCGAGAATTCTCAGGAACACTCTCTAGTAAAGGAAGCAGCCTAAACAACGCTGATGGGGAAATCGCATGAGGGTAAAAGCTCTTACTCACCCCCAAGGCTCTCAGGAGGTTAGCCGTCTTCCAGAGCTCCACAGAATTTGGAGGAATGACCAAAGGACCTAAGGGATCCATACAGTAGTTAGAAATACTCTTGGTTTTTTTTTTTTTTTTTAAGATTTTATTTATTTATTTATTTGAGAGAGAGAGCGTGAGTGCACTAGCGGGGGGAGGGGTAGAGGGAGAGGGAGAAGCGGACTCCCCGCTGAGCAGGGAGCTCGATGCAGGGCTCGATCCCAGGCCCCTGAGATCATGACCTGAGCCCAAGATAGACGCTTAACCGACTAAGCCATGCAGGCGCCCCTAGAAATGTTCTTAATGAAGTAGAATGAAAACTGGAGCAGGGTATTTCCCACAATCTCAAAAGAGGAGGCAGGATGCGGCTTTGCCAACAAAGTCTGTGCAGAACCCCACAGAAACTCTCTCCTGTGCTGTCCCTGCCAAGTTACCAGGCACTGAAAAGTGGCCGTGGCTGCACACCATCCCCCCAGCCCCCCGCCCCTGCCATGCCAAACTGTGGCTGGGAAAGAGACACATAAAAGCCATCGGATAAGGAGGGAAGTATGTCCTGGAGAATTCAATCACAATCTGAGACTCTAAGAGAGAGAAACAGAAGGTTGGAACAGCAAACAGGCGAAAATAAGAAAAGGAACAAAGGAACATGGAAACATCCATACCAATGATGGATGAAGAAACCTGTCTGGAAAAACAAAACAAAACAAAACAAAAACCGAATCAAAGGAACAGTCTAAAGATTACATTCAGATTCCCTAAATGTTTCCCGCTGTGATAGGCACAGGTGCTTTCCCCAGCCCCCCTCTGAAAGGCCGTGTTGGCTGCTGACAGTATCTGGCTGCCTCTTTGGCAGGACGGTACGCAGCCTCCCCCATGGACGGGGCGGCTGGAAGCCAACGACTGTTGGGTGACAAAGGGCTGTTGTAAGGTGGGACTGCCCTTGTGTGGCTCAGGCTCCAGGGTGCTAACTTGTGGGGCCCACAACTTTACCAATGACTTTGTTGGGCAATGCTAGAGGAACGTATGAAAGAGACTGTTCATGCCAGTTGGGAGTCATGGGTCATCTATTTTTTGATGAACACAGAAAGCTTTATTCTTGCCCCATGATTTCTCCACCCAAGAGGAAATATTTCTAAGCCCTTGATGCAGCTGGGAAGGGAAGCATTTCTGCCGAGGCACTGGGTCTCGTGGAGGCTTTTCCTGGGCCTGGCATCTGAGCCCAGCGTCAGCAGGCTGTGGGTGGTGAGCAGGTGTAACTGGTTCTCTGGGCAACAACAGTAATGAGGTCACCAGCAAGCTGTCCTTCCTGTGTGTTTAAATGGCACAAGCCCAGAGTACCTGCGTGCATTTCTCCTGGGGAGATGAGTAGGGAACACACCTGGGGCCGGTCTGACTCTTGGCAATGCCATTTTCTGTTTCCAGATACTTCCCTCAACCCCATATGTGAAGCCCCTTTGTAGGGAAGGTCTTCTCTTCTGGGAGTCAGAGCTCCCATCCCCCATCATAGAGCACTACTGAGGCCACCCCAGACACAGCCAGAGGCATTTGGGTCACCCTTGCTCCCTGGCTAAGGAGATAATCAAAAGCGGTTAAGGAGAAAGGTCTGCAACACTGTGTGGTGGTTTCTCCTGGACCACTGGTCTACCCCACAGTACCTGGCCTGCCCTTGTGTGTGGCTCACATAGGTGACACCTCAGTGAGCCTTAGGGGTTTCTCTGCAGTGCTTCTCCCTATGCCTCACACTTCCCCGTGCCTCCTCTTCCTCCTGACATCCGAAATTCCAGTTAGACCATATTCCTTTGTGTTTTGGACTTCACCAGAGAAACAATCAGTAGGAGATAGATAGATAGGTAGACAGACAGACGTAAGGAGATTTGTTAGCAATTATGGAGGCTAAGAAGTCTTACAAGCCGCTGGCTTTGAGCTGGAGGCTCAAATCCAAAGGCCTGAGAACCAGGGGGGCCAATGGTGAAAGTCTCAGTCCAAGCCGAGAGGCCCAAGAACCAGAGGGTGCAGGATGTATGTCCCAGTCCAAGGCTAAGGAACTGAGAACCAGGAGCGTCAGTGTCCAAGGGCAGAAGAAGATGAACATCCCAGCTCAAGCACTGAGCCAATCACCTTTCCTCTGCCTTTTTCTTCTCCTCAGGTCCTCGGAGGAGGGCATGACACCCACCCACACTGGGGAGGGCAGCCTTCTTTCCTCAGTCTACCAACTCAAATGCTAATCTCTTCTGGAAACACCCTCCCAGACGACCCAGAAATAATGTTCTCCAGCTCTCTGGGCATCCCTTGGCCCGGTCAAGCTGATATATAAAGTGAGCCATCACACTTTTCCTGAAGGTTTTCTCGAGAATACAGATGCGGCTCAGAGAATCACAGCCGCCAGAGATCAGCCACGTAATGTTTTTGGTGAGTGGCTATGGTGTTTGGCTGAAGCTTTAGGAGAACAGGGGCCTGGGCCGAGGATTGCCTGGAGAAGGAAAGGAATGACAGACACTTAGGTGGTCAGGCTGAGGAAGCTAAAGATTCATTTTACCTACTTTGCAGTTTGGCTCTGGGCAGGTCCAGCTTTGGGCCGGAGGTGGGAAAGAGGACCAGCAGTAAGAGGAGCCCGTGAGAAGCCTACCCATGCACCTCTTCCTGGGCCCACGCCGTACCTAAGCATTGCTTTACAGATAGGATTGCTGCCGTAGGGAGCCCTGGTGAGTTCTGGGGGCTGTCAGGAAGCCAACCCCACCTCTCCAACCCATCCAGTTACAAAGGAGGAAGCACCGGGAGCACGGCCACATGGCTCCCTGCCCCGCGGACCCTGCCTCGCCTCTGAAGACCCATCCTATGAGTTGGGTTTGTTATCACATTGGGCTCCTGGATTGTATTTTTAAGACGTTTGAAGCCCTTTGATGAGCTAGTGTTTATATTTCATGTTCTTTCATGCCAAGTGAGTACTTATTATTATCTAGAATTACAAAAGCATTTGGTGTTTTCCAAGCGTAGGCAGCTGGCTTCAGAATCCAGGAATATCTTGCTTTACACCATAGAGGCGTCCGAAAAAGTACGTATATGAATCAGATTTCTGACAGTTTAGTAATATTTGAAAGTCACTAGAGAAGCGACCAAAGGGAAGCTTGGGTGCATTTTTTTGTTGTTAGTAAAATGAAATAATCACATTCTGTGATGAGCATAATTGCCTCTATACTAGACAACTGAAGTGTCGTAAATTGAGATTTGGGTTGGCATTTTTACAGTCGGGCCGCTAACATAAATGCTTCCTTGCCTTGTCCTCCCTACGTAGTTCTGGCTTTTCTCTCCATCCTTTTGCCTCAGCCACTTTTATTTTAATTGGACTGCGACTCACATAACAAGTCAGGTGCATTAGAAGCCAGACCAAGATGTCCAGGGACAGCCCCGAGAACCCCGGCTGGCAGTCCCCACAGCCCTAGGGGAAGTCATCCGTTTCCTGGACTGGTCCAACTGGCAAAAGGTAATTAAATTGTCTGAGGTGCTTGTTAAAGCCACTGGTGTGGTGAGAACAGGTCGGGCTGCCCCTTTGTTTCCAGCCCACGACAAATGAGACAACTCCTGTCCCCAGCCCCAGCCCACGGCGCTGGTGCAAACTACATCCCAGCACATCTTTGCAACTTGGCCTTGAAAGGCAGGCCGTATGGGGCAGGGTCTTCACATTTGGCTCCAGGTTCTTCCCAAGACTGGGGTTCTCGGGATTCTAGGTCCTATCAGGACCTGAGGGCCGCGGGAGCCAGGGTCCTGAATGACTTGATGAGGGAAGGAGCGGGTGACTCACAGGATTAGGGATGGTTTTAAGGTGTGGGGAAGCTGGCTCATTTAAATGAAATGTAGTCGTCTTCTGTCCTCTCCAAGAGGGAGCAGTCGGAGCCCTGGTTTAACAGGGGCCCCAGGTGCCAGAAAGAACAAAGGACACTCGGCCTGCAGATCTGGTTTAGAGGCTGTTTGTGCAAGCTGCCAGGGCAGGCCGCCCCCGCGACTCGGCCCAGCCCTCCTGCAGCCCAGCGGTCTCCGCTGGCCTGCGTTCTGGCGTGAGGCCGGTGGCCGGCAAGGGGGTGCTTATCTCCATGATCTAGTAGGCCTGGAATCTAAAAGGTGGATTTTCCTCTTTGTTCCAACTGTGCGCGCACACGCACACACACACACGCAGGCGCATGCACAGGAGCAAGACGGGTTGGGGTCTGCAGGGGGAAGAACGGGTCTCCCAACCAAGGCCTTCTCCAGAATCTTCCTAAACTGAAACTCCGTCCCCCTTCAGCAATAATCCACCCTCCCCTGTCCCCCAGCCCCCTGTGTTTCACTCCAGGGCAAGAGGCTTAGGTTGATGGTACCCCACCAGCCAAGAAAGAAGCTTAGGTCAGACCGTGACGCAGACTCGTGTAGGCCTCTGTGACGGGAGGCAGAGATTCTGAAAGCAACAGCATATGAAACTCACTCTGTTCTGCTTGGCTTAGTGTTGCTGGGCAGAGAGGAAGGGGAGATGCACACCGGGGAGCAGGCTCCAGAGAGCGGGCGTGGGCCGAGTTCATCTTGTAGCTTTGCGCCTTCTTAGGACGCAGAGGTGTATTTGCTCAGTGCCCTCCCTGGGAAGCCGGCTGGGTGTAGCATCTCAGTTGCCTGGATAGGGCATGGGATGGGAGACGCTAACACAAAAGCCAAGGGATGACCGAGTGCATTGTCACCATGTGCATTGTCTGACCAATCACGGCCCCACGATGCTGTGTCGAGAAGGTTTCTGAGTCTCTGTTTTAACTATCAGCTTTCACCAAGGCTGTCAAGAGGCCCAGAAGGTCCTCAGACAGTGGGCTGCTCAGCTCATGAGGACATCTCTCCTCATCCCCGCCACGCACGTGACCCCAGGCACAAGAGCTGTGATTCCGGGGCCCTCAGGACCCCTTTCTCTAAGAGCACAGCCACATCTGGGCTGGGAGGCAGGGGAGGGCAGAGACTGGCCGGCTGAGCCGGCAGCAGACGTGGAGCCTCCTCTCATGAAGTGCTGGCAGGTTGGGGCGGTGGATTCTATCATTGCCGGGGGACAGGAGCTTAGATAATGCTGTGTTCTCTCTTCCCAGAGAGAGCCAGGCCTGAACTCCAGCACTGGGTGGGTGGGCTGGGGGGGGGGTGCTCTGGACATGTGACCAGGTGTGGCTGCCGGCCACCCTGCATAGGATTTTGTTTGGGGTGAAATAAACTGAAGCCTTTATAGCATTAGGGCAGTGCTGATATATATTAGGTGCTCAGTGAATGTTAAATCACTTTTGCTTTCTCTCTTTTTTATTATATATTATTTATTTATTTATCTTTTAGAGATTTTATTTATTTTTATTTGAGAGAGCGAGTGAGCGAGAAAGAGCATGAGTGGGGGCAGAGAGAGGGAGAAGCAGAGTCCCCGCTGAGCAGGGAGCCCGAAGCAGGACTCGATCCCAGAACACTGGGATCATGACCTGAGCCGAAGGCAGATGCTTAACTGACTGAGCCACCCAGGCGCCCCGCTTTTTCTCTTTTTAAAAAAAAAAATGTGGCAAAATGTATATAACATGAAACTTACCATTTTCACTGTTTTTAAGACTATAGTTCACTGGCCTTAAGTACATTCACACTGATGTACAATCGTCACCACCATCTTTCTACAGAATCTTCCTAAACTAAAACTCTGTACCTGTTAAGCCGTAACTCCCGATTTCCCATTCCCCAGCCCTGGCAGCCTTCACTCTACTTTCTGTCCCTATGCTTTCGGCTACTCTAGATTTCTCATGGAAGTGGAATCATACAGTAGCTGCCCTTTTGTGACTCGCTTATTTCACTTCCTACAATGTACTCAATGTACTCGAGGCTCATCCATGTTCTAGCATGTGTCAGAATTTCCTTCCCTCATAAGGTTGTAATATTCCATTTTAGGTATAGATCACTTTGGGTTTAGCCATGCATCCATCAATGGACAACTGAGTTGTTTCCACCTTTTGGCTGTTGTGTATACTGCTGCTATGAACCTGGGTGCACAAACAGCTATCTCTTCCAATCCCTGTTTTCAATGCTTTTGTGTACATACCCAGAAGGGGGTCCTTTCTCTTTTGAAATTCACCTTCAGCACATTTGACTTTCAAGAACATTAACGGACACAATGGAAGTAGCTGTCTAGACGCCCAGCGGGCTCCCGTTCGTGCGTGGGTCCTTACTCACCCCCAAAGAGACTTTTCATCTCCCTAGGCCACAGGGACATTTACGGATCAGCCTAAACCCCTCACTTGACAAGGCTTCCCTGGTGCATGGTCTGTAGTGACAGCCTTCCTTCCAACCTGTGTCCGGGCCACTTGTCCCAGTTCCTGCAAACCCATCTTCCTCATCGGCCCCAGACTCATCTGGCTGCGATGCAGGTGTGACCCCGTCACTTCCCACTCCCTGCGGGGTACAAGCTGAGCTCTGGAGCGGGGCCCCACCATGCCTCCCCGGGCCTTGCCATTTACACTACGGTTACTCACAGTTTCACCCTGTCCCCCTATGGCTTCTCTGCTGTCCCCTCTGAACGCCATCCACCCGCCACCTCCAAAGCCATGCCTCTGATGTTCACCTGATCCGATCTCCCCTGTAAGACTCAGCTCGAGGATTCGCTCCTCCAGAAAGCTCCGTGCTGTGGCCTGACAGAGGGAGAACTCAGATGAATTAGCAAGAGAAAAGCACCGCCAGTGTTCTCTTTCCAGGCGAAATGAACACACCATTTGAATACTGTTTTAGAGGCAGTCATGCCTGTGAAGGGCGTGGGCTCAGGTAAGTCCCGCTGGGCATCCATCCTTCCTCAGTGGGACAGTTCCGTATCCTTGGAGAAGGTTAACAGAAACACCAAGGCTTCTTCAAAAGGAAGAAGCCACTAAAGGACGCTGCATGACTGGAAGTTGGATGTGGAATCTAGTGGGGTGGTGGTGGCCCTGCAAGGATTCATTGTACGAATCTACGTGCATAGATCTGTGTGCATATCTCTATGCGGAGACCTTGCTCCACAGGAGTCTTGGGGCTTTCTCGGGAGCAATGAATAGCACCGCATCCCTGAGGAGTCCCCTGGCCCCTAGGGTCGCCTCGAGCAGGAGCCGGAGCAGGGCTGCACTTGGCTCTGTCCTGGGAACACTGCTGGCTCCATCTGGGTTGTGACTTACATATTAATAACTCCATTTCTCGCTGTCCTCAATCTGGTAGGTTGGACCTCCCCTGTGGGCTGCTTGCCCTACATGCGAGCGCATTCTTCCTTGTTCTCTGCAATATTGCAGGCTTAAATACTACCCTTTGCAAGGAATGGAATCGCTAGGGTGAGGCAGTGCAGAGTCAAACAGACTGTTGATTATCAGCGGTGACTTGGCCATCAGCCCCACGGATGTGTTGGACCCCGTATCTGCGGGCCGATTTAATGTCCTCGGAGGAGAGATGCTTCGAATGCAGCAGCATCGCTTTTTTTTTTTTTTAAGATTTTATTTATTTATTTGACAGAGAGAGACACAGCGAGAGAGAGAGAGAGAGAGACAGAGACAGAGGGCACAAGCAGGGGGAGTGGGAGAGGGAGAAGCAGGCCTCCCGCGGAGCGGGGAGCCCGACGCGGGGCTCGATCCCAGGACCCTGGGATCATGACCTGAGCCGAAGGCAGACGCTTAACGACTGAGCCACCCAGGCGCCCCTGCTGCATCGCTTTTAAACCAAGCTCAATTTAACGTCTGTGGGTCTGCTCAGTCGGTGGGGAAGCCGAAGCCATTGTGACATGGATTGAACCATTTAACCTCAGGGTCATGGGCAGTCTGTGTCTGACGGATAATTTTTCTGTCTTCAGAATGTTAAATAAAAATAGTCTCACAAAGCCCTGTGTGAGGAGGACAGAATTTCCTTTCCTCTTATCCCTGCTAGCTGAGGCCGGGAGAGAGACGGACAGAGCTCTCTGGAAACGGGCCTCCCGGCCCCGGCCAGCCTGCTGTGGTCCTCCGCGCGGGCTCTCGTTTCGTTCAAAGTCGCGTCCTAACGGGGATTCCATCCCCAACACGCGTCACCCCTTAACCTGTGGAATACGGCAGGGAAAACACCTCCCAGTCGTACACAGCCCCATTTCCCCCCTCTGTTCTTTCCTCTGCCTGATCTCTAGGGAGAAGGTCACTAGGGAAGGTCACAGACGAATGGGCATGGTCGGGCATGTAAATAGATCGTTCCAGGGCAAAAGGGCAGATGAATGCAGGGAAGCTGAGGACACCAGGAGAGCCAGGGGAAGGCCCCTTGCCCGGCCCACAGGAGGGGAGTTCGGGCATTTTAGGGGAGGAGGATTTAGGGGGTGGGGGGATGGGCACGGTGGGGGAACATTTCTTAACTCCTGGTGTTTCCTTCCATGCAGAGGGAGCTTCGCCAGCATGATACTTCAGGTCTCCTCCTGCTGTATCTGTTCCTAGAGGAAGCGGGATTACTTACATTTGGAAAGAGAAACCGGATTTGCAGAGTCCAGATGCCCTCTTCTCTTCTTGGAGAGCCAGCCTGCCTGCGGACGGCGCAGTCTGCCCCTCCTCTCCCCGCTGTGAGTATTCCTGGCCCGGACCCCCACGGGGGAGGTCGGCCTGACACAGCGCGGCCCGTGACTGCGTGAGCGGTGTACTTGAACCCAGGGTTGGTATGAGGAAGCCACCTGTTTGCAGATATTGTAAGCCACGTTCTCCAAGACCGATTTTGTCAGTAATACATGTGGTATTTTGCTCTCCGTCTGCCTGGCTTCTTCATCTGGTTTCTCAAGGGCTCGGAACTTGGACAGAAAAGAACGGTGCTGTTTTGGGGCCATGTTGAACTCCAATAGTGACAGTCAGCTCAGCCCCAGGCCCTGATAATTAAAAGGAAAAAAGATATTGGGAGTAGGTTCTCTCTCCAGAGTGGTAGTCTCTGAGGTTTGTGGGGGGAAGTGCACAGGCAAGAGGAAACACAGAAGCTCAGAGTGGGAAGAAGCAAAAGTATTCAAAGACTGAAAAACATAGAAGTTGCTGGAACACTGTGACCGAGGAAGGAATGGTGGAGAAAAGCCTCGAGAAATCGCCAGATCAGATCACGCAGGCTTTGTAGGCTAAGGAACAGAGTTTGAATTTTATTCTAAGTGCAATGGGAAGTCAGTGAAGGATCTAAGCAGGGCAGTGATATGGACTTCCTTATGCCTCTCGATGTCATCCTTTTGAATTCTTTCAAGAAGGGTCTGGGGGCTGGGCAATGAGAACAGAAGATTTGGGGACAAATCCTAAATTCTGGCTGGGTGAGTAGATGGATGTGGGTACCCTTCACAAAGTACTGAAGGCTGACAGGAGAAGGGGAAGGTAATTAAATTTCAGATGTTCCCAGCCTTCTCAGGCAACGTCAGGTAAGCGGTTGGATGTGGCCTCTGGTGCTCAGAGGGTCTTGTGGAACCCCACCACTTAGAGATGCGTGTGGGAGGACACCCATGTGACGCAGACAAGTGAACAGACCTCCAGCTCATCCATATCATCCTACCTGGACAGTCATTGACTAGAACAAGAGCAAAGCACCTTATTATTATTATTATTATTATTATTATTTAGCCGGGTTTGGGGCTGAATGATACAGACAACCTCCTTTGGAAAATTCTATATTGAGAGCCTCGCATTATAAAGAATTATTGCATGATTTTGTTTGGAGGAGATTTCCAGGATATTTTTTTCTTCTTTATACAATAGCTAGTTGTCAATCATTTTCCTGTGGAGGGCAAAGAACGCAGAAGACTTTTTATTCATTACAGTTGATGTCTTTTGAAAAGGACCCCATAATTTATGTTTATACAGGGCATATGGCTTTTTCAAAGACACCCATCCCTTCCTGAGACATGCAGCGGTGTTTTACAGCCTGATTTTTCACCCAGCCAAAGGAGCCCGCAGGGATCCACTATTCATCTCAGCCTCTGCCTCTTCACATTCTTCATAATGGAGCCACTTCCCTGCAATGCTCCTGCCGGCTGGATCCCATTCATGCCCCTGAAAGGGGCTGCTGATATTTAAAGTTCAGTGCAGGAAGGTTTCATAATAAGAACTGGGGAAAATAACATAATCTCCTTTTAAAACATTTCCTTCCTCTGTTCTGCTGATAGAATCAAACAATTCAGAGTTCCATCTGCCCTGTAACAGGTCCAGATTGCTTGATGTGGTTTTGAAGTTATTTGTTTCCTTTGTTTCAGGGTACCTCTGGTAGGATTCCCTCCCCTCCTTGATGTGTTCAGGCCGCGCCATTTGAGCCTGGCGTTTGCCATTCCAGAAGCAAAATAATGAGCCCGCATTGGAGGAAAATGTCACTCTGCCCCACCAATCAGTACCTAGGGCTGGGGAGGGAAGTCAAGCTCTAAAAGCGGACGAGTCCATTTTCACTTAAAGGAACAATTTTCAAAATTAATATAAAAACACACAAGGTTAAAAGAGAACAACAAGAAGCTAAATGCGGATCTGTCTGGAACGGGCTGACATGCTCCCAAGTGTCCCTTAGTCTTCGTCCCTCCGAGGGCCTCTGACTCCTACAGCTCTGCCCGCTTGTTCCTTTCCCAGGTTCCCACTTTGCCCAACCCTTTCCCTCTAGCTTCCAGTTCAAGGGCTGGCAAATTCGTTTTTTGTTTTTTTTTTTTAAGATTTTATTTATTTATCTGACAGAGAGAGACACAGCGAGAGAGGGAACACAAGCAGGGGGAGTGGGAGAGGGAGAAGCACGCTTCCCGCGGAGCAGGGAGCCCAATGCGGGGCTTGATCCCAGGACCCTGAGATCATGACCTGAGCCGAAGGCAGACGCTTGACCACTAAGCCAACCAGGCACCCCGGCAAATTCTTTTCTGTAAAGTGCTATGTCTTACCTGTTCGGGCTGTTATAACAAAATACCACAGACTGAGTGGCTTATAAACAACAGATCTTTCTTTCTTTCTTCCTTCCTTCCTTCCTTCCTTTCTTTCTTTCTTTCTTCTTCTTTCTTTCTTTTTCTTCTTTCTTTCTTCTTTTTCTTTTTCTTTCTTTCTTTCTTTCTTTTCTTTTCCTTCCTTCCTTTTCCTTCCTTCCTTCCTTTTCTTTTTCTTTCTTCTTTCTTTCTTTCTTTCTTTCTTTCTTCTTTCTTCCTTCCTTCCTTCCTTTCCTTCCTTCTTCCTTCCTTCCTTCTTCCTTCTTCTTTCTTCTTTTTCTTTCTTTCTTTCTTCTTTTCTTTCTTTCTTTCTTTCTTTCTTTCTTCTTCTTTCTTTTTCCTTCTTCTTCTTCTTTCTTCCTTCTTCCTTCCTTCTTCCTCTTTCCTTCCTTTCCTTTTCTTTCTTTCTTTCTTTCTTTTCTTTCTTTCTTTCTTTTTCTTTCTTTTTTTCTTTCTTTCTTTCATTTATTTTTAGGGAGAGAGAAAGAGAGAGAGAGAGTAAGCAGGGGGAGGGGCAGAGGGAGAGGAGAGAGTGAAAATCTCAAGCAGACTCTGCATTCAGCGCAGAGCCTAATACGGGGCTCGAGCCTACAACCCAGGAGATCACAACCTGAGCTGAAATCAAGAGTGGGACAATTAACTGACCGAGCCACCCAGGTGCCCCATGACATTTATTTCTTACAGGTGACTGGGAAGTCCAAGATCAAGGTATGGCAGATTTAGTGTTTGGTGGGGACCCAATTCCTAGACAGATCCTTCTAGATATAACCGCACATGGCAGAAATGGGGAAGGAAGCTCTGTGGGGCCTCTTTTATAAGGACAGGAACCCCATTCATGAAGGCTCCACCCTCAGGACCTCATCACCTCCCAAAGACCCTACTTCCTCATATCATCTCATTGGACATTAGGTTTCAAGATATGAATTTTGGAGGCACAGAAACATTCAGACCATTGCAGGCGGGATGGTGAATATGTTAGGCCCTGTGGAGTATACAGTCTCTTTTGCAACTATTCAGCTCCGTCACATCGCATGAAAGCTGTCACAGGCAACATGTAAAGCACTAAGGGTGACTGTAATCCAACAAAACTACTACTTATGGACATTGAAATTTGAATTTCCAGTAATTTTCGCGTCATAAAATAGACTTTTTTTTTTTAACGTTTAAAAATGTTAAAAAAAAAAAAAAAGAAAATGTAAGGGGCCCACGTTAGTGAGCAGGACAGATTTGGCCCATGGGCCGAAGTTTGCTGACCTGGCTCTGATTTGTGGCTTTCATGCTACTCTTCCTCCTGGCCACTAGGGGCGCACGACTTCCTCCTTCCACGCTGATGAAAATCCCTTCTCTATAAACGCAGGGATGAGAGTAAGAGTTGCTATCTGACCGCAGCGGAAAAGTGGAAGGATCACTCTTCTTTTTTTTTTTTTTTTAAGATTTTTTAATCTTATTTTAGAGGGGAGGGGCAGAAGGAGAAGGGAGAGAGAGTCTACATGCTGAGCAAGGAGGCTGACGCAGGGCTCCATCCCGCAACCCTGAGATCGTGACCTCAGCCGCTTAACGGCCTGAGCCACCCAGGCACCCCTCCTCTGTTTTTTTATTCTCGCTTTCTACTGTTTTTTTTCCTCACTGCTCTGCCTCTCTGCCCACCCTCTCCCATTTTACCTTTCTCTGTTATGTGTTCCAAATCCTCTTCCAAGGCATTCTCGTCACATCTCACGGTTTTGGCTTCCCTCATGTCTTAGGCTGGGCAAATGCAGACCAGACGGACTATGACACAAGTTTCTTAGGTTTGCTGCCAAACGGGAAAAAAAAGGATGCTTGGGGGAAGTTTGCGTAAGCCTAAATCTATTCAATTTGAAGGAGCCTCCTTTATTCTGAGAGAATGGCTTTCATGTTTTGTGGAATTACAATGTCTGGCCTTTTGTGAAGTGCTGGTAACTGTAGACAGTTATGTTTAACAAAGATCAAACTCTTGGCATTGTCGACAAGGCTCCTGTACGTCTGCCGTGCGTCTGCTCTACGTCTAACACGGCAACCTCGCTTCTGACCATCCCTGCGATGGTTAGTTTTATGTGTCAACTTGACTGGGCCACCGGGTGCCCAGACATTTGGTCAGACATTATTCTGGGTGTTTCTATGAGGGTGTTTTTGGATGAGATTAACCCTTGAATTTGTAGACTCAGTAAGGCAGAGCCCTCCTTAGTATGGTGGGCCTTGTCTAGTCAGTTCAAGGCCTGAATAGAACAACAGGCTGACCTCCGCAGAGCAGGGAGACTTCCTCCTGCCTGGCAGCCTTTAGGCTGGGACATTGACTTTTCTCCTGCCTTTGGACTCAGACTACAACATTGGTTCTTCCTGAGTCTCGAGTCGGCTAGAGGTGAGACTGGGTTACACCATCGGCTCCCCTGGGTCTCCAACTTGCCAACTCACCTGCGGATCTTGGGACTCGCCTGCCTTTGTAAACACACGAACCTATTTCCTATAAGAAATCTCTCTGTATATATACATCCTATTGGTTTTGTTTCTGGGGAACCGTGACTAAGGTGATCCCTTCCCATTCAGCAATCCACACCTTTCAGTTCCTTGAAAGTACTAAGTTCTTTCCCCCTGTGGACCCTCTACCCCGCCTTCCTGTCCTGGCCAAAGCCTGCTCCACCCCAAGTCTCAGGGCAGGCATCACTTCCTTAAGAAAGCCTGACCCCACTGCATGCCCCCGCTTGCACTATCTGGACTAAGTCCCTCTAAGCTTCTTTCTGAATACTTACCGTAACTGTAATTTAAATGCTTATTGGTGAATTGACTTATTTACTTATTTAATACTCGTGTCCCTTCCAGGACAGTATGCTTCCTGAGGGCAAGGACCGCAACTGTCCCTTCACCACTGTAGTGCCAGCACGTGGCACAGGGCCGCGCAGGGGTGGGTGAATGATCGTGTGGGCCCCCGTGCCTCTGGCTGGTGTTACACCAGGAGTGACTCTGTTCTGCAGAAGTCAACAGAAATGTCAGGGCAAGGTGAAGAAATAAACAGCCTGCCTGCCTTAAACTGTGTCAGGAGGTGTCATTTCTGAAGAGAAAGGTGTTTCTTTTTTCTGCTAGTTAGGAAAAATCACGATTTCTCTGTCACAAAGCTAAGACAAAACTCGATCGAATTAAGGCAACAAAGTGTTTTCCAGTTGGGTAATTTTTCTTGTTGTAGTTGTTTATTTGTTTTTTTTGGTTTTTTTAAGTATGTGTCTAGCTGGGGGCGCCTGGGTGACTCAGTCGGTTTAAGTGTGTGTCTAGCTGATGGTAATAAATGACTAGGAGTTGGGATGGATGAAATCCTAATTTTCATGTCTTCACTTTTTCCACATCCCACTTTCCATAATGACTTCCATGTGGGGATACACATGGTTCATAACTTGTGCTTTTAAGTGCAAATGTGTAGGTTGTAGTTCCCTGGTATGCCTCATTCCTTTCTCGTAGCAGAGACTTCTGGTTAAGCCAGGTTGTCCCTGAGCGCTGAGGCCTCCTGGACACCGGGCAGAGTGAGGCCAAGCTCACTGGTGCTGGGTTCCCGGTTCCTACAGGCGGGCTGGCCATACCACGGCTCTGAAAGGTCCTGCATTTTCCCTCCTTCCATCTCTTCTGCCTCCTGCCTCTCTCCTTCTCTCACACACTGACCATTGGAGGTTTGGAGTGGGCTCTTTCTTTTATTCCTTTATCGGGTACTGCGTTCTAGTTACAGTTCTCCAAAGGAAACAACATGAAATCAACTGAAGACAAGGGTTTCAAAATAGTAGCGAAGTCGTTGGTGATGGAGGAGGCCATCAACTCATGATTGGTTAACAGATGTGTTTTGAGAGTCTCCTTTGAGATCTGTGCTGTCGTAACTGATTGGGAGTTGGAGAGTTTAGGATGACTTATTTGTTCCCTAATTCATATGCACTGGAAATTTCTCACATGCCGTGCAGAAGGTAGTGTTGGGACTGGACAGCCAGCACTAAAGGGAAAAGAAAGGAGAGAAGGAAGTCGGTTAGGGAACATGGTGTTGTCCGGTGTGGGGTGCTGAATGCCCACGCGGAAAGATGAGACTCCCGAGACTCACTCCTGTGTGGTTCCCTCTGCAACCTGCCTGGAATGCTGTTCGCCCAGATACCTCCACACCTGGCGGCCTCGCCTTCTTCAAGTCTTTCTGCAAACGTCATTCGGTCAACAAGGCCTCCTCGTCTGTGACATTCTGCGTTTTGTGTCGCCCCCAGAATCCCTGTGTTGGAGCCCTACAATGGTATGTGGAGGTGGGGCCTCTGGGAGGTGATTAGGTCAGGAGGGGGAAGCCCTCAGGAATGGGATTAGTACCCTTAGAAGAGCCACCCCAGAGAGTTCCCCCCGCCGCTTCCACCATGTGAGGACACAGAGAGAACGTGGCCGTCCAGGAACATGAAAGTATGCTCTCACCAGACACTGTATCTGCCAGTGACATGATCCTGGACTTCCCAGCCTCCAGACCTGTGAGAAATAAATCTCTGTTACGTAGAAGCCACGCAGTCTGTGACATTCTGTTATAGCAGCTTGAACAGGCTAAGACACTCTCCGTGCTATTAATGCTATTTCAAATTGCAACACCTTGCCCCCTCTAGAATGTTCCCTGCCTCGCACTCTCAAATCCCCTTCAACCTTTCCAGTGTTTTCTTTTTATAGCATTTGTCATCTCCCAATATACTATCTAACACACTTATTTATTTTGTGCGTTAGTTATGTTTGCTCCCTGAACATATGCTCTATGAGGGCTCATCTGTTTTATTCGTTGGCGTATTCTAAGTGCCTAGAATAGTGCCTGCGTAGGGTAGATGCTCACCGAATCTGTGTTGAACACACACATGGTCACATAATTTCAGCGAATTTACTTTTGTTTACTTTTTAAAAAAAATTTTTATTTTTTATTTTTTTTATAAAGATTTTATTTATTTATTTATTTGAGAGAGAGAGAATGAGAGATAGAGAGCACGAGAGGGAAGAGGGTCAGAGGGAGAAGCAGACTCCCGGCCGAGCAGGGAGCCCGATGCGGGACTCGATCCCGGGACTCCAGGATCATGACCTGAGCCGAAGGCAGTCGCTTAACCAACTGAGCCACCCAGGCGCCCCCAAAATTTTTATTTTAAAGAAAGAGTGGGGGGAGGGGCAGACGGAGAGAGAGAATCTCAAGCAGGCTTTGCACTGAGTGTGGAGCCGGCTCAGTGTGGGGCTTGAGGTGAGGTGCGATCTCACGACCCTGGGGTCATGACCTGAGCCAAAATCAAGAGTCAGAGGCTTAACCGACTGAGCCTCCCAGGCACCCCTACTTTTGTTTACCTTTAGAAGCATCATTTCATTGAAATTGATGAATAATTTACCTACCAACCTCTGTTAGTCAGTGCTTGTTCCTTTTGTCTCCTGGTTTTTAAGTGGCTGAGAGGCAGTCACTGAGGTGGTAATTTTATTGCTAATGGAAATGCTAAATTTGCCTCCAAGTGGCAGGTGTGTACGCTTTCCGGATGTTTACAGTTCAGACGTCAAGTGCTAAAGACAGGAGAGGAGTGAGGGGGCGGACCACGGATGGGACCTGTCTAGCTCGAGTGGAGCTGGAGGAGGGTCCCGGAAGCGCGACCCCAGGCGGGCAGAGGTACAGAGGGGAAAACACAGAGCCGGCGAGAAAAGCAGCCCATCTGGGGGGCGGGGGCAGTGATGAGGTGGGTGGTGCTGAGACCCGGGAAAGCCGCGCAGAGGAGTTTTGGCACTTTGTGGGGAGAGACGAGAGGGATGAAAGCTTGCTGGAGAAGAGTCACAAGGCTGCCTCTGCAGACGCTGGCCTGCAAGGTGGGGTCAGAGAAAGTTCGAGAAACTAGCCGCGCAGTCGTCACCCACGAGCAAGTGAAGGTCTGAGCGAGGTGCTAGTCAAGGGTCTAGGCCTTAGGCCTGTGTGTGCCTTACAAAATCTGAAAGAGATTTTGTAAGAAACAACAGAAGTTTTTCTAAATTTTTATTATGAAAATTTCAAACATACAGAAATGTGTAAGAGACCGTTTATCACTATACCTGTATATGTATGTAGACACACAGGCTCGATTCAACCTCTGAAACAACAGAATTTTAATTGATCTTATTTCACTTACCAAGAGCGTACAAACGGTGGGTTATAGTAAATACATTATAGATACAGAAGAATATTTTTTTTCCAGTTGTCACAGTAGGACCTCAGATTCAACATGTGATCGTATTTTCTCATTAGAATTTTAAGTCAAGACTCTAATACCATTTTTAGTATACTTAGTCCTTGACTATGAACCTCCGTATGAAGTTCATGAAATTAGCGAGGAAGGTAATGCGATGCTGTTTGGCTTAGTGCATCTGTGATTGTAATTTTTGCCAGCAAAATATTTTTTAAACGTTCACATTAGCTGGGTCGAGATGAAAAATATTGTTTTGTTCCTCTCTAAAGAAAATAAAAGCTTGTGTGGTTAAGATTTTATGCCAAACGTTCTGAGGATGAAGGGTTCATTCATGCTTTACCAATTTAACCTCTCATGTGAAAAAAAGAAAAGTAAAAGAGTGAAGTATGAAGGTAAAATTACTGAGGAAAATAGTACTTCTTAGCCTGCCTTGTGCCGGTCTTCCTGGACTTATGATGGGGCTGTGTCCCAGTAAACCCATCAGAAGTCAAAAACTGTCAGTGGAAAATGCATTTAGTACATCTGACCTACCAAGCATCACAGCTTACTTAGCCTGGCCTGCCTTAAACGTGCCCACAACCTCCCATCAGCCGGCAGGTGGGTAAGTCACCTCGCACGAAGCCTATTGGATCACCAGGGGTTGACTGTCCCGTGTCATGTGTTGAGGACGGCCCTGGAAGTGAAGAACAGAACGGTGATGGGTGCAGAATGGTTGTCGGGATGGGTCATCCGCCCCCGTGATCGCTGGCTGCCTGGGATCTGCGGCTCACCGCCCAGCATCCGAGAGAGGACTGATCGCACGTCGCTAGCCCGGGACAAGATCAACTTCAAAATCCCAAGTACGGTTTCTACTGAAGGCCTTAAGTTTTGCACCATCATAGAGTAGAAAAATCATAAGATGGACCATCGCTGAGTTGGGGTCTGTCTGTAGTATTTATTAATTTCCAGGTTCCTTGCTTTCCTCAGCCCTCTGTTTTGGGTTGTTTTTATTGCTGCTTTTTTGTTTGTTTGTTTGTTTGTTTTCAGTCCGACCCAGCATTACTTTCTGTGTCTATCAGTTCTCAGGCCAGAGAGATGTGCACAACCTGTGAAAATGCCAATTCCGTAAACGCAAACTGTTCCAGCGTCTCTGTTTTAAAACCACAGATGCCTTGGAGTCCTGAAGGCTGAGTAGCGCAATGATGAGGTCCTTTGAATTCCTTATGTGGTGAAACTCCCCTAGCGGAGGGTCGAGAGACATGATCTGATGTTCAGCTGGGAGCTATAGATGGTTGCGTTGCAGCGAGGCTCCTCCCAGTGAGGTGCCCACAACCACCGTCCTTAGGCCTGTGTGTGCCTCATTCTGAGGGGGTGGGAGAGCCATTTGGAGAGTTACAGTGCTTCACAATAAATTACTGGGGCTGCCCAGCTCATGGAGATAGGTGGGACCCGCCGGTCAGACAGCCAGGCGGCTGTGGAGATAGAGGGCGTGAGGGAACAAATGGAGACACCCTTGGTTAGTTGCTTGAGAGGAAGCTCCCTCCTTCTTAGCGGTCAACTCTATTTGTCTGCCTCATGAGGACAAACGCTCTTGTTTCTTTTCCCTATTCTTTTAAAATTCATTTTTACTTGCACAAGTAGGGGCGCCTGGGTGGCTCAGTCAGTTAAGCGTCTGCCTTCAGCTCGGGTCATGATCCCAGAGTCCTGGGATCGAGTCCCTCGCAGGGAGCCCGCTTCTCCATCTCCCTCTGCCACTCCCCCTGCTTGTGCTCTCTCTCTCTCTCTCGCTGACAAATGGATAAATAAGACCTTTAAAAAAATAAAAAATGAAATTCATTTTTACTTGCACAAGTAACATGGATACATTCTCATTGTAAAGGAAACCTCTATACAGATAGACAAAAAACCCCTCAATTCCCCAATCCCCAACCTATTCCTTCCTCAGAAGTAATCACTATTATCAGTTTGATAGAATTCTGTCCAGATTTTCTTGTTTGCATTTGCATGACTGTATTTACATAAAGAATTGTATAGTCTTCTGTATGCATTTACATAGATAATGTCATGCTTTCCATAGCATTCTGCAACTTGAAGCTTTCGGGGAACAGTGTCTCTGAGGTCTTTCCGTGAGATCATTTATGTGGTCTTTTCTATGTAAATTCACTTCATTCTCTTTTTACTGCTACATTACATTCCATGGATGTGCCAAACTGTAACCAATCTTCCTAGTGATGGCTATTTAAGTTTGTTTCCTTTTTTAAAAAATTTTAAACACGTTTATTATAGCAATAAACATTCTTTGCTTTTTCATGCATACACTTGACTGATGCTCTAGAACAGATGGAAACTGGGAGACACCGGGAAATGAATTGTTGGATGAAAGGCATGGCCATTTCATAAAGATAGACGCCGCCAAATTGCCTTCCCCAAAAAGGGTTATCAGTACACCACCAGCATATAAGAGAGAATCTATTTCTCCACCGTGGCTATGGATAATCTTGAATGTTCACCACCCTGTTTTGCCAAAATGTAGTCTCTCACTGCCTATCATAATTTGTATTTCCATGAGAATCAGTGGGGGCTGAGCAAACTTATTACCACATGCCCATCCATCTTTTATTTTTTTTCCTCATGATGCCTTAGACGTTTCTTTCCACAAATATGTGCATGCATAATTACAGAAGGATGTGTGTGATTTGAGGGGGTTGAAATGGAGATTCTGTTATCTTGGACCTGGCCGCTCTTGCCAGGTAAAGTACTTGTGTTTGGGGTCCAGACTGCAGTGAGACCAGGGGTCCTGACATTGACCTAAAACAGTTTTGAAGTCTTATAGTTACTAATTAGTAAACATGGTGGCTTTTATTATTTATTTTTTAAAGATTTTATTTATTTGACAGAAAGAGAGAGAGAGGGAGCAAGCGAGCACAAGCAGGGGGAATGGCAGAGGGAGAGGGAGAAGCAGACTCCCTGCTGAGCAGGGAGCCCGAAGCAGGGCTCCATCCTAGGACCCTGAGATCATGACCTGAACCAAAGGCAGACGCTTAACCGACTGAGCCACAACGTGATGGCTTTAAATGATAGAATTCTCTTGTACTTTTGAGGCTGTTGATGCCAAGTCAGGTTTTGCTACTTCTCCATTTCCCTTTCACAGGGTCTGATTCTAACTCCGGTCAGCTGGTCAACCGAAACCTTATGGCTCCAATTCATCCCCTGCTGTGTGATCTTCATTCACCTGCAAACATACCTGGGCCTTTGCTGGGGGCTTCTCATGGCCAAGAGCAGATCTAAGGATGTTGTTCTGGCTACGGTTGATCCTGTCATTTACCAGCATTTCCTCTGAGCCGGACGTGTTTTCAACCCCTTGACTTCCAATACACACGTTTTAAGCTTGACCCTCCTCTTCTCCATTTCCACCAACAAGCATTCTAGAAGCCACCCTGGGTCTCGAGCACAGCGGAAGGCAGGAGAAATCTCTGGGCCTGGAGGTGCAGGTAGGGCTGCCACAACAGCTGCTTTGTGTTTTGTTTCCCTTGCCCCACCCCCCCACCCCCCAGGGCCAGCTCTGCTTCTTGGGTCTCTGCGAGCCACACGCTTGCTGCGTGCCCTCAGCGCCTCCTACTCCGGCCCAGCTGTGTACCCCAACTTCCTCCTGCCTGCCTGCAACCCAATCCTGCAGCCTTCCCCGCCCACCAGGAGACTGACCTGGTATCTTCTAAGAGGTGTGGGCAGTGTCTGCAATTGGATGTAGGCATCCCTAGAAACCCAACCGCTACTCACCCCTGGACGCTCTCTTTCCTGGCTCCCCGCCCTGAAAATGCGCTGACATTGACCATGTGGACACGCTTCAGTGTCCGGTCCCTGGTATGCTTTCGGTTTCCCATCTGCTCTTGCTGTGTCCTGAACCTGCTGGTCCAGGTGAGTGCGAACTACCTTTCCATGATCAAGTCTTCTAAAGGAGACAGACAGACAGACAGACAGACAGACAGACTGGTTCAATGCAGTTCTCTTTATATAGTGCTTAACCCCAGACTATAGGCAAGTAGGTACTTAAGGAAATGTTTTCTGAGGGTATAATACTATACGAAATTATTTCTTTAATTATGTAGTTCTTGGACTTTCTTGGACTTACCTCTTGACTGGATGGAAGGTGGGTGGAGGAGGGGTAGAATGCTGGTAATTACTTTTGAAAACTTTTTCCAGGGGTTGAATGTCTAATTTTCATATATTCCTTAGAGGGTCTGATTTTCATGTAAATCGTATTTCCAAAGCCAGGTCACATTTTGTCCCTGAAGGAGCTGCTGTGCACAGATCTGAACACACATGAATGAGGGCATCTCATTCTTGGCATCAAGTTACTGCAGTTCTGCTTTGGAGACCGGTCATCCCAAACCAAACCAAATCGGCAGGGGAAGGCATCTTTCCCCATCCCTGTGCCTCCCAGACTCTCTCAAGAAAGTTTTCCATGGCCAGGGGACCTCGCTTTCTGTCACATTCTTCTTTTTAACGGTAAATATCTACAATTTAAGGACTTGTTTAAATTTGCACAATTTAAAGAATTTTTTGAAAAGTATGACTTTTTTTGGAGAGGGAATATATATTGTTTTATTTGAAGACTAGATGTTTTAGAGGAGGTATATTAGTATTTGGCATCAGAAAAAGCTGGGGTTTTTGTTTTTGGTTGTTTGTTTTTGTTTATGAAACTTAACCCTTCTTGGGGCGCCTGGGTGCCTCAGTCGGTAAAGCGTCTGCCTTTGGCTCAGGTCATGATCCCAGGGTCCTGGGATCAAGTCCCACCTCCAGCTCCCTGCTCAGCGGGGAGTCCGCTTCCGCCTCTGCCCCTCCCCCACGCATGCTCGCTCTCTCTCTCTCTCTCTCTCTCTCAAGTAAATACATTAAATCTATAAAATAAAATAAAAAGAAACTTAACCCTTCTAAGCTTTTCATGTGTCACCATAGAACACGTGTAATAACATTTTAAAAGGTGTGAGTAGACTAATATACTACCTCTTGTAGCTTTATGTTCTTCCCCAGGCCACGCCGAAAATGATACTGCCTGTTTGTTAAGACTTGGGTCTGGCGACTGGGGTGTTCTCATCCTGACCTGACCCAGTGCCCCACTTTGTGACATGAAACTGTTGATTTCCCCGTGTAAGTTTGAGTTGTCAGATGGGAATCATAACGCAGCTAGGATATTGTCTGCCACCCTGGGCAACCCAGAATAGAAAGGGTTTGCCCCCAGACAGTGTGGCAGAGCTTTAAACAAACAAACAAAAAAGAGCCCAGGACTTCCTGACTCAGGGTCTATCGCCCGGGGCCAGATGTTTGGTGGGACAGGAAGCAGAGGGAACCAGCTCCAAGAAAGTGTGTGCACTTGCAAACTGCCGACTGGCCTGGCACTATGGGACTGTTCCTGGCAACTTTGTGAAGATGGTTCCTCCTGGCTCCATGAATAACCGTGGGGTGAGGACTGGGGACACCGGCGCTCAGGAGCTGGGTGTTGGGGGAAGATGATGCAGGCCTTCACCACTGCTGACCCCGGGTGTGTTCCCGAGGCCCGTGCTTCCTGGGCTTGTCCCTCAGTGTGAGGCAGGCTCCCTGGGAAGAACACCTCTGGGGGACAGGGAGGGTCAGGTGGTCAGATTCTGCACGGGAGAAAGAGATGGAGACAGAGGGAGAGGTGTGTGCGTGTTGGGGTGGGCAGTGATAGGGTGGTGTAAAAAAAAAAAAAAAAAAAAAAGAAGAGGCCAGGAGAAGGAAAGCGGGCTCTCTTGTCTCATTTAACTTAATTTTTATTTCAAAATTCAAAATTCTTTTCCTGATGCTTTGTTCCCAGCGGTCTTTTTCGCTGTGCTTCCGGACGTTCTGACTGTTCGATTTGGTGCACCGATTCTGTTGCTAGCCTGGCCCTTTGTCTGTTTTCCACTTTTGCTGCATTGATCCAGGCTTTTTTTTTTTTTTTTTAATTCCCTCCTGCTGGTTCCTGTAGTTTCCAGAACATACTGTGTAGACAGTACTCTTCTGGGTGAGAATCTCTATTTTTTTATAAGAGCATATTTTCCCCTTTCTTTAAAAAAAAAAAAACACAACACAAAAAACCCTCTCTTTATCTCCCTCTGATTTCTAAAAATCTCATTGTTCCTTTCCTCCTATGTCGACCTCCTCCTTTACGCCCTTACCCTCACTGTGAGTTGCTTTCTCGGTAATGGCTTTATTGAGATATAATTCACATACCATACAATTCATCTATTTAAAGTGCACCATTGAGTGGTTTTTGGTATATTCACAGAGTTGTGTATCCATCACCATAAGCAATTTGAAATCATTTTCATGACCCCAAAAAGAAATCCTGCACCCATTGGCAGTCACTCCCTCTTTACCCCCCACCCCTCCCCCACCCTGGCCCCTGGCAACCACTGTTCTATTTTCTGTCTCTCTGGACTTGCCTCCTCTAGACATTTCACATAAATGGAATCATTATGTAGCATTCATCTCCTGTGACTGGCTTCTTCCACTTAGCCTGTGTTTGCAAGGTTCCTTGATGCCCTAGTACACATCAGTGCCTTGTTTTTATTGCCAACGCCCAGAGACGTCCTGTGTCCACGTGGTGCAGATGAGGGTAGGGCCCAGAGTCACGTGGAAAAGAATGCAAAGTGATAAGACTATTAAAATACGGTGTGAAGCTTTTGCCAAAGCGCTGACAAACCTATTTTCCTGAAAGCATATTGAGGACCGTTAAACATGCCCTGGCAGAAGATGGGACACCATCTCCAGAATGGAGGAGGGGCTCAGTGCAGAAAATTCTTTCCATGCAAATCTCAATGCTCCCAACACCCTCCTCTTGTCACCATCTCCCTTCTTCCCTCTAGTCTTTTCTGTGGAAAAGAGCAGCAGTGGTTGGCTTGGGATGATGTGCCCGTGAACTTGTGCCTGTGTCTGGACGTTTCTGTTCTGGTCTTGGTCGAGGAGGGAAATGATCTCTTTCTTGGGAATTTGAAAGGGCCCAAATGAAGCATAGCTAGATTGAAAAATAAATACGTTATCAAGTCAAGAGGAGATGAGAAGAGGCCCAAGGCATTGAAAAGAGAGAGCTGGGAGACGGCAGGGCACCTGGGAGTGAACTTGATAGGTATGTGTGGAGAGGGAACCCAGGAAACGCTGTCTTGAATTTCCTTTGTTTTCCTGGCAGAGGTCAGAAACCTTCCCAGGGCCTTCAGTGCAGTGCTCTGAAATAAAACGGCTGACATGTTTCAAGTCAAGAATGATAAGCCGTGGGCGTGAAGAGGCGCCATAGGCTAAGAAAGGGCTCTATGAGCAGGATGGAGAAGGTCTCCTCTTGCAAAAGTATCTCAAAAATTATATTAACAGTTACAAAACCCATTACGGTTAAATATAATTAACTTGATGAATGTGGTTCCAAAATATTCATAGAGGAAAAGAGAGAAAGGCCATTTTAAAGCGCTGGGATGGCTGAAATCTAAGATATTTTGAGTTTGGGTTGGAAAGAAAGAGGAAAAGACAGAGTATGATTTGCCCCATCTCCCTGTCAGGTGATCTGCTGCTGTGCATTCTGAGAATCTGAGACTCGGGCTTTCCTGGTAAGCTCTCCTCTGTTTGTCATGTTCCCTGAAGGTCCCATGTGGTGGTGCTTATGCTCCTGGAGTATCACAGAGTTCAGGCAACAGCTACGTCATTTATGATCTGCAGTGACTCCAGGACCCAGGCAAGCATCCGCAGAGCTAGGAAGCCAAAGATTATGCTAACCACCACCATACTGTATTCAGAATTCATTCATTTACTCCCATATGGGATGAGCAGGTATGACCACCAGGGTGATTAAACTGGGTGCTAGGGACAAAGCCATACCTAAAATATTCATAGCCCTGGCTACAGACTGTGTGCACCCGTACACACACACACACACACACACACACACACACACACACACACACACCCCAAATTCCTATGTTGAAGTCCTAACCCCCAATGGGATGGTATTTGGAGGTCAGCACTCTGGGAGTGACTAGGTCATGAGAGGGAAGCCCTATAAATGGGATTAGTGCCCTCACAAAAAAGAAGCCAGAGAGCTCCCTCCTCACCATGACACAGAAGACACCATCTGTGAACCAGGAAACAGGTCTTCCCCAGATACTGGATCTGTGGGCACCTTGATCTTGGACTTCCAGCCTCTAGAAGAACTGTGAGACATAAATGCTTATTGTCCATAAGCCACCTGGCCTGTGGTTCTCTTAGACTTCTCTTCTCTTCTGCAAGAAGCCTGGACGAACAGAGACGGGCCTGCTCATGTAGTGGTCAATGCACAGGAGAGAGGCATTAAACACGTTTAGGCCTAATTGCAGGAAATGCTGTGAAGACTAACGGTGAGCCTGTATTACAGGGGACCCTACCGGAATTGGAAATTCGCTCCTGCCCCCTGATGAGTCCAATTCTGTTTCTGGGTCAGGTGCCTGGTGCCTGGATCTTTCCACATTTAAAATAAGTTCTCAGCCCCCCTTGGAAATCTCTCGGGTTACCCCACGATTTTTCCAGATCTGCCCACTTATATCCCATCATAGGACATGGTCATAGTCAGAACTCAAGCTGAGATCCCTATTGTGTGTGTGACAGGTATTTGAAAAGTTTTCTCTTTTGTCTTTATTGTGGCAAAAGAATATATATAACATAAAAGTTACCATCTTAACTATGTCTAAGGGTACAGTATTAACTATGTTCACATTGTTGTGCAACCATCACCACCATCCATCTCCAGACCTTTTCCATCTTTCCAAACTGAAACTTTGTCCCCCTCCCGTCAGCCCCTGGCAACACCATTTTTCTTGCTATTTGACTATTCCACATGCCTCATATAAGTGGAATCATAACAGATTTTATGTCTGGCTTATTTCACTTGGCCTAATGTCTTCTTCAAGGTTCATCTGTGTTGTAGCAGATGTCAAAGATTTGTGTGTGTGTGTGTGTGTGTGTGTGTTAAATTCTAAGTATTTCCAAGGCCCCTTCCCCACTCTTTTGTCAGGGTCCCTTCAGGAAATACATGGTTTTAGATATTGACATGGACATTGAACAGAATTTAATGAAGGGACCATTTATAAGGGTGTGGGTTTAAGGAAGCCGACAGGGATGGGGGTGGTGATGATTACCTGCAGGGGTACCCTGCCTGGAGGGGTAGGGGGGTGATGATTACTAGAACCTGGAGGGAGAATTGTAGCTGGAGATAAGGCCGCCAGACAGGAGCAGAAGCCTTGGGGCAAGGGGAGCAGAGACCCCCACCTCCCTCCTTCTCCACTCACCATGATTTGTGGTACCCAACCCAACCAGGAGCCAGAGGGCAAGATTGGCCTTCCTGGGCACAGGCAGGGTGTAAAAGGATGGAAATGGGATCTGGAGGAGCAAATGGCATATCCAGCACACCCACGTTCTGCAAGGAGTTGAGTGAGGGGTGAACAGGGATACAAGGCGAGGAAGCCGAGAACAGAAGTGGGCTGGGTTCCTCAAAGAGAGAAAGGGTGAAAGATACCCAGAAGGAAAATAGGTCTGGGGGGAGAGAGGAGACAGGAAGAAGGAAGAGAAAGTAGAGTTGACAGTTCCCATGGGGAATGCTGGGTAGAGACTTCAGCAAGAAGAGACATCTAAAGAGGATTTACTGCATGAAGACCTAAAACTCCCTTCTCGGTGTCCTCAAGGGATCTCGAGTAAAGATACACTTCATGCTCAAGGCTTTTGTAGAATTGTGAGTGTAATGCCATGTCAGAGTATACTTAGGAGCAAGAAAGTCCAGTGTCACTTGACGGTAGACAGGCTAGCTGCCCCCAAACACGTGCACATCCCAATCCTGGAACCTGTGAATATGCCAGCTTACATGGAAAAGGGGAGTTAAATTTGCAGATGGAATTAAGGTTGCTAGTCAGCTGACCTTGCTGTAGGAAGGTTATCCTGGTTATCTGGGTGGGCCCAGTGGAATCACAGGGGCTCTTACTGGGGAAGAGGGGGGCCGAAGAGTCAGTGTCACAGCTATGTGATATGAGAATGACTCAGCCGGCCGGTGCTGGCTTACAAGATGGAAGCCGGCCACACGCCTGGGAGGCACAGCCTCTGGGGGTTGGAAAGCCCTCAGGACACCCTGATCTTAGCCCGGTAAGACCCACTTCAGACTTCCAACCTCCAGGACTATAAGATAATATATGTGTGCTGTTTAATAAAGCTCCTGAATGTGTCGTAACTTGTTACAGTAGCAGTAAGAGACTAATACATTTGGGTTTTATGAGTTTGGGGCAAAGTTAGGTAAATTTACCATAAAAATATGGAGCTGTTTGTAGTTACCGTAAGTACTGTATTTACAGCGAAACTTGTAAACTTGACTGATGAAGGCTTTGATTAACTACTAGACTCCTCGCTAGCCAAGAAGCACCCCAGCTCAAGCAGGCCAGGCCCCCCACCTTGCTCCCAGTGCTGCAGGAGATACGTTGTTCTTGGCACCTGGGTTCTCATGTAGCTGCTCTCATCCTGATTCCTTGATCGACGTGGTTTTCATTTTGTGTCTTCATCGGTCTCCTTTGAGAGACCAGGGCTGTGGCCCACTTCTGAGCCCTATGCTCTGTTTTTAGAGCTCTCCCTGGGGGCAGTTTAATGCCCAATCCATCATGCAACCAGTCTTACTGGGTTTGGGGAGCCTCTTTTTTGCCTGCATGAACTCTCAATCTGTTGGACATACAAATATAGCAAACTCATGCTGGAAAGGATTAAGAGATTGGCGCTCTGGCAGTAGACAAGACCCACAGAGTAAACCCTCCAATTTTGGGTACCTGAAACAGCGATGCTTCTCCACATCAGCATTTCCACAGCTGAAAGAGGCACTTGCAGGCACGGCTGGCAAGGGTATAGAGCAGTTAAACAACTAACGAGGAGAATTTAGCAATATTTAATAAAACACAAACATGTCTTACTGGGCTGGAATCCATATGTCGGAAGGGCTGCAGTCCCTGGGGTGGAGCAATCCAGCTTAGATCATTTTATTCTGAAGAAACGCCCCGCAGAATGCAAAACAACATACAGAAGAAAGGGTATTGATTGTGGAATTTCGTTATAATCACAAATACTGAAAACAACCAACTGGAAAAAAGACTGGCAGACTCTGGGAGCTGATGGCAAAGGATTTCCAAGCTCTACTGTTAAGTGAAGGAAGTAATGTGGAAAAGAATATGTGAAGCATGTTACCATTTGTGTACAAGAAGGTGGGGGTAAGAGTTTGTGTGTGTGTGTGTGTGTGTGTGTGTGTTTGCTGTTTTCACCAGAATCACAGGAAAGATAAACCAGAAACAAAGGAAAATGACTACCTGGAGGGCATAGGTGTGAACAGCATGGAAGGAAGAAGGATGAGGGGGACCGTGAACTTCTCTGAGGATTTTTTTGTGCAGTTCTGAATTTTGAACCATGTAAATGTTTTATTTTACTTTACTTTTTAATTTAATTTTATTTTAAGGACACAAAGTCTGCTTTAAATATTTCTTTGGGAGGGAGGACACCACACTTCTCAATTAAGAGGAACATTTTTACAGTCTTGAGATCTCTCTCTCTCTCTCTTTTTTTTTTTTTTACATTTATCATGCCATACATTCACAGGGAATGGTTTCTGGAAGCTTAGGCTCTTTCTATCGGGTCTCACAAAATGTGCATCTCTGGGTGGGGCCGGTTGGTGCTTCAGCTGACCCCAGGTACCTTTCTCTTTGGCTTCCATCCGATCATTTTCCTTCACCTGCTTCAGGAAACTGTCTCTGCTCTTTGAATGCTTAATATGCCCAATACATACACTAACTCTCTTGGCAAGAATCTTGCCTTTAACTTGTTTGTTTATAACAATGCCAACAGCATGCTGGGTAACATTGTGGGGCATTCCTTTTTGAACAGTGCCATTCCCTCGATGTCCACAATATCACCTTTCTTGTAGATTCTCATGTTCGTGGCCAAAGAAACAACTCCATGTTTTCTACAAGGCCTAGAGAAGGGGCACCTGGGTGGCTCCATCGGTTAAGTGTCTGCCTTTGGCTCAGGTCACGCTCTCAGAGTCCTGGGATCCAGCCCCACATCAAGCTGTCTGTTCAGTGGGGAGTCTGCGTCCCCTTCTGCCTCTCCCTCTGTGTTCTCTCTCTCAAATAAGTAAAATTTTTTTAAGATTTTATTTATTTCTTTCGAGAGAGAGAGAGCGAAAGAGTGCGAGCGAGCCGGGGGATGGGCAGAGGGGGAGAGAATCCCCAGCAGACTCCAAGCTGAGTGCAGAGCCCGGTGTGGGGCTCCATCTCACAACTGGGAGTGAGCTCATGACCTGAGTGGAAATCAAGAGCCGGAGGCTTAACCGACTGAGCCACCCAGGAGCCCAATAAAGAAAATCGTTAAAAAAAAGTTTGTTTTGTTTTGTTTTGTTTTGTTTTGTTTTAAAGGCCTAGAGAACATAGACTAGTTACCTCTCCTCTTTCCTTTCTGTTGGTCATTTTGGCGAATTATTGGAAGATGGTGGTTCAGGTGGTTGAAGCTGAACCATGTAACAGTTTTAAGTATTTATTTATTTATTTATTTATTAAACAAAATTCTGCATTTTTATAAAACGTGATAAAAAATAGTATTTCAAACTGTACAGTCGCCAGAAGTACACAGTTATCAAAAACGCACGCACTTCACTTGGCATCTCCGGCACCTTCAGCTTTCTGTGCCTGGTCTGTTTCGGCATCTCCGTTTTCTGCAGGGTTATTCCCATCCTTGCCAGCATCAGCTTTCCCCTTTTTCCCTTTGGGTACCTTCTCTCCCTTCTTTGCAGGGGCCTTTTTAGGCTTCGGCTCTGGCTTTGGAGGAGCAGGTTTAGCAGATAACCTTGCAGATCTTCTCTGTGGCTCATCCTTCACCTTGGCTTTATCTCCTTTAGCATCCCCTTCAGCCTTTCTCTTGGGCATGGTGACGACGGCGGTGGGACGTAAACGCTGGACGCGGGGCTGCAGCGGCGCGCAAGCTTTGGCTGTTCCGGGGGTCGTTCTCGCCTCTTCTTCTTCACACTGCTCCCAGTTTTAAATATTTAAAAAATTAAAGATAAGAAAAAAAGTTGAGCATTCACAGAAACAAAGGAATCTAGGCAGTTAGCAAATTGATGGCATGACCACACAGAGATGAGGACTGTCAGTAGCTCTTGAACCCTGTGCTCTGACAATGGGATATGGTCTAAGGCAAAACAGACTAGCAGGAGGCTTATGCGTTCGGGTTGTACTTGATAGTGATATTAGCGTCATCACGCTGAAACTCTTCTCTGTATGTTGTAAGACACGGCAAATGAGTAAATGCACCGGCTGTGCGGGGCGACCTCAGGCTCATGAGGTCAGAGGAGGGTGTTACATGGAACGGAGAAATGCTGTGCTCCTGGATTAGAATTGGAGGGCTCGGTATGAGCTCATGATTTCCCAGCTCTATCCGCTGTCAAAGATAAAGAGGGACGTTAGTTAAAGCTGTGAAAGTAGATTTTATGCCAGAACTACTGACAGTAGGGACAAGATCTGAGTCCCGTTCTGATTTGCACAGAGTAACTGGTGTTTTAAAGTGAGAATGAGACCGTGGAGAGGGGGGACAGAGGGCTGCTCAAGTGAAAATTACAAAGGATCGGTCAGTGTCAGCGTGACTTAGGCCGGCTGTGCATGCTGGCGGGCAGTGATCAGAATCAGGATTCTGCCTCCCACGGAGACGGGGAGACGGAGACCCTCTCCAGCCTGCTGACTGCCTTCCGAAGGCATGCCCTTCAGAGCCCCAAGAAAGGCATTCCTGAGTTGTAGGAGATGCATACACAACTCAAAGGGTCAGGGGAAGGATTCACAATCCCAAGCCCCTTTTAGCGAATGCTCTTGGAAGACAGGGTGGTCAGTAGCCTATCTCCAATGTTAGCTGGAATGAGCAGAATTCTCCTGGCAGTGTTGAACTTTCCAGGCAGGCTTATGAGGGAGGGGCCGGGGTCCTCCCAGGGACATAGTCTTAGCTACTTGAAGTCATGCTGGAATTTGGTGTCTCTTAGCCTAGAGGTCTGGATGGGGTGGTTATGTTCAATTCTTACTGCTGAAAGTGACTTGAAGCAGTGTCACTCCTGGACCAGAAGACCTATTAGTCCTCAGATCTTGGTTTCTAAATACCATTCCCTTTAAAGCAAACAAGTCTCCTTGCCTAAATTGGTTGCTTCTAGATTAGGGACAGGGAAAGTACAATGTGTTTGGAACATCTTGTCCAGAAAAACAGAAAGTCTCAAGGACCAGTGGGCAGGACCAGCTACGTAATTTGCAGGGCCCAGTGCAATGAAAATGCAGGCCCCTTGTTGAAAAATGACGAATAATGTCAGAATAGCAATAGCAGAACAGTGAGGCGTGCAGGTGGCTTTTCTAAGAGCAAGGTCTTATGCAACCACCCAGGTCACACACCCGCGATGCTGACCCTGATAATGGAAGATGTGTTAGAAGTTCAGAGAAGCCAGCTTGAAGGGGCTCCTGCTGGTTAATTTTGGGACAATTTGAGCACCAAAGAACAACAATGATGGTGATGGGTTCTAAAACATGAAATCAGAAAAGAAGCCATGAGTTTATAGTGATACCAAAAAGATGTGTATGCAAGGGAGGGAAAATTTTTATGAAGAATGTAGACAGAATGATAGAATTAGGGAAACTTTTTTTGCAGTCACCAATGTAACAATGATGCTAAAACCATTGGATTAGAGATTGTTGAGGAAAAGGATATGCACCTAAGTGATGTCTGCCTTCATTACCCCAGAGGTTACTTATTAACTACCAACGGGGAAGGATGCTTTCACAACGGAGAGATCTGGCAGAATCCACCTTTACCAAGTGAACGATTCTGCATGGCTGACTATGAGACAGTATGTTAATCATGTGCCTCCTGATATGAATACCATGTAGTATTTTGCCCAAGACATTGAATATGAATCTGATCATGAGAAAGCAATCAAACAAGGCAACTGGCCTGAACCCTTACAAAAGAAAAGAAAAGAAAAAAAAAGCACCCCAGAGCTGTTCTGGATAAAAGGAGGATAAAGAGACATGAGAACCAAGTGAATCGCATGACTTTTAATGACCGAGATTGAAAAGGGGCTATGGAAGACTTTCAGGGGACGACTCAGGAAACTGGGATTTTGGACTGCAGATAATCCTATGCGTCAGTGTTAAATTTCTTGGGTGTAATGATCGTGTAGGAAAATCTTTGTTTTTTGAAGATACATGCCAACGGTTTTAAAATGAAATGCCCTGAGGTCTGCCACTTGGTTTCAGATGAAAGGGAGGGGAGAAGGGAAAGAGGGAGAGAGGAAGAGAGGGAGAGATTCAGAGGGAGAGAGAGAGAGGGAGGGAGGTGGGGAGAGGGATAGAGAAGGCAAATGTAGCAGGATGCTAACAATTATTTGAATGTGGGCCAAGAATATATAGCTATTATACTATTTTTTTTCCACTTTTCTATAGGACAGACATTCTAAAAAATAAGCTAAGGAGAAAAGTTTTCCTAGCTAAGGTCACATATCAAGGAGGAACAGAGTTCCTACCCCATCAAGGGTAGAAAGTCTCTCTAGCTTGATTGGCAGGACCCTGAAGGGGCAGACATACCACCAGGCACATTAGTATAATTCATGTGTGTCTCTGATCCGTGTGCCCAGCACCATCAGTCGTGGTGAGCAGAGCAGAGCTGATAGCCGACAGCAGTGTATGATGGGCACCCATCCCTAATGTGGGCTAACGAGAAGAGCCGACACTGGTATCGGTAGACCAGCTGGCTGAGGTTCCTTCTGTGTTCAGGTGCCGGTGCAGGCTTGGACGACTTTTTTGGATCTTATTTGAAAATTGGAGAAAATATGCCTGCTCTACTTATGCCACAGAGATTGAATACGATAATGTATGAGAGAAAACATTCTTATTTCATAGATTTATTTTATAGATTATCTCACTGTATTTTATTTTATGGATTTAATTCTGGAAATAGAGGTTTTTAAGATATATATGAGCTCTTACAGATGTTTTTGCTATTTGTAGTCTTGTTTATAAATTGGTGCCTTATAAATACAGAATTCATGATCATCTATTTCACACAATTACCATCAAAAAAAGAAAAAAAAAAAAAAGCAGGTGCATCCAAAATGTAAAACCATCTGAGCTGCGTTATTGAGGTACTCCTGACGGGAGAGGACTTCTATTCTGAGTGGGCTTCCAGCTGCACATTTCAAACTTGGTTTTCCTCTTCACTACCTGTATCGTTCCGGGGCTGGGTACAGTCGACACATTCATATCATGATATGCCTTCTGGGTGAATCAGCCTAATGGCCATCGGGGATATCCCTGGAAGCCACCCCCACACCAGGGTGGCTAGCAATAACCATACATCCAATTGATTGTGAATCACGTAGATCTACCCCGCCAAGCCCTGGCATCCCTGACTCAACTTCTCCTTTTTTTTTTTTTTTTTAAGATTTTATTTATTTAGTTGAGAGAGAGCTCATGCACGAGCGGGGGGAGGGGTAGAGGGAGAGGGAGAAGCGTACTCCACACTGAGCAGGGAGCCCGATGAAGGGCTTGATCCCAGGACCCTGAGACTGTGACCTGAGCCGAAGGCAGACACTTAACTGACTGAGCCACCCAGGCGTCCCTTGACTCTATTTCTCCTTAGCTGGAATCCAAAACGTCAACAGCCATTCCAGTGGTATCTGTGCAAGGGGAAGTATGAGGGAGAGAAAATCCAAGAGGACAAAGACAATGGTATTAACGAATTCTAGTTAAAATATCTTACTTAAAAAAACAAAAACAAAAAAAAACAAAAAACAAGGAGAGTGAAAGACCAAGACAAGGGAGAGAGTTTATCAGCATTTGTGACATTAAAAAAGAGGTAGAGGTGTCCGTCGGGCAGTCAGAAATGTGGCTTTGGAGAGATGATGGATGGCAATGTAGAGAGGATGAAGTCATTTCACAATCATTGTGACCGCGAGAGTGGATGAGCTGCCACCAAAAGAAAGGGTGTAGAAGGAGAAGTGAACGAAGGGCGGAATGGTGGGTGATGCCTGCATTCCGTTGTGAGGTACCGGTGAGGAGACCACTGTAAAGTCTTGGGCCACCATGCTGATCACAGCCAAGGTCAGAAAGCTGTGAGGGACGAGCACAACCAAGTTGATCTGGGTTTTTGTCACTTATAGTGGAAAGGTTTTGATAATACATACATTTGATAACACATACATAATACATACATGGATGTAAACCCATGCTTATAGCTCTTATACAATTATAAAGTCAAAACATACTAGATGCTAGCAAAACTCCAAAACTCAGAAAGTAGAAATTACCATTCATTATGACAGATGGAATTGTCTTGCTGACATAAAATCACTGCTATTGGTGTTAAAAGTAGAAAAATCTATTTATGTGGTCAAGATTTCACTTGTTGGTTTAGTTATTTTGATTTTGAGCATACTGCCCATTATTTGAGTAATTGTCATGATCTGTGTTGGTATTTCTTCTCTTTTTAAAATAAATTTATTTATTTTCTCTTTAACACAGTTTGTTTTACATCCCTTATCTGTTATTTAGAAGGAACACTCTAATAGTGCATCTCACATGTGATGACAAGAGTATCATTTGGCAAAATGTATTCCTTGATTGTTCACCCTGCACATTAATGATGTGTGGTGAGTGGGTGTGTGTTTTCGTCACGCAGTCCTTATTGCGCACGGCTTACGGTGTGAATATGGAGCTGGATGCTGGGGACGCGCACTCTGAGTTCTATGTGCTTGTACCATCATGTGGATTTCAGTGACTCAGTTCTCCCACCATATTTCTCCCATCAAACTACTCCAATATCTTCATCCTGATAGTCTGGCTTCAAGTGGCCTGCAAATACTTAGCCATACAAAGAAAAGAACTAAAGATATAATTGTCAACTAAAATCGGGGATGGAGGGAAGCACGCAAGGGGGAAGAAAGGAGAGATCTACTGGTTCATCACTGCTCAAAAAAGGTGTCCATGCTGTCAAAAGGATGTATATGCCAACCTTTCCATGTCAAAGGCTTTTTGGGAGACAGTGTACTGTGATACAAGGAGCATATGGTTTGGGAGTGAGACAACTCTGATTTTGATTGATGCTCTCACTAACTTTGACGCTGGGAAGTTATTTAATTACTTGGTTTCTCATCTGCAGGGTAGTGTCACAATGATTAAATGAGGCCTTGTAGGGGCGCCTGGTGGCTCAGTTGGTTAAACGACTTTGTTTTAGCTCCGGTTGTGATCTCGTGGTCACAGGATTGAGCCCTGCGTCAGACTCTGGGCTTAGTTCAGAGTCTGTTAGGGACTCTTTCTCCCTCTCCGTCTGCCCCTCCCCCTGCTTGCGCACACGTGCTCTCTCTCTCCCTCTCCCTCTAAAGTAAATAAATAAATCTTAAAAAAAGAAAATGAGGTCTTGTAGCTGAAATGCCTGAAGCTGTGCCTGCTACGCAGTTGGTGCTCACTAATAGTAGTTATTATCAGTTTTAGGCATTGAGCGGGACTAGAATAAATATGGAACTCAAAATGGTGGCCGGTTAGATAAGTAAGGCTCAGAGGTATGATGGGTTTGACCATAGAGAGGGCTGTGTCAATCAGAGCAACTGAGCAAAGGGGGGGTGTTGACACCTCAGGCTACACAGACTTTATGTATCCAGATTACTGCCCGTTCTGAATTTTGACCTGCATTGTAACATCCCACTGTATTTGTCAAGAGAGTTGCACCTGTTCCAAATTGTCCAAAAACTTAGCATTAATCACAGCTTGTTTTGTAAATTTATTATCATTTTGGGAAAATCTTTGGTACACAGTCCATTCTTGGGGATTAAAATGATTATTTCGTTTGTCTTTGAGGATTATAATGCTTTTGGTCTTCTTTGGAGCTTCTCTTTATAGTCCTTCTTAAAGAACTGATTTCTATTCTTTGTTGTTTATCATTAGTCTAAAGAATTCAGTCCTAATCGTGTAGTAGCAGAGGTTCAGTTCAAGCCGACCTGGCTTCCATCCTTACCGTCACTTAGTTATTGTGTGATCTTTTTGAACACAGTTTCCTAAACCTGGCAGATTAGGAATAATCATGCCCACCTCCTCTGGGTTGGTATGAAGGATTAAATGAGATAATGTCTTGAAAGCTCTGGGCTGATCAGCAGCAGTATCAGTAACCTTAGTACCATTATTCGTATCATCCCAACTCCTCCCGTCCCACTTAAAGAGCTCTTTGCAAGATGAGCAGTTCTTTGGCATAAATATAGAATATTATATATGCAATATATATATATATATTTATATTTTATTTTATTTTTGTAAGTAAGTAATCTCTACACCCAGTGTAGGGATTGAACTCACAATCCCAGGATCAAGAGTCACACGCTCTACTAACTGAGCCAGCCAGGCAGCCCCCCACCACCAAATATTTAGTTCATGTTGGGAAAATATTAAAAACTATAGTACCAGGCTGTGTCTTACCACATTTGAGAAAATCAGAGAGGAATTTTTAATGATAAACTTACTTTGTCCAAGGTGAAGAGATACTAGAATTCCCAGGCAAGGGGGGAAAATCTGCCATTAACCTAAATATGTGATAATCATCAGAATTTCCTTTTTCCTGAGGAGTAGAGCTAAAACCTAAATGATTCCCACAGATTATCCACAAACACATTTACCGAGAGGCAGGAGGGTGCAGGAGAGTCATTAATGAGTCATACAATTTAAGTAAGTCACTGCCTCTGGCTTTCTTCTGTTTCCTTGCCATCAAGTGAGGTATTTATCCTTACTTTGGGAGGGAAGGGTGGTTGGGAATATGTGTAGGACATTTCTGTTATTGGTAGCCATTGGACATATTCTGTATATGGTAGCCATTTTCCAAGATGGCCTCCAGTGATCCCTGCTTCTGGTGGTCACACCACTTTGTGGTACCTCCCATGGTACAGCAAAGTTGGTCTATGTGACCAATAGGATGCCACAGAAGTGAAGGTCATCCACTTCCAAAGGTTAGAAGAGGTGCTGCAGCTTCTCTCTTGGACTCTCTCTCACCAGTTCCTCTATCAAAAGCCTCATTGTGAGCAGCTCTGCGGAGATGCCCGTGTGGTCAGGAACTGAAGCCTACTGCGAACCAGCCATGTGAGTGACCTTGGAAGCAGGCCCTCCATACCCAGTCAAATCTCAGATGACTGCAGCCCCAGCTGATACCTGGAGTGCAAGCTTGTGAAGATCCGGAGCCCGAACCACCCAGCTGAGCTGCTCCCAGATGCCCGACCTATAGAAATCAAGATAATAAAAGGTCATTGTCTGAAAGATGCTAAGTTTAAAGTAATTTGTTTACAGCAATAGGTAACTAATCCAGGATGCTACTGGCTTTTTATAAGCAGAGCCAAGGATGCTAGATGTCCTACAGTCTGTGGAACAGTCCTGCTCAGTGAAAACTTGTCCTACCTTCCCATAGACTGAATGTTTGTGTCCCCCACAAAATTCATATGTTGAAACCTAATCCCCAAGGTAATGGTATTTGAAAATGAGGACTTTTTGAAGTGATTGGGTCAGGAGGTGGGGGAGCCCTCAGGAATGGGGTTAGTGCCCTTATAAAAGGACCCCAAGAGCTTGCTCTTTGCCCTTCTGCCATTTGGAGGCATAGCGAGAAGACAATTGTCTGTGAACCAGGAAGTGGGCCTTCACTGGACCATAAATCTGCCACTGCCTTAATCTTGGACTTCCCAGCCTCCAGAACTGTGAGAAAGAGATGTTTACTGTTTAAGTCACACAGTCCGTGGTATTTTTATTGAAGCCATCCAAATGGACTAAGACACACCCTCAATGTGGAACTCGGGTCTTTTCTCACACTGGTATGATCCTTCCAGGTTGAAAAGCATAGGACTGTATCCATTACTTTACTCAAAGCACAGCTCCCCTGGTACGCTGGCCGGCTGCAGTTTTAACCTTTGCAGGCTTTTGCCAGATAAAACATAGGGTAATTGAGTAGGCCTCATTCATTACCAACCAACAAAGCTCGGAGTTATGTCTCCCAAGTCCAAAAATGTACAAACAGTGAAGATGAAGATGAGAGTAATAAATGTGACTAAGGGAAACTGAAAGTTTTGATTTATGTGTGAAGATAAGACTACACAGATAAACGGTACAAATGATAAATAAGACCTAAAGATGAGAGATACGGAAACAAAGAGAAAAAAAAAGATGAAGGAAGAAGATTTTTTTTTTTAAGATTTTATTTATTTATTCATGAGAGACGGGGGGGGGGGGAGGGAGGGAGAGAGAGAGAGAGAGAGAGAGAGAGAGAGAAGCAGAGGGAGAAGCAGGCTCCCAAAGAGCAGGAAGCCCGATGCGGGACTTGATCCCAGGACCCTGGGATCATGACCTGAGCTGAAGGCAGACGCTTAACGACTGAGCCACCCAGGCACCCAAGGAAGAAGATTTTTAAAGATTTGGTGGATCGCTTCTTGACCATGATCTTAAGAAAATATAAAATGTGTGTATTTTGGGTTGTTTGAGAACCTAGACTCCCAAGATGCCCTTTTTGCCTGGGGTTTGTTATAAAAAACACTTGTTTAAGAGAGTAAGACATTGTTTTTTTTTCTCCCCGCAATCCACAAACACCTCACTAAGGACAGGAAATGTACGTTCAGTGAAGGAGGACTTTGTAAAAAACACAATCCATAAGAGAATGGATAAACTACTTTTTTTCTTTTGTATGGAATTAAATTGTTGGAAGGAAGCCAAGGAAGTGACACATTTCACCTCCTGTTTCTGGCTGAAACAATCCTCAGCCCAGAGTAGTTGTGCATCAAATCATTTTGGGTTGTAGGTACTGTGGGTTAATGAATTTATTTCCCAGTCAATAAATTTTAATTTTTTCATATTTCCATAAGGAAATGAGATACAGTGCCTTCCCATAGATTGTAAATCTATTCTACTTTTTATTAAAACTAGGGGAAAAATATCCTTTGGGTCATCTATTTGAACAGTAGTTTGGCTCCTACTATGCACAGGCTGGTGTTGATTTTTCATACCTTTATTTAAGTGACTTCTCTCCAACTTAGTCAAGGCAGAGAATAAATCATATTTCTTGCATATTTTTCTGAATGTAATTGGCTTTCACTACCTGTCAGAGTCTTAGCCTCCTCATCTGTAAAATATAAGCATTTACTATTCTGTATACACACATATAGAGATGAAAGTACTTGTGAATAGTAAAGTGATAGAAAAATGCTAACTACTTTGTTTTCAATTCAGTTTATGGGAGTTGAATATTTTTTTCCTAAATCTAAGACAGGATAAGTTTGTACATGTGAGAAAGCATGTCAAGCCCAAGTCAGGAAAGTGGAAAGTGAAAACAGCCAGTTGGATACATGGTTCTTTTCTTTTTTTTTTAAGATTTTTTTAAATTTAATTGTCAGAGAGAGAGAGAGAGAGCTCGAGCAGGGGGAGAGGCGGAGGGAGAGGGAGAAGCAAGGTCCCCGCTGAGCAGGGAGCCCGATGTGGGACTCAATCCCAGGATCCTGGGATCATGACCCAGGCCAAAGGCAGACGCTTAACCAACTGAGCCACCCAGACGTCCCTGGGTACATGGTTCTTAGAGCCAGGCCAGGGGTCCAAGCTGGGAGTGACCAGCCCCTCTGTGGTGGGGGAGGTCAGAGATGCAGATTAGGTCCCATAAAGAGGGAACCAAAAGAGGTGAGGATGACCAGGGACTGAACCCAATCTAATACTAGCTGTATAAGGCAGAGGTCTTTAACTGGGATAAAGCACTCCTTGTGAAGACTTTCGCAGGGGTACGTGTACATAGGTGTTTTAAGGGAGTCCATTTCTAGATCCTCAGCTTCATTATCTAATCTTTCCTCACTTGCTCTGTTTCAGAGCTGACCTGTGATGGGATGGGGGATGGGGGACAGCGTCTCTTCTCCAGTCCTTTCAGGCTGGCCTTTCTTTCCCCTTTCCCAAACAAAGGCACACCCTTCAGAGCACCATGTTGCATTATCCTGGATGGGGAAAAAAACCTCTAGGGCAGCAAACAAAGGGACAATTGGAAATATTGGTGCTGGTTCCGAGAAAGCACATGACTCTGGTGGCCAAGTAGCAGACCCTCCCAGCTGGCCGTCTCCAGCTCTGCATAGCAACAGAATTGAAATCGGACCTCATTGACCTGTCTCCTGGTAAGCCATCGCAAGTCATTTGTGATTATAGATTGCTCTGACTTGGGGCATAACTCAAAAGGAGCTCAAAGATTTGAGAGTCATTGCTCTAAAAAAAAAAGTCTTCCTTTTCCATCCATTTATTTGTGAGTAAGGTTTCTCAAAGCTTCCATCTATAAAAATGAAAAATAGGAAAGAATTGATGGTGAAATTTGTCTTATTCTAGAGACTAGTAATATTACTAACAGATGACTAAACTGGGAGGAAAATATATATATGTCCAGTCCCAGAAATTAAGAGATGCATTTCTGTCTTAGTCAATTCAGGTTATATATATATAACATATAACAAAATACCACACTGGGTGGCTTATAAACAACAGAAATTTATTTCTTGCTGTTCTGGGCATTGGAAAGCCCGAGATCAAGATGCTGGCAGATTCTGGTATAGATGGCAACTTCTCCCTGGGTCTTCACCTTGTGGAAGGGGCAAGAGAGCTCTGTGGTGTCTCTTTATAAAGCTGCTAATCCCCTCCTGATCTAATCACCCCAAAGGCCCCACCTCCTAATACCATCACATGGGGGATTAGAATTTTAACATGTGAATTGGGGGGAGACACAAACATTCAGACCACAGGAGTTTCCAATAAAAATTTACTTAGGGCAAAACGAGTGATAGAAGGCAGATCAGTGAGTGGTTGTCTAGAGTCAGGAATAAGAGTTGAGGATTATCTGCAGAGAGGCAAGGGGGAGATTTTGGAGTAAAGTTTTATATCTTGATTTTGATTGTGGTGTTGGTTATATAAGTGAACACAGTTGTCCAAATTTATCAGTATGTACACCTAAAGTGGGTGAATTTTTTTGGGTGTAAATTATGTCATTAAAGCTGGGGAGAAGGGGCACCTGGGTGGCTCAGTCAGTTAAGCGTCTGCCTTCAGCTCAGGTCATGGTCCTGGGGTCCTGGGATTGAGCCCCGCATCGGGCTCCCTGCTCAGCCGGGGACCTGCTTCTCCCTCTCCCCCTGCTTTGTGCTCTCTGTCTCTCAAATAAATAAATAAAATCTTAAAAAAAGAAAATAAAGCTGGGGAAAAGGTTTACTTTTCTGTTTAATTTTCATTTATCAGATTTATAGTATTTATGTTGTTTTGATCAATTATGTACCAGTAATCAATGTGATGGCAACTCAACACAGAAGAAATTTTTAACATTTAGAGGCTTGTGGCCATGGGAAACACAGCAAATTTTAATTTATACTTTTTCCACAAGAAGAGAGTGATCAATAAAAGGCTGTAAAATATAAAATATATTAGGATTAAATTCTGTGGGAAGGGAAATATGGTATCAAAGGGGGAAAGAAACCACATAAAATGCCAAAGGTTAAAAAAGAGGTTGCTCAAATATTTTAAAATATGAATGAGAGTGGATTATAACCAAACACCACGTTTCATAGATTCCATTAGATTTATTGAAAAGAATGCTATAACAGTTTCATTTTCAAATAATGAGATTTACAATATACTGGAAAATTCATTTTTTGCAACTAGACTTAGGATAACATTTAAAAAAATTAACTTAAAAATGTACAAGAACAGTACATAATCTTTCAAGGTACTTTTATTTTTTAAAAAAGATTTATTATTTGAGGAGGGGAGAGAGAGAGAGAGAGAGAGAGAGAGAGAGAGAAAGCGGGACTTGGAGAAAACACGTGTAGACTGGTGTTCCAAGAAAGTCGGCTCTGAATAGAAGGTGAGGGAAGGGGTGAAAGCTTGAGGAGGATGCCGAGTGGAGGATTCAGCCGTGAGGCCGTGGCCAGCAGCCTTCTAACACGCTCTCTTGCCTACTGTTGCTCTCTTGTCCAGCTTCTCTGGGTAACTTTCTCTCATTTCACTGGCATTTATAAAAGTGACTGTAAGGGTAAGTGAGTGCTAGAGAGGAACCCCCATGTCTCAGTTGCTTAACATAATGAAGTTTTATTTCCCATGAAGGTAAAGTCCCGTTGGGTCTTCCTACTGGCTGGTCACCTTCTCCTGCAGAGATGCAGGGGCCCAAGCTCACTCCGTCTAGGTGATCTTGCACACTCAGCTTCCTGGGCCAGGACTGGAAATGGTGGACATCATTTCTGCCCACTTTGAGCAGAACAGTTGCATGACCACATGTCCCTGCAGGGGGGCTGGAAACTGCAATGTGGCTGTGTGCGACATAAGGAGATGGGTCTGATGAATGTGCTACTAGTCTCCACCACATTATTCTGCCCCTTCATTACTGTTGAGCTCCTTAGCCCACATCTTAGCCTTTTAGGACCATGGCCTCAGTTTGGACTGGTATCTTGACTGGGGTATGGCTCAGACTTCTGTCCCAACCTATTTCCGGCCTGATACTGTCAAGTCTTAAGAGTTTCTTTACTTTTTTTTTTTTAAGATTTATTTATTTATTTGAGAGAGAGTGAGAGAGAACAAGCTGGGGGAGGGGCAGAGAGAGAGAGGCAAGCAGACTCCCCGCTGAGCACCGACTGAGACTCCTAGGCGCCCCTCAGAGTTTCTTGTAGAGACTATAAGGGGATCATCTCTGCTTGTAAATCAAGTCACAAAACCCCTAAGTTCTTGGCTTGGGAAGTATCAGAGGGAAAGGCTTATGGAGTTGGGGTGTGATAGGCAGCAGGACCAAATAACCTTCCATGAAACGCGCATTTCACTTTTTCCTTGGGGTTCTCTGCTGTGATGACCGTTGTTGGCACCATGGCCACAGGAACTTTCTCCAAGAACATCCCACACCTGGCATAAACAAAACCCATCCTCACACAGCTGGGACAAGATGGCATTTTCAAAAAGACTTTGCCAAATTTGAAGGGAGGGCAAATGGAAAAAAATAAAGGTATTGTGGGTAAACCAGAGGTCACTGGTCACACGCAGCTGTGGAATGACTGCCCACCCTCTAGTAAGTGCTGCCCCTCACGAGCAGCAGACTTCTCAGTGTGGACTATTGGGTTTGGCCTGACTCTAGACACTCTTCTCTTCTTTGATATTTGACTCTTGTACACTATTGTATCAGGTTGGCTTACTGAGGAATCATCTTGTTAGTTTTGGTGCCCAGGATTAATTTAAAATGAAAGTATAAAATTTTTTTTAAAGATTTTATTTATTTGAGAGAGAGAGAGACAAATATAGTGTCAGAGAGCATGATGGAGATGAATGAGCATGAGCGGGGAGGAGAGGAAGAAGCAGGCTCCCCGCTGGGGAGGGAGCCCCATGCAGGGCTCGATCCCAGGCCTCTGGGATCGTGACCTGAGCCAAAGGCAGACGCTTAACCGACTGAGCCACCCAGGTGCCCCGAAAATGTAAAGTTTTTAATAGTTCAAATTCTTTTGTTTCTCATTCAATATGCTTTTTTTGGGGGGGGAGGTAAGAATTTCCCTGAAGAGCCTAATAGCAATGAGAAAATTTTTGGAGAACATAGAACCTGAGTTAAAGGGAGTTTAAGGGCTTTTAATGATGGTTCATCCAGGCTATGATAGGATTTGGAAAATCATCTCCATAAAACTATGTGGTATACCTTTTTCTTGCCAAAATATTCCCATAGTTGTAGCATTTCCCTTTGATGGGGAAGGTTGAATGACAAATTCTTGCCATTTGATTCCTTTTTTTTTCAAGAATTCATATATATATATATATATATATATATATATATATATATATATATATATATATATATATATATTTTAAGTAGCCTCTACACCCAGGGTGGAGCCCAGTGCAGGGCTTGAGCTCATGACCCTGAGATCAAGACCTGAGCTGAGGTCAAGAGTCAAATGCTTAACGAACTGAGCCACCCAGGTGCCCCTAGACATCTACCTTTATATTTTGAGGAATTGTTTTCTATCCTGTGTTAAGTTGGTTAACTTCAGATTCATTATATTTAATCAAATGGAGGATTAGGACATAGTCTAAATTTCGTAGTAGTGCTTTGGGTAAGTGATTAATATCTCCAGATAGCTAATCTTATTTTGAATTTTTCTTTTTAATTTTCTTATTGAGCCATAACTGACAAAAAATAAAATCGCCCCTTTTCAAGTGAACAATTTAGAGGGTTTTTTTTAGTATATTCATAAGGCTGTGCGACCATTGCTACTGTCTAATCCCAGGACATTTTGATCACTTGAAAAAGAAACCACGTTCAGTTAAGTAGTCACTCTTCATGCCCCTGCCCCTAGCCCCTGGCAACTACTTACTTTCTGTCTTTATGGATTTGCCTATCCGATATATTTCATATAAATGGAATTATATAATAGGTGGCCTTTTGCATTTCGCTTCTTTCAATTCTCATAACGTTTTAGGTTTATGTTGCAGCATGTATCATGGATCATTACTTCATTCCTTTTTGTGGCTGGATAACATTCCATTATATGGATAGACCACATTTTGATTATTGATTCATCAATTGATGGACATTTGGGTCGTTTTGACTTTTAGGCTATTATGAATTATGCCGCTATGAACATCCACGTACAAATTTTTACGTGAACATTTGTTCTCAACTCTCTTGGGTATACATCTAGGAGTAGAACCGCTGGGTGTTTAACTTTTTGAGGAACTTTCAGAATGTTTTCCAAAGTAGCTGCATCATTTCTCATTTCCACCAGCAATGCACAGAGGTTCCAGTTTCTCCACAGCCTTGCCAACATTTGTTATTTTTGTTGTTTTGATTGTGGCTTTAATGTGTATTTCCCTAATGGCTTAGGATTTTGAGCATCTTTTCCTGTGCTTTTTGGCCATGTTGGCCACAGGATAAATGTCTATATGAGTATTCTGCCTTTTTTTTTTTTTTTTTTGTATTTTGCTCATTTTAAATTGTCTTTAAAGAAAAAAAATTGTTTTTAAAATTGTGGTTGTAAGAGTTCTTTACATAGGGGCGCCTGGGTGGCTCAGTTGGTTAAGTGTCTGCCTTCCTTTGGCTCAGGTCATGATCTCAGGGTGCTGGGATCAAGCCCCGCATCAGGCTCAGTGGGAAGTCTTCTTCCCCCTTTGCCTCTCCCTCTGCCCCCCACTCATGCTCATTCTATCTCTCTCTCAAATAAATGGATAAAATCTTTAAAAAAGGAGTTCTTTATATATATTTTTTATAATAGTAAGTTTTCTATTTCCTTGTTCATCTTCTGTCTAGCTGTCACTATTTTTTAAAGATTTTTAAAAAATTTATTCATTTGAGAGAGAGAGAGAGTGAGAGAGCACAAGCAGGTGGAGAGGCAGAGGGAGAGGGAGAAGCAGACTTCCCACTGACCTGAGAGCCTGATGTGGGGCTAGATGCCAGGACCCTGAGATCGACCTGAGCTGAAGGCAGAGGCTTAACCGACTGAGCCACCCAGGTGTCCCTAGTTGTCACTATTAAAAATGGAGTACTGAAGTCTCCAACTATCATTATTGAGTTGTCTGTTTCTCCTCTGATTTCTGACAGCTTTTGCATCATGTATTTTAGGGTTCCATTGTTTGGTGCATATATATTTATAATTATTATATCTTCTTAATGGATTGACGCTTTTATCATTATAAAAGGTCCTCCTTTGCTGCAAGTAACAATTGATTTAAAATCTATTTCGTCAGATATCAGTATAGCCACTACAGCTTTCTTTGGGTTACTATTGGCATGGTATGTTTTTCCATTCTTTTACTTGAAACCTATTTGTATCTTTGCATCTAAAAGGTGTGTCTCAGGGGGCCTGGGTGGCCCAGTCAGTTGAGGGTCTGCCTTCGGCTCAGGTCATGATCCCGGGGTCCTGGGATCGAGCCCCACATCGGGCTCCCTGCTCGGTGGGAGGCCTGTTTCTCCCTCTCTCACTCCTCCTGCTTGTGTTCCCTCTCTCGCATTCTCTTTCTCTGTCAAATAAATAAAAGGAGTGTCTCTTGCAGACAGCACATAGTTGGATCATGTGTTTTTATCCATCCTCCCAGTCTTTGCCACCCTTTAAATGGAATGTTTAATCCATTTACATTTAATGTAATTATTGGTAAGGTAAGATGTGCATCTGCCATTTTGCTATTTTCTTTCTCTATGTCTTTTAACTTTTGTGTTCCTCTATTCCTGTGACTGCCTTCTTTTTAAAGATATTTTCTAGAGTAGAACTTAAATTCCCTTGTCATTATGTTTTTAAAGTCACTTTCTTAATGCTTGATCAGTGAATTTTAATTAAATTTTTAGTTTATAACAAACTAGGTTCAAATTAATACCAAATTGATTTCGATAGTATATAAAAACCTTTACTCTTATGTATCTCTCTTCCTTCCCCCTCCTTTGTGTTATTATTTTCATACAAATTCCATCTTAATATTTTACATTCCCATCCACACAAATTTAGAATTATTAGTTTATGTGGTTGCCTTTTAGATCAGGTGGGAGGAAAAAGTTACAAACAAAATATACATTTATGCTGTCTATGTGTTCTGCCCATTTAGTGATTTTTATTGATGCTCTTTATTCATGTGGATATAAGTTACTATCTTGTGTCCTTCCATTTCAGCCTTCCTTTAGAATTTCTTGTATTTCAGGTGTGCTGGTAACAAATTCCCTCAGTTTTTGTTTATCTACTAATGTCTTTATTTCTCCTTCATTTTTGAAAAATAATTTTCTGGCTATAGAAATCTTGGTTGATAGTTTTCTCTTTCAACAACTTTGAGTACATCGTCCCATTACCTTCTGGCCTCCTTGGTTCTAACGAAATTCAGCTGTTTATCTTATTGAGGATCACTTGTATATGATAAGTTACTTCTCTCTTGCTGCTTTCACAATTCTCTCTGTCTTTGTATTTTCAACAGTTTGATTATATTGTGTCTAGATGTGGATCTCTTTGAATTTACCCTACTTCGACTTCTTGGATAATAATTTCTTGGATGTGTAGATTAATGTTTTTCTTCACATTTGGGAAGTTTTGGGTCAATAGTTCTTCAAATATTCTTTCTCCTTGTTCTTTCTCTGTGATTGTCATTATAGTATATCGCTATGCTTGATGAGGTCCTACAGTTCTCTGAAGTTGTAAATAGATTCAATTTTCTTTATTTTTTTTCTTTTTCTCAGACTTGATACTCTCAATTGATCTATCTTCAAGTTTGTTGATTCTTTCTTCCATCTGATCAAAACTTCTATTGAGCCTCTTTATAGTGAATTGTTTTATTTCTATTATTGCACTTTTCAATTCTAGAACTTCTATTTGGTTCTTCTTTGTAAGATAAGATAAGAATGTGAGAAGGTAAGGTAAGAATGTGAGAACTTACAGCAACTGAATTTCTAATTTAGTAAGGTTAAAATATCAAATGGGTGGGAATAGATAAGATGCTTTGAAAACAACCACATTTGATAATAATTTATTCACGTATTCTTTATCATCAGAAATCTAATGACAAAGCATCACACAGATCTAAATTGAAGGATCTTTCTACAAAATAACAAGCCTATAGTCTTCACAAGTTTCACTGTTAGAAAAGGCAAGAGAAGGCCAAGCAACTATTCCAAATTAAAAAGACTGAGGAGACATATCTACAAGGCACAGTGTGTGATGATGGACTGCATCTCATGTTAGGAAAAAATTTTACTATAAGAGACATTGGGATCATTGACAAGATTTGAATATGAAATATATATTCATCAGCATGTCAACTCTCTTGTTTTTGATCATTGTCCTGTGGTTATGTTATAGCATGTCCTTATTCTTGGAAAGTACATGTTTAAGTATTTGAAAGTAAAGGAGCATGATGTTTACATATTATTCTCAAATGGTTCAGAATGTGTGTGTGTGTATGTGTGTGTGTGAGAGAGGGAGAGAGAGAGCATGAGCACAAATGTAAAATGTTAATAATGGTAAACCTGACTAAAGCATATATGGAAGTTCTCTGTACTTTTTTTTTTTTGCAAATTTTCTATATATTTGAGATTTTATCAAAACCAAAAGTCAAAAAAAATTTTTTATAGAGGACCTATGTTATGCCAGACATTGTTGTAATTATTGAGACACAGCAGTTTACAAAAGAAAACTTCTTGCCATCAGGCAGTTTACATCCTAATGGGGGAGACAGAATGAACTAAAGAAGTAAATGATATTGTATATTGGATGGTGATGAATGAAATGAAGACAAATAAGCAAGGTAGAAGGATAAGAAATTCCAGAGTGAGGTATTTACAATTTTAAATAGATGGTGGGTTGGACACCTCTTCTGTCTTCAGATCTCTTGAATGCAGACTCTGATGCAGGTACAACCTGGTAGCACCACCTGCCTTTTGTTTCCCAGTCAAGGGCTCCTCTGTTGTTGACAAGGTGTGGGACACAACTCTCAGTGCCCAGTCCTGTGCATGCATGACCCAAATTGCAGGTTACTTAATGCCCTTCGTTGGTTTGCAAACTCAGCCCCATATGTGCAGGGCAAGAAGATACCAAATAAAGAGGCAGGCTATTCCAGATTGGTAGGTGGCAGGTTTAATAAGTAAGGGAACTTACCTATGTGGCTGTCTTGGATGGAGGCAAGATGAGTAGACCTCCACACCTGCCTGCCAAATTTTAAAGGCCTACAGAGGCCTTCACTGGGTTTAGTCACACATACCATCCAGATGGTCTCAACAACACCTTACTCTCTCAAGTCCGTGTCTTTGAAAGAGCTCCCACTATGGGAACTGTAGGCAGAGTGTGCTTTTTAAGGACGGGGGGTGGGGGGTGAGGACCTCTGACTGCCCAGGTCCAGCTTGAGGTTCAACCAGTGGTTCTGTCCTCTAGATTACTTTCCCCGACACCCCCTGGGGCTAACCTCTGACCAATGTGGAACAGGAGCTGACAGATACATGCTTCCTCCTTTCTCTTCTACCTGCCCCCATAAATGAAGGCTCCTAAGGGACCTGTTGAAAGACTTCTCAGTTGGTCCTGTAGGACTGAATGACCAGTCACCAATTTTGTAATGCTACTTTGCGTCCTTGTGTTGTTCATCTGCCCTGCTTGGCCCCCTTCCCTCTGTCTTCTGATCCCTGAAATCACAATCCCCAATAAAATACACACAAGCATCTTTCTCAGATTCTGTTTTTTTGGGGGGAATGTAAGCTAAGATCGTAGCAGGAAAGGGCCCACTGAGAAGATACCTTCTTAAATGGGAATTCATCAAACATTTAAAACAATTCAGTGATACAGGTTCTCTTACTATCACCTCTTATTTCATTGTTGAGGAAACTGGGGTTTGGGGTGATGATGCAGCTAGCCCAAGATCACACGGTATAGAAGAGGGGGAACCCAGTTAGTCTGTCCCCTGGCTCACTCTCATTCTGCCACCTCTTTTCTCCCACCATATTTATCACTGCCATTTTGAAAGTTCCAGTTTTACCAATGAAGTCGACAGGAACCTAAGAAAGAGTTCTTTTGATGTCAGGATCTCAAGGTTAAGGGAAAATTTATAATGAGGATCAGGGTGTTAGTAATAATCTTACTGTGTTAGTTAGGATAGGTTAGACTTAGCTGCACTAACAGACAACTCCGAAATTTCAGTGGCTGCCAGCAAGATCTCATTTTTGTTCATGTTATATTTTTATGGCAGGACAACTAGGGGTTTCCACTCTGCATTGTTTTGTAATCCAGGCTAATGTAGCAGCTACCATCTGGAGCATTGCCGGTTGCTGTAGCAAAGGGAAAGAGTGCTCTGGAGGGTCTTTCTTGCACCAGCAATGAAAGGTTCTGCATGGAAGTTACATATCACATTCTGTTCTCAATTCGTTAGCCGGCATGACTGTACCCAACCCAGTGGGGCCAGGATGCAGTCCTACTCTGTGTTCAGAAATATTTGTTGAGCAGCATTAATGACTATCACACCCACTGAGAAAACTCCAAGGGGAAATGAAGCTCAGGTAACAGAGGCAAGTTCTCCACTGTTATCGTCTTGTCTGAGGACAAGACGATAGAGAGCATCTTCTCTCCGAGATGAGGGAGACAGCAATATATGTCCCGGGAGGGCGGGGCTGGCTCAGTTGGTAGAGCATGTGACTCTTGATCTCCAAGTGGTGAGTTCAAGCCCCACGTTGGGTGTAGAGCTTACTTAAAAAAAAAAAAAGTAGGGGTGCCTGGGTGGCAGATTTGGTTAAGTGTCAGATTCTTGGTATTGGCTCAGGTTTGATCTTCGGGTAATGGGATTGAGCCCTGAGTCGGGCTGTGGGCTCAGCGTGGAGTCAGCTTAGGACTCTCCCTCTTTCTGTCTCTGCCTCTCTCCACCCCCCCCCGACCCATGCTCGTGTGTGCTCTCTCTAAAATAAATCAATAAACCTTAAAAAAAAAGTATATCCTGCTTATTTAAAAAACTGTATTCTAAGTGCTTAGCTTAAAATGCCTTTTCAGCTGATTTTTATTATTAATATTTTGAGGAAGTATAGCAATTACTCCAAAGCTCCACAGGCATCAATACTGCTGGAATAAAATGATAGTATAACCTCAACATAGTTAGGTCCTATTTATAGTTTTATTTGTGTGTGCCCTATTTACTCAATGACACTCACAGGTTATACATTGCCCAAGTAAGTACATGATGCAGAAGGGTTATCACTGGCCATTATCTGTAGCATTAGCTGCCATTCTGAGCCTGTCTACTAAGTGCAGATTTTGTTATAGTTCATTCTCTTGATATAATGAAAATGAGAGAGGGTTCCTGTATCGATTTGCTTCTTCATTCTAGATTTTGCAACATTGGAAAAGGTGGATCTTAACATTTTCTTTGTCAAAAAGAGTATTATTTGCTCTTTTTTGAGAAACGGCTTGATGTTGGCATCACCTATGAAATCTGCAATTAGCTATCTTCAACTGAACTGCATTGTCCCGGCTTCTTGGTGGTAACATCACATCAGAATCTTTATTGCAGAGACTAGGTTTATATAGATTATAGCTATTGCTTCCTCCTTATCAGCAGAGCCTGCCACGTCATCCTGGCTCGAAACGAAATTATTGTTACATGGCTTACACTTTTCCAAGCTCTGTTAGCTGCTCCTTCGTCCTTTAATTCCTCCTCCCTTTTATTTGGAAATGAATTATTTCATAGTTTATCTTAGTATCTTTCAGGTAGCAAGGCTAAATGCATGATATGTAATTACCAAAGTGATTCTTTTATCTTTCCACTTTAAAAATGCCTTTTTCCAGTTCTAGGCATGATGGGTCCTCCGTTATAGCCACAAAAAATTGTTGTGACTTTGTAATATATACCAGTGCTCCCCTTGAACTTCTTCTTGTGGGATAGTGAAAATATGAACAAGTAACATGCAATAAAACCTAGGAACACCTGTTTTGAGTGTTTGCCTGGAGATAACTGGCATTAGATTGTTATAATAAAGGATGATTAGCCCAGAGTTATCCCAGATTGGGAAGGGCTGGCAATCTTGTTCCGGGGTGAGTCCTCCCTTTCTTTGGTAAGTCAGTCATTTATTGAATATTTACCTGGCATTTCATTTTGAAGCTCAGAATGGTGAGTGACTGCCATGGTCAGGTTCCAATTTTGGGAAAACAGTCCTGTTAGCAGTGTGAGGCATAGCTGTGTACAACAGAGGGAGGAATGGGTTGAAAATAAGAGTTGTCGTAACCCAGACACAAAGTGATGAGAGATTGAATTAAAACAGTGGTGGTGGGAAGACCGAGGAGGGAATCAATTCAGGAGCTCTCCAAAGGGAGACTCTACACTTGTTGAACTCGTTGGCTCTGGGGAGAGATGAGAGGGAGCCCGAAGGAGCATGCTCAGATAGTTAGCTTGGCAACTAGGTGCATGGGGGTGCCATTCACTGACGTGAACACCAAAGGAAGAATGTGTGTGTGTGCGTGTGCGTGCGTGTGGTATTAAGTTAGTAGCAGAGGAGTTGTTGAGAGAGATATGATGAGTTAATTATTTGGATCCAGAAGCCAGCAGAAAGTTTCATCTATTTAATACATTTTTCTTGTATGCCTGAGCTCTGGCTGTAAAGGTTGGTAATTCCATACAAGTGGTAGTTAAAACCATGGTGTGGATGAGATCAGATCAAGACTGTGGGTTGAATGGGAAGAGCTCCCCCTCCTCTGTCCCACTACCAGATACTTTTCTCATATTTCCTGCCTTACAAACCCTGTACCCTTCATCCCCTCCATTACCTTTCCCCCCATCCAACCCTCTCCCACCTGGCTTGGCCACAGCACCCAGCTTGCTCTGGGTAAGGCAGCAGGGTTTTCTTTCTATGCTGCTGCATCTGGGGAGCGTGCCAGCCTTCGGGCCTTGAAATGCCAGGATGGGGCAGCATTCCCATAGGCCCTCACTGCTGCTTCCTGCTGCTCTGAATTGAGAATAACTCTTTGTCCTACTCTGTGTCACCTGCCATACACCCTGCCTGAGCACCGTAGTGACACTGTTTATGCCTCTGGGTCTCACAGTGTCCCCTGGGAAAACACCTCGTGAGTCCTTGCTTGCAACCTATCTTGCCATTAGGTTCAGACCTAGGCTGGGGGCCTGGGGTCTAGGTTGGACCCTGATTATACTCTTCCTCCTCCTTCCAGACCCCTCCATGACCTCATCTTCCCCACCCCCCCCCATGGAGTAGTATACAAACCACCTGAGAGCCTAGTCCTTCAATGAAAATTCCCTTACAAATATAAAATCTAAAGGGTTTTAGAGGGGAGGAGATTTTATTTTATTTATTTATTTTTTAAATTTTTTATTGTTATGTCAATCACCATACATTCCATCATTAGTTTTTGATGTACTGTTCCATGATTCATTGTTTGTGCAGAACACCCAGTGCTCCACGCAGAATGTGCCCTCCTTAATACCCATCACCAGGCTAACCCATCCCCCCACCCGCCTCCCCTCTAGAACCCTCAGTTTGTTTTTCAGAGTCCATCGTCTCTCATGGTTCGTCTCCCCCTCTGACTTACTCCCCTTCATTCTTCCCCTCCTGCTATCTTCTTCTTTTTCTTTTTCTTAACATATGTTGCATTATTTGTTTCAGGAGTACAGATCTCTGATTCAACAGTCTTGCACAATTCACAGCGCTCACCATAGCACATACCCTCCCCAATGTCTATCACACAGACACCCCATGCCTCCCACCCCCCCACCACTCCAGCAACACTCAGTTTGTTTCCTGAGATTAAGAATTCCTCATATCAGTGAGGTCATATGATACATGTCTTTCTCTGATTGACTTATTTCGCTCAGCATAACACCCTCCAGTTCCATCCACGTCGTTGCAAATGGCAAGATCTCATTCCTTTTGATGGCTGCATAATATTCCATTGTGTATATATACCACCTCTTCTTTATCCGTTCATCTGTCGATGGGCATCTTGGCTCTTTCCACAGTTTGGCTATTGTGGACATTGCTGCTATAAACATCGGGGTGCACGTACCCCTTCGGATCCCTACATTTGTATCTTTGGGGTAAATACCCAGTAGTGCAATTGCTGGATCGTATGGTAGCTCTATTTTCAACTGTTTGAGGAACCTCCATACTGTTTTCCACAATGGTTGCACCAGCTTGCATTCCCACCAACAGTGTAGGAGGGTTCCCCTTTCTCCACATCCCCGCCGACATCTGTCGTTTCCTGACTTGTTCATTTTAGCCATTCTGACGGGTGTGAGGTGGTATCTCATTGAGGTTTTGATTTGGATTTCCCTGATGCCGAGCGATGTTGAGCACTTTTTCATGTGTCTGTTGGCCATTTGGATGTCTTCTTTGGAAAAATGTCTGTTCCTGTCTTCTGCCCATTTCTTGATTGGATTATTTGTTCTTTGGGTGTTGAGTTTGATAAGTTCTTTATAGATTTTGGATACTAGCCCTTTATCTGATATGTCATTTGCGAATATCTTCTCCCATTCTGTCGGTTGTCTTTTGGTTTTGTGGACTGTTTCTTTGGCTGTGCAAAAGCTTTTTATCTTGATGAAATCCCAATAGTTCATTTTTGCCCTGGCTTCCCGTGCCTTTGGCGATGTTTCTAGGAAGAAGTTGCTGCGGCTGAGGTCGAAGATGTTGCTGCCTGTGTTCTCCTTTAGGATTTTGATGGACTCCTGTCTCACGTTTAGGTCTCTCAACCATTTGGAGTCTATTTTTGTGTGTGGTGTAAGGAAATGGTCCAGTTTCATGCTTCTGCATGTGCTGTCCAATTTTCCCAGCACCATTTGTTGAAGAGACTGTCTTTTTGCCATTGGACATTCTTTCCTGCTTTGTCAAAGATGAGTTGACCATAGACTTGAGGGTCCATTTCTGGGCTCTCGATTCTGTTCCGTTGATCTATGTGTCTGTTTTTGTGCCAGTACCATACTGTCTTGATGATGACAGCTTTGTAATAGAGCTGGAAGTCCGGAATTGTGATGCCGCCAGCTTTGCTTTTCTTTTTCAACATTCCTCTGGCTATTCGGGGTCTCTTCTGGTTCCATACAAATTTTAGAATTATTTGTTCCATTTCTTTGAAAAAGGTGGATGGTATTTTGATGGGGATTGCATTGAATGTGTAGATTGCTCTAGGTAGCATTGACATCTTCACAATGTTGGTTCTCCCAATCCATGAGCATGGAACGTTTTTCCATTTCTTTGTGTCTTCTTCAATTTCTTTCCTGAGTATTTTATAGTTTTCTGAGTACAGATCCTTGGCCTCTTTGGTTAAATTTATTCCTAGGTACCTTATGGTTTTGGGTGCAATTGTAAATGGGATCGACTCCTTGATTTGTCTCTCTTCTGTCTTGTTGTTGATGTATAGGAATGCCACTGATTTCTGTGCATTGATTTTATAGCCTGCTACTTGACTGAATTCTTGTATGAGTTCTAGCAGTTTTGGGGTGGAGTCTTTTGGGTTTTCCACATACAATATCATATCATCTGCAAAGAGTGAGAGTTTGACTTCCTCTTTGCTGATTTGGATGCCTTCGATTTCTTTTTGTTGTCTGATTGCTGTGGCTAGGACTTCTAATACTATGTTGAATAGCAGTGGTGAGAGTGGACATCCCTGCCGCGTTCCTGACCTTAGGGGAAAAGCTCTCAGCTTTTCCCCATTGAGAATGATATTCGCTGTAGGTTTTTCATAGATGGCTTTTATGATATTGAGGTATGTACCCTCTATCCCTATACTCTGAAGAGTTTTGATCAAGAAAGGACGCTGTACTCTGTCAAATGCTTTTTCTGCATCTATTGAGAGGATCATATGATTCTTGTTCTTTCTTTTGTTAATGTATTGTATCACGTTGATTGATTTGCAGATGTTGAACCATCCTTGCGGCCCAGGGATAAATCCCACTTGGTCATGGTGAATAATCCTTTTAATGTACTGTTGGATCCTATTGGCTAGTATTTTGGTGAGAATATTTGCATCCATGTTCATCAAGGATATTGGTCTGTAATTCTCCTTTTTGATGGGGTCTTTGTCTGGTTTTGGGATCAAGGTAATGCTGGCCTCATAAAATGAGTTTGGAAGTTTTCCTTCCATTTCTATTTTTTGGGAACAGTTTCAGGAGAATAAGTATTAATTCTTCTTTAAATGTCTGATAGAATTCCCCTGGGAAGCCATCCGGCCCTGGGCTTTTGTTTCTTGGGAGATTTTTGATGACTGCTTCAATTTCCTTAGTGGCTATAGGTCTGTTCAGGTTTTCTATTTCTTCCCGGTTCAATTTTGGTCGTTGATACATCTCTAGGAGTGCACCCATTTCTTCCAGGTTATCTAATTTGCTGGCATAGAGTTGCTCATAATATGTTCTTATAATTGTTTGTATTTCTTTGGTGTTGGTTGTGATCTCTCCTCTTTCATTCATGATTTTGTTGATTTGGGTCATTTCCCTTTTCTTTTTGATCAGTCTGCCCAGGGGTTTATCAATCTTGTAATTCACAAAGAATTTCAAAGAACCGGCTCCTAGTTTTGTTGATCTGTTCTCCTGTTCTTTTGGTTTCTAGTTCATTGATTTCTGCTCTGATCTTTATGATTTCTCTTCTCCTGCTAGGTTTAGGCTTTATTTGCTGTTCTTTCTCCAGCTCCTTTAGGTGTAGGGTTAGGTTGTGTATTTGAGACCTTTCTTGTTTCTTGAGAAAGGCTTGTATTGCTATATACTTTCCTCTCAGGACTGCCTTTGCTGTATCCCAAAGATTTTGAACAGTTGTGTTTTCATTTTCATTGGTTTCCATGAATTTTTTTTAATTCTTCTTTAATTTCCTGGTTGACCCATTCATTCTTTAGTAGGATGCTCTTTAGCCTCCATGTATTTGAGTTCTTTCCGACTTTCCTCTTGTGATTGAGTTCTAGTTTCAAAGCATTGTGGTCTGAAAATATGCCGGGAATAATCCCAATCTTTTGGTACCAGTTGAGACCTGATTTGTGACCTAGGACGTGATCAATTCTGGAGAATGTTCCATGGGCACTAGAGAATGTGTATTCCGTTGCTTTGGGATGGAATGTTCTGAATATGTCTGTGAAGTCCATTTGGTCCAGTGTTTCATTTAAAGTCTTTTTCCTTGTTGATCTTTTGCTTAGATGATCTGTCCATTTCAGTGAGGGGGGTGTTAAAGTCCCCCACTATTATTGTATTGTTGTCAATGTGTTTCTTTGCTTTTGTTATTAATTGCCTTATATAATTGGCTGCTCCCATGTTAGGGGCATAGGTATTTACAATTGTTAGATCTTCTTATTGGATAGACCCTTTAAGTAGGATATAGTGTCCTTCTTCATCTCTTATTACAGTCTTTGTTTTAAAATCTAATTTGTCTGATATAAGGATTGCCACCCCAGCTTTCTTTTGGTGTGTCCATTAGCATGGTAAATGGTTTTCCACCCCCTCACTTTCAATCTGGGGGTGTCTTTGGGTCTAAAATGAGTCTCTTGCAGACAGCAAGAGGTGGGTCTTGTTTTTTAATCCAATCTGATAGCCTGTGTCTTTTGATTGGGGCATTGAGCCCATTTACATTCAGGGGAACTATGGAAAGGTATGAATTTAGTGCCATTGTATTGCCTGTAAGGTGACTGTTACTGTATATTGTCTGTGTTCCTTTCTGATCTATGCTGCTTTTAGGCTCTCTCTTTGCTTAGAGGACCCCTTTCAATATTTCTTGGAGGGCTGGTTTCGTGTTTGCAAATTCCTTTAGTTTTTGTTTGTTCTGGAAGCTTTTTATCTCTCCTTCTATTTTCAATGACAGCCTAGCTGGATATAGTATTCTTGGCTGCATATTTTTCTCGTTTAGTGCTCTGAAGATATCTTGCCAGTCCTTTCTGGCCTGCCACATCTCTGTGGATAGGTGTGTTGCCAATCTAATATTTCTACCATTGTAGGTTACATATCTCTTCTCCCGAGCTGCTTTCAGGATTTTCTCTTTGTCTCTGAGATGTGTAAGTTTTACTATTAGATGTCGGGGTGTTGACCTATTATTGATTTTGAGGGGGGTTCTCTGTGCCTCCTGGATTTTGATGCCTGTTTCCTTCCCCACATTAGGGAAGTTCTCTGCTATTATTTGCTCCAATATACCTTCTGTGCTAGAGGGGAGGAGATTTTAAAAGTAACACATGCTTGCTGCAGAAATCATTCAGAAAATGTAACAATGTATAAATAAAAATTGCTAGTATAATTACCCAGAAATCATCATTCTTCACATTTTTAGTAATTTCCTTCCCATGATATATCTTGCATATATTTTATTTAAAAATAAGATTATACTATACATGTAGATTTTTCATATATGTAGTTTTTAAAAAGTCAGTTTAAAGGTGTATTTCTGTTATTAATAAATATAGATGACATGATTTTTAATGGAATTGCACCTTGTTGGCTGGGTTATTCTCTTTTAATCAATCCTTTACTGACAGGTAGGTGGCTTCCAGTTTTTTATATCATAAACAAGTCTATGTTGAATGGCCCTATACATAGAACTCTGTGGGTTTTATTTGTGTATATGTGTGTGAGTTACTTCCTTAGGAAATACTCCTAGAAAGTAAGTTACTATATCAAAGTATTTATACTATAAAATCTAAAATATATTGCCAAAACACCCTTCACTTAAATTCTACCAATTTATGCTCCTGCCAGCAGTGTATGGGAGTGCCCAGATCATCATATTTTTGACCTATTCTGGGTGTTTTAAAATCTTCACTACGGGGTGCCTGGGTGGTGCTGTTGGTTAAGTACTGGACTCTTGGTTTTGGCCCAGGTCATGATCTCAGGGTCCTGAGGTCAAGCCCTGTGTTGGGCTCTGTGCCCAGCATGGAGTCTGCTTAAGACTCTTTCTCCCCTCCCTCTGCCCCTACCCTGCTCATGCTCATGCTCTCTCTTGAATAAATAAATAAATCTAAAAAAAAAAGACTCAGTATGTCAAAACAGGACAACAGTGATTACTGTTATTACTTAGAGTGAAATCAACTGCTGAATGGTTATCAAATCTTTACATCTGGACCCCTTGGGGTGCTTGGCAGAGTGTGGCATCTGGGCAAACCCTTAATCCTACTGATTTGGAGTCTCTGGGGATGATACCTCAGAACCAGCATTTTTCAAAAGCTTCAGGTGAGAATTACCAGATTTGGGGGTGTCTTCTCTCAGGGGTTGCAGGGCTTGGCCCTTAAGCCAATTGGAATTACCCATTAGCAACCTGCTGTAGGAGGCCTGGGGCTCTCAGTTGGAACAGAGAATTATATTATACTATCTGGGAAGGGCAACTCAGTAAGCACAATGACTTTATCTTATTAAAACATCAATGGAAGTTCTGTGAGGGCAGGATCCATACGTGTCTTGTTCACCCTTGATACTATAGTGTGTCATATAGTGCTTGGCATATCTGGGGGCTTAGTAAGTATTGGTTGGATTGATAAATTCCCCTTTTTTTTTCATTGCTTTTTTCTTTTTTTCTTAAGATCTTATTTATTTATTTGAGAGAGAGAGAGAGAGAGCAGGAGGAGGGAGAGGGAGAAGCAGACTCTCCGCCAAGCAGGGAGCCTGACGCAGGGCTGGATCCTGGGACTCTGGGACCATGATCTGAGCTAAAGGCAGATGCTTAACCGACTGAACCATCCAGGCGCCCCCATTGTTTTTTTTTATTTTTATTATTTTTATTTTTTTAAAGATTTTATTTATTTATTTGACAGAGAGAGACACAGCGAGAGAGGGAACACAAGCAGGGGGAGTGGGAGAGAGGGAGAAGCAGGCTTCCCGCAGAGCAGGGAGCCCAATGCAGGGCTCAATCCCAGGACTCCGGGATCATGACCTGAGCCAAAGGCAGACACTTAACGACTGAGCCACCCAGGCGCCCCGTCACTGCTTTTTTTAAAACAGACTTTATATAGGGCAGGTTTAACTCCACAGCAAATGTGAGTGGACAGTACAGAGATTTCCCATATACTCCTGGCCCCACAAACGCACAGCCTCCTTCATTATCAACATCCCCACCAGAACCTCACTGGGTTCACAACTGATGAACCTACGCTGGGACACCATCATCATCAACCAAGGTCTGTAGTTTACATTAGTGTTCACTTTTGGTGTTATACCTTCCATGGGTTTGAACAAATATATAATGACACGTATCCACACTATAGTACAAATCCTTAAAAACCCTAAAAATCCTGCATGCTCTATCTACTTATCCCTCCTACTCCCCAACCACTGGTGACTGGTGATCCTGTCCTGTCTCTATAGTTTTGCCTTCTCCAGAATGTCATAGAGCTGGAATCATGCAGTATGTAGTTTTCATTGTTTGTTTTTGAAGAAGTTTTCCTTTAAGTATAAACTTGCCTTCTTATTGTCAGCTTTAAGTTAGGCTCTTTTGCTTCTCAGACCAATGCAAAGCTACATTTTCTGGATTGGGAAAGAGAATTGTTTTCATCTCAAATGCATCCTATGTTACCCCAGGTAACATACGGAAGAAAGGGGTGACTCGTAACAAAAGTTAGGGAGTCGGGCAGGTAAGGGGTTGTATAGCTGTTCTTCTCCAGTCCTGCCCCTTAAAGTACACAGTAGAGGTTTGCTAAAAGAGAGGGATTGGGGTGGGAAGGGGGCCGAGATAAGAAAGAAGGAACTTCCAAGTACATTATGGGGAATGTAACATAATTATCTAGTCTCTGCTTTGATTTTAACTTGACAATATTTAGGTCTACAGTTGAGGTAAAGCAAAAGTCATCCATTTTGGTGAAGATAAGCATGTTGAGCTTGAGGTAAGTAAAATCTTTAGGCAAATCTCGTGACCCTTCATCTAAGTAGGGCTAAAGAGTGACCTCTCTGTAGTGAAGTATCTACTGGACTTGGAGGACTTAGAAGAGGGATGGATGAGCTCGATAAGGCACATGGAGATTTCAGTCAGGATTGTTAACTATGGTTTGAATGCTTTCTTACCTTGTTTCCCATTGACTGTGAGTGAGCAGTTCTGACCCAGAATGTAATGCTTTCCAAAGGCAGATGAGACATTAGAATCTGATGCCATGATGATATAGATGATAGGTTCTCCACAGGCCTGTGGCCTTCACAGGAGCAATGACATTACTATTTTTCACCATCAAACGACCAGCTATTGCCAGAACAGTGCTGAACACACATTAGATCGTCAATATTCAATTCAATATTTGCCAATTGAATGAATGAATTTCTACAGTGAATATAGCTTATCAAATAGCAAGACTGAGCATTAAAATGAATTTTTCTAAAATTCTTTCATCTCCATACAGTTTTAATTAGAGAAATACTTTTTTTTTTTCTGAGAATAAGGTCATTTTGTTTTTCTTTTTGCTATTTGTTGAATTAAGTCTAAACTGCTTAGTCAGGTATTTGAAGTTCTTCATTATGATATGCTCTCAAGTTAGCCTACTAGGATTACTAACTTTCACTTGACACCAGTGGTCGAGCTAAAATGGATGATTATTCCCTATTTTTAAAAAATGAGCCTTCCCACTGTTCTGCTATTTGATTTCCTCTGACCAGGTCAAATCCCTTCTCTTCTGTTAAGACTACTCTGAGATTACCTGTGGTGAACATTGTGATGCCCCACCCCCCCATCCCTTCCTGTTTTCTTTGTCACTTGCCCAATTTCCATTTGAGAACCATATCTTCCCCATGTGGGGAGAAGCCCAACGCCATTACTGGTGCAAAACAGCAGTGAAAGCAATTAACATAATCATACACCCTGGCCATAAATCAACATTTATGGATACCCAGTAATGGGTATGGGATTCAGGTCATACCATAGCCAGAGGCAGAGACGAGTGTTAGTTGGGGGTTGCTCACTTTCTCCGATTGAGATGAGGATGCATATAGCTCTGGAAATTGTTGGCAGCCATCTTGGTTGGATGGAGCTGACTTGAGGGGAGGTAGAGAAAGAAGCTGGTCCTTGACAATACCATCAAATCCCACCAAGCCCATCTTCTAGCTGGCTTTCAGTGAAATGAGCCAGTAACTCATCTGTGTTATTATATATATAAGTCAGTTTGAATTGGTTTTTTTTTTTTGTAATTTGAACAAACTGCTCCTCTTCTCATAAACTGGCAATCCAATCTTTCTTCTTAGCACTTCTATAACCTTTCTGTTAGTATATAAGAATAATATACTCTCCTAATAAATTGTATATGTACTAATAAATATACATATGTATGTGTATTGTCTGCAGATATACATACAATCTAGTATAGTGATTTGTTCATAGTCATGGCTAAACAAACCCATTTATTAAAGAAACAAATGAGTCTTTCAAGGGTGAGTAAATTTCAATGGTTATAGAGTTAATCTAGGTCAGTGGATTTACCTTATTTTTGTGAAAATTTTATAGTATGGTTTAAAAATCATACATAAATATAAAAGCTAAAACATAAAGCTCTTAGGAGAAAACATAAGGGTAAATACCCATGACCTTGGATGTGGTAATTGATTCATAGATATGACAGTAAAAGCAAAACAAGAGAAAAAGTAGGTAAATTGGACTTCATCAAAATAGAAATCCTCTGCCCACCAGAGAACATTACCAATAAAGTAAAAAGGAAACCTACAGAATGGGAGAAAGTATTTGCAAATCTCCTGTCTGAGAAGGGTCAAAATACACAAAGAACTTTTACAGCTCCGCAACAAGAAGACAACCCAATTTTTAAAATGGGCATAGGACTTGAATAGACATTTCTCCAAAGAAGATACACAAATGGCCAATAAACACATTAAAAGATGCTCAGCGTCATTAGTCATTAGTGAAATGTAAATCAAAACCACAAGACATCACTTTACAATCCCAAGGACGGCTATAATCACAAAAGCAGAAAATAAATAGTGTTGGCAAGGATATTGAGAAATTGCAACCCTTGTCACTGCTGGTAGGAATGTTAAATGGGTCAGCAACTATGGAAACCAGTTTGGTAATTCCTCAGAAAGTTAACATAGAATCACTGTACGATCCCGCACTTTCAGTCTTAAGTGTACATCCAAAGTAACTACGAAACAGGTACTGACCCAGATACATGTACACACATGTTCATGGCAGCATTATTCACTATAGCCCAAAGTTGGAGACAACCCAAAGGTTCATCAGTGGATGAATCAGTGAGCAAATGTGGTATATCCATTCAATGCAATATTATTCAGCCATAACAAGGAATGAAGGACTGGTACATGCGACGATGTGTATACGTTATGCTAAGTGAAAGAAGGTGGACACAAAGATCACATATCATTCCATTTACATGTAACATCCAGGGTAAATCCACAGAGACAGAAAGGTTAGTAGTTGCCAGAGCCTGCGGGGAGAGAAAAGGGAGAGTAACTGGTTACTGGGTGTATAGTTTCTTTTTGGTGTGATGGATATGTTTTGGAACAACATACAGGTGGTGGTTGTACAACATTGCAAATGTATTAAATGCTACTGAATTGTTCACTTTGTTTTTTTAAAAATATTTTTTATTTATTAATTTGACAGAGAGCGAGAGAGAGAAAACACAAGCAGGGGGAGCAGCAGAGGGAGAGGGAGAAGCAGGCCCCTCTCCGAGCAGGGAGCCCGATGCAGGGCTCGATCCCAGAACCCTGGGATCATGACCCAAGCCAAAGGCAGATGCCCAACTGACTGAGCCACCCAGGGGCCCCTGAATTGTTCACTTTGAAATGGTTTATGTGATGCAAATCTTACCTCTACATTAAAAAAATCTTCTATGAATGAGTTAGTAGGAGCAAAACATGCTGACATGTATTTAATACCTGTTACCAAGTACTTTTCAAAATTGAATTAATCAGTACTCTGATTCTGAGCTCAACTTTCAAAATTGATAGGGCAGAAATCCGTGTTACCTGAAGAGTGAGTGGGATGTAATGGAACGTAAGATGGGCAAGCAAGGCTTTAAATAACTTTGCCTCATGCAGTGAGAAATTTAATTTCTTTTCAAGGATTTTAGTCAGCGTTTAGTCCTGTGAATGTATCACTGAGAGGGTCTCAATTTGGTGTTAGGATGTTTGCTGTTAGTATGTCTAACACTCCAACACATGCTAATCCCCATTTTCGGCAAAGAGAGACCAGGCTTCAGGCTCAGTGCCCTCTGTGGGCAATGCTATCTAAGTGGTCTTAATATCATTGTTGTTTTTTGTACATTTATTTTTACTTTTATCTTCCATTTATGTTACATGACACCTGTTTTCCACTTTAGTGATTTGCATTATACTTTAGATAGTGATGCAAAATTTCCTATTTAAATTAATTTAAGGAGAAATGTGAGTCAACTTAGAAACAATACGTAAATAATAATATGAATGGCATGAGGACTTGGGGAAAAACTTAGGACTCAGATGGGCACTGGCATAAAGAGACACTTTAGATTTGGAATATGAGCACCTGAGTGTCTCACTATGCAGCCAACTCTGGGCACATCACTAAGCCCCTCTGAGCTCTCAGTTCCTGCCTACCTCACTGAACTGTTATGGCCGATACTTTACAACTTTACAAATGTTAATCATTAATATTAAATTATTTGTGTTGGGTATCATCTGTATTGCAAGGGCTGCATTTCCCAGAGTCCCTTGCCAGCACAGTTCTGGTAAGGTGTCCTGGGATTTGAAAGGCGTAAGGAGTGTCCCTTTCTTCCTCTGGCAGCAGGGGCTGACCTAGGGCTTTGGCAGACGTACGTTTTTCGGTGAAGCGAGACCACAAAGAGTGCCCCTGACAGTTACCAGCTTCTAAGCTGCAGGGGAACTGTGACATCGGCCGTGATTTCATGTCATTTCCTGTCATTTTCTGATTGTGGGTGCAGCGGCTTCCTGACATCGCTCGGGGCCACATCTGTGGTGGACTAACCCAGGACTCAGTGCTGGTCCCCTTCCCCCATTCCCTCCTTCCAAAGATTGTGTGCTTCTGATTCCCTGTGTTAAATATCTTCCTGCTGGTGATACCTTGACTAGTTTCCTGAACCGTAATGGAGATATGGTTAGTTTTATTGAATTTTTTAGAAAGCTTCTGTTTAATAATAATCCAATAAGAGTTAACATTTGTTGAGTGCTTACTAACTACTAGGCATTGGGATAAGCCCTGTACGTGCATAATCTCATTTAGTTCTTTTAAGAACGCTGTGAGGTAATTTCTATTACTATCTTCATTTTGCAGAGGGGGAAACAGGCAGAGGGTTACTCCCTGACCTAGATCTCCAAGGTGACAAACAGTGGAGGAGGGATTTGAACTCAGGCTGTTTGAATTAAGTGTTCAAGGACTCCACACTATATTGTCTCACCCCTGCACAAAAAAATGTTAACTTCAGGTCTCCAGTAAAGTCTACTTCATGTCTGAAACCAGAACTGTTTTGGAATTCAGAAGTTTCGATTTTCAGAAGGGGGACACAACACATATATTACTTGCGGGGCAATGTAAATGGGATCTTGGCCAGGACCTTGTAACCAAACACACTGATAGTTCTGTAATGGGATGAGGGTTCATATGAAATAAAATAAAGGCCATAAATAGCCTAAGGCTAAGTCCAGTTGCTACCAAATGAGTTCAGATGCCACACTTAGGGGGAAAAACACTTTTGGTTTTCAGAGCTTTTTAGATTTCAAAATTGTTGATTAGGAATTATGGACCTGCAATCTTCATGAAGTTAGCAAATAGAATAGAGAAGTTGAGTAGATAAAAAAAAATTTTTTCCCCATCTATCGTCTCATTTTAAATGAATCTTTAGTACTGGCTACTTGTGACCACTTCTTTCTTTTTTTAGCCAAAGCGTGTGGGCAGAACTTATTTCATGTCTGTCTAAGTCACATTTAATTGCAAGTCCATTTACTTTGCAGACACCAGAAGGTTAAGGTCGTTAATGATGTTTCACATTGTCCAGAGCGTCACCCCACCTCAAAGGAAAGAGCCAGACAAAATCAGCAGAAACATGCTCCGAAGTACCTGAGGATCTCTTATAGTTCACCTTGTTCTTCTATAACTTGACCTTCTTATACCACATTTCTGTTAATTTTGATAAAGTTATTTATTGTTTTAGCTTCAATATAGCTAACTCTAGCTTTAGCACTTTATTTTTAATCAACTTATTCCAGTTATCAATATGTGGGTAGCAAACCACCCTACACTCAATGGCTTAAAACAGCAATTACTTTTTTTTTTTTTTTAGTATTCCAACTACATGGTTTTAGTTGAACAACTTGCTTTACAATCTTATAAAATGTTATCTGCTGATCATGTACATTAGCATCCCCAAGACTCCTCCTTGAAGCAGGTTCCCTGGCCCCATGGAGACCTGTGGACCCTGAAACGTGAGTTTTAAAACTAAACATTTTTATTTTGCAGTGATTTTATATTTCTGGCAAAGTTGCAAAGATAGTACAGAGCATTCTCCTATACTCCTCAGCCAGTATCCACTGACATTAGCATCTTACAATGGAACGGTACATTTGTTAGAAATAGTGAACCAACTCTGTCAGTTGCAAGTGAACAAGCAGAAGGCAGTTCGAAACAGCAATTACTTTTTGCTTCCATTGTTCCATGGGTTGACTAGGCTCACCCGAGATGTCCTTATTTGGGGTTTCTCATGGGGTCACAGATACTCAAGACATCTGAAAGCTCAACTGTGCTGGATGCCCAGGATGGCTCACCCACATGCCTAGCAGTTGATGCTGGCATTGGATAGGGGCTCGACAAAGGTTGTCACTTATATGTGACCTCAACATGAAAGCTGAGTTCAGGGAGGGAGGCCACTAAGGGTATTTCAGAGACCCAGGCAAAAGCTGTAGGACCTCTTATCATTCTGGTCTTAGAAAATATATAGCATTACTTCTGCCCTATTCTTTTTTTAGATTTTATTTATTTATTTGAGAGAGAGAGCAAGTTGGGTGAAGGGCAGAGGGAGAAGCAGCCTCCCCGCTGAGCAGGGAGCCCGATGCGGGACTCGATCCCAGGACTCTGGGATCATGACCTGAGCTGAAGGCAGACACTTAACCGACTGAGCCACCCAGGCACCCACATCTGCCCTATTCATTGGGTCAAAAGTGAATCACAGAGCCAGCCCAGATTCAAGAGGAGGACGGTATGCAAAGATGTGAACATTGGAGGCATGGGTCACTGGGGGACCATCTTTGAAAATTAGCTGCCATAAACTTTATATAGATTTAGGTACACAAGGGTTTAAAAGTTAATTAAAAAATCATACAGAGGCAAAAGTTTTGTCACCCTAAAACAGGGACAAAAATGCCTTGAAGTTGTACTTCATGTGTATTTCAATATCATATAGTACTTTTTAATACAACTCTGTTTGAGGAGATTTAAAAAATAAAGGGCAGGGAACCTAGGAGGTGGTCAAATGGAGACTTCAAGTATGGCAGCTTGAAGTCAAGTGGGGAGAAGCAATTCTCTAAAGCTAGAAAAACATATAATGAGACACTTTCCAAATGATATAGCATCATTGTAGATTTCTGGCAAACCATGGTAACCATTTTGTTGTGAGCAGGGTGGCTGGTGAGCATAAGGGCAGAGGAGATAATGAGAGTCAGCCTTTGTAGCTGAAAAACAGTCATTCTTACTTATTTTTGTTTTGTTTTATTTTTGAGTCATAGACCCTTTCGAGCTTATGATGGAAGTTAGGAAATTTTTGCCGAGAGAAAATGGGTATTTGTATACCTTTGTTCCTCCCTCCCTCCTTCTCATCCTTCATTCTTTCTACAGTTATTTATAGAGCTGTTTCTGTACCAGACAGTGATCCGGACCAAGGGATAAAATAGGGAAGAAGACAGATTAAGTTCCCCAATCTCAGGTCATGCACATTCTTAAGCTAGAAAAAAAGCCCCAGGGGCGTGCTTGGGTGTTGCAGATAGTTAAGCATCTGACTTTTGCTTTTGGTTCAGGTCATGGGATCGAGCCCTGCACTGGGCTCTGCACTCAGCATAGAGTCAGCTTGAGATTCTCTCCCTCTGCCCCTCCTGCTCGTGCTGCCTCTCTCTCTCACAAATAAAATCTTAAAAAAAGAAAAAAACCCAAGTATACCAATAAATAAACAAGAAAACTCCAGATAGTTGTAAGTAATGAATGAACTATGAACACAACATCTTGCATACAATTTTATGGGGCTCACATTTCTTCCACAAACTTTTTCCTCACTCTGCATCAATAACTTCTCTTTTGAACCAAAAGATAACTTTTTCATATGAGCAGTGTGGATGTGGCTGTTGGTTATCCATTGTTTTTTTACTTATACCGGGTGCACAGACATTGACTAGTCTGTCTTTTTCCCAATAGTGAAGAACAATTATATGCAGTGTCATTGGAGGTGACTTTCCTAACTAATGGGAAGAGCATCGGTTCCTTATGAAATTTCAGGAAGTACTGTGCTAGTGAGGATGAAAATGTGCAGAGCAGAATTTTCCATAGCTTTATTACCCCCTTCTTCACCCTCCTCTCCCCTAAGCCAGGGAGCTATCCGCTTACCCCGATTAAAAGAAAATTGGAATGGATCAGATAGCCATGGATTCACATTTCAAATTCTCAATTTACAGGAGATTCAAAGGACCTGCACTTTCATCCACATTCTGAAGATGACAGTGAAGCATGGATGATTTGGAGGATTTTTTTCTCTATGTTCTTATGTTCTCACCTCAAATTGTACTTCTGGCTTTAGTAATTATAGCATCCTATGGGGGGGGTTTAGACATGCACTCTTACCTTTGTCAACATTTTAAGTATTTCCATTATCATAACTCACAGCTTTTGCAAAAATGAAATGCAAATATCCCTCTATCTTATTCCATTATAGTACCTGAGGTGTAGTTCCAAACCTTTGGTATTTGTGAAATATTTTAATTGGTAACACAAACTCACTCGGTAGGTCTTTTGACTTTTTGATGCTTTATTGATATCAAGCTTTTACCCTTTGTATTTTAATATCTGGCATTTCACATTGGAATGAATATAAAATGGAATGAATCTAATATAAATATAATTACTTAGGGGTCAGCAAAATATGGCCTTGTGGGTCATACCCATTTATTTCCATAAGTAGGTTTTTAGTGGAATAAAGGCACACTCATCCTGTTATATATTGTCTACAGCTGCCTTCATGTTTACTCTATTTCCCCTTTAAGAAAAAGTTTGCCCATCCTTGTTTAGAGGAAAAATGATTCTATCTTTAAATCCTTGATAATCACTGACGTAAATTCTATGTTTATCGTATGCCACAGATAAGTGAATTTGCATGCCTACCCCAGTGTGAAGCCCTACACTTGGGGATATAAAGACAAAAATCTGTGTTTGCCATTTAATAATACCTCCAAGATGCTTAAATATACAAAAATTATGGCAAGCCCCTTAAGTTATACCTACAAACACTGGTTTTATATTGAAGTGAGAGAACTCACTGGTGACACTTTGATTTGGGGGAAAAGGTGGGGATTTCTGAACTTTAACTGTATTATAGAGTCAGACTGCTATTATTGAAGCATAAAATTGAATCAGTGGTGCTCATAATTAGGTCCAAAATAAAGTTTTAAAAAACTACCCATATAAGTTATGGAAAAAACGTATCTGAAATTTCCACTTTATTTTGCCAGATAAGCCCGTGGCCAGGGCTGTTCATTCCAGAATTCCATTAACTAGTGACTTGGGGTTCCTGTTTAATGATGTCTGTAGTGATGTCCCTTGAGTAACATTTCTCCTGTGTCTCTGTGGTTCCCAAGGTCTCCTTAAATGATGAGCACTCAGCCACAGACATGGCCATTTAATTCAATAAACATTAATCGAGGGCCTACAATGTGCAAAGCAAACTGCTGGTCCAGCGGGACTACAAAGCTGGATGAGTGGGGGCTCCTGCCTTTCAGCAAGTCAGGTATCTCAATCCGGGTAATCGCTAATCGGAGCACTCCAGAACTTTTGTTGGAGAAGCGTTTGGGTGTTGAAAAAGTTTCCCATGTCCTGCCAACTCTTGATCTGTTTTTACCCCAATTCACATATCCAGTTTTGGATCAGCCTTATTAAACACTAGTCTTCACAAATCTGGTTTAAATGAATAGCCAAAGGGAAGTATTAACTTAAAGAGTATATGTGCGAGGAAGACCAACACTTGTGAGCTACAAGGAGCCTTGGAGACCATCGAAGACCCAGTCTTCCGCAGTTAGTGAAGTCTGCATCCTTCAACAGAGGCTGTGATCCCACTTCCTGTCCATCCTCTGTTTCCATAGTGCACACAGCACCCAGTTTTTTGGTGTCCGTTTTCACCAGCTGGAAAAAGAGAATGACAACAGTGCAGAGTTGCCAGCTTTAGTAACTCTGGTTCCTGGAATCAAGGACAGGAAGCCTCTGTTATTTGCACACCCTAACTTTTCTAGCTTCTATTGAATAAATCACTTAACGATCAGCTAATTACGGTGTCGGAAAGTTTACATCATTCATCTTTTTATGGCACCTCTTAATGGAAGACTCTGGAGATGAAAACTCTTGACAATTTCCGTGATACAAAAAAGGAAAGCTGACCTAGAGAAAGATGGGACAAAAGATGAACATTTGGGAAATTTTATGCAGTGATGGGATCTGAAACAGTAGCCTATTTAAAGTCGTGCTGATTTGAACACTTAAAGTTCCTGAAAAATGACAGAAATGTGATTTCTTTAAGAAGCAATAACCATTTTATCGAAGGAATGATCATTTTGCACCTAGTAGCTACCCCGCACTTGCTTGTTCCAGGTGATAACCTTGTGAGGAAAGTACTATTATTATGTCACTTAACAGATGAAGAAACCAAGGCAAAGAGAAAATTAGTGTCCAAGTTCTGACAGCTAGTAAGATGGGCCAGAAATGGGAAACGCGGCAATCTGGCTGCAGAGATCATGCTCTCGCCCACTACTCCCTGGACCTGACCCGTGATCTCACCCTCCCTTGACCTTTTCAATTGGACAGCTTAAGTGGGTCGTTTCCGCGCGGTGCCTCGAAGCCCCGCTTCAGGTTCAGGGTCTGCAGGGCGGAGCGGGTCCTCCTTCCCTCGGCCGCCGAGAGTCAGAGGCGCCGCCTCTCCCCCAGGATCTCGGGGAGCTGCGCCCTCATCCCGCAGCCCTGGAAGCGCGCCCCCGTGGACAGCGCGAACGCGGGAGCGGCGCGCACGTGCCGCCGGGAAAAGGCCGCCCGGCCGCGCCAAGATGGCGGCGGCCGCGGCCGCAGCGGCGACGGTTGGCGGCGGCCCGTGAGGCGGGCGGGGCCGGCGGCGCGGAGGCGGGGTCCCGGGCGAGCCGCCCTGGGAGGCGGGGGCCGTTTCCATAGCGGCGGCAGGAGGTGTCGCGCCGGGGAACTTCCTGGTTCCCGGGCTCGGCTTCGCCGGGATCCTTTTGGAAGGGAAACAATGGGGCGGAGGGCACTGCGGTAGCCGCCGCCGCGCCGGGACCTGCTCGGCTGCCCCGACTCCCCGCTCTGCCCCCTCCCACAGCCTCCGCCGACGGGACCGGCCGGAGGTAACTTCATTTCCTCATCTCCCACCGCAGGGGGCCGGTCGGCGGCGGCGGTCTCCGGGGTTTCCTCCGGGCAGGGACTGGGGTTGGCCCTGGGGAGCCGGACGCCGCCATTCCCGGCCCCGGGGAGGTGGACGGAGCTGCGGCTCCCTGCCTCAGCCCTCGAGGGTCAGGCTCCGGAAACGTGTGCGGGGCCGTCCTGGTGCCCCCTGGAACCTCGATCGTGGGGCTCTGCGGGAGTGATTGGCAGGCTGGCGGGCGCCGTGTGGGGGGCGCTGGGGCGCAGGGGGCGTGCGGGGAGGGTCTGTGGGGTACGGTGCGCAGGGGGACCTGATGGCCGGTGAAGGGGGTAGGTGGAAGGAGCCGGGGTCTGCCAGACCCGGGGGAAGGGGGAACCCCGCTGCCTCCCCCTCCCCGGCGGAGCAAGCTCGGGTACCCGGGAGACGTGTCTCCTCTGCAAGTTTCACTTGCGTCCTGTGGAGTCCAAGTGGGCAGGACTGAGGCAAACTTCGTTCTTTTAAATTATTGCCTTCGTGCCGCGGAACTTTGTTCGACTAGGCTAGAGGAGGATGGGGTGAATGAGGGATCTGGAGAGCCTGGAAATCTGTGCGCCTTTGCAAAGTTTGCAAAGTAGTTTAGAGCTAACAGCCGTGTGATGGTGCGGCATATCTAATGCGTGAGAATGGTGGCTCGCAGGTATTTTAATGCCAGGAAATTCGAGGAGTCTCTGAATCCGCATTTCTATAAATTGAAAGACGTCTCTATAAATTGGGGATTAAGCTCTTTCCGCCTCCCCCCTCCCCCCGCCCCTTTCCCCGCATTTTAATCCACAGTTGATTTTTAGTCAGTAGACTTCAACAGCAGTGAAATGAGTCCCTTATGGGACTGGGAAGGATGTTTGAATTGGGGCAATACCCAGTCATGGGAAATAATGGGACACAGATGGGGGGGGGAAGTGGGGACATGATCTTAAATATTTTGCTTGCTGGTAGAAAGCGATTTTAATCCTATATTAATCCATTTATAAATGGAATTAAGTCTGTAGCTCAGAAAAGTTGAACAGAACTTTTTAGAGATCTTCGTGGCCAATCCCCTCATATGTTGAATCTCTGGGAAGTTCTATTAGAGGGAAGTCAGCGTACTTTTTTCTTTTTGTGAAGTCATTTTAATAAGCTAGCCAGCATCAAATGAACCGTGGTTTATTTGCTTTTCTCACTCTGTCAGACCCTAAAATTAAAAATATTTCTGAGTTTGCCATTTTTGATAATAAAGTTTGTAAACATAATTTATGTTTCTACTTAAAACGAATATTGACCCTATATTGTATTCTACATAGGCAATTGAAATATGTAAACATACAAAAGAAAAAAAATTATGCTAATAAAAATATAAATTAACTTTTTAAAAGAAAACAGGTATCCTGAGTTAACAGGAATTCCTTTGCTGATTATATAAAGAATTAGTGAGTCCTCGCAAAGGCATTTGAAGAAGCATCTTTTGCCAAACATTAAGAATTTGGGCCCTGAGTCTTGGTGTTTGTACCTACTTACTGTTTTGAGCTAGCCTGTCAGACTCCCTGGTGTACTTTTTCTGAAAAGGATAGCCCATTACCAATTATAACAGTGTTTTGACATGAAATATCTCCTAGTGAGGACAACTGCCACTGGTTAAACAAGCCAGTAAGTAGAAGTGTCAGCTTTGCCGCCATCTGTTAATTGACGGGTCATCCTTAGCGTTTTTGGGGAACCAAGACAACTTCCTGGCAGGGCGGATTCAATCTGGCCCTCCAGTGCCGAGCAGAGGGTTGTACTGGTCAGTCTTGGCCACAATGTGCACATCTGTCTCGAGTTCCTGTTCTGTTTTGTAGCCTGTGAAGGTGGTTGAAAAAGAGGCCAGTAAGTTAAAGTTAGTGGCAATTTGAAAACAAAATTACTTTGGGTAAAATGTGCTAGGCATGTTAAGGCGGTCTGAAGCTGGCAGAACATTTTGCCACAACATTAAAAGTTTGGGAATTGCTACTTCAGTTAGAAAGAGGCAGGTGATTACATTTTCTGGTTTATGTTTGCAATTTCACTTTAACCATTCTTGTTTTGTTTTAGTGCAATGGTATTGTTATCGACACTATTCTGACTGTTTATTACCAGAAAGTTATAGATTGTCCCTTCAGGGTGATTTTTGAAAGGTATATTGTATTTAGATGCAGTTCACTTGTATTTAGAGTCTCTTTTTTTCCTCCATTAAAAAATATCTCACTTTTTACAGTGTAAGTCAATAAAAAAGTAATATTAATTAGAAAGAAATCTGTCTTCTGCCACATTTCATTATAGTACATGGGGGTCAGAGCTTGGGAACGAGAGTTGCAAACACTTGGATTCTCAACTGGTCTATGCTATTTCCATGTAATTAACTTGATTTTTCATGTAAATAACGTACTTTTTAAAGGCTTGTTTCTTTTGGGGCAGAATCATAAATTCAGATTTGTTCATTCAGCAAGTATTTCTCGAGTGCCTTCTGTGTACCTCATGACCTCATGTGAGGTACCTTGTTTTCCACCACAGGGGCATCAGTCCTTTTAAGTAAAGTACAGGGAGCTATTAAACCTATGACTAGGGAACCTAACCTGACTCGGGGTAGCGGGGCAAGCTTTCCTGAGGAAGTGACTTGTAAGAGCTGAAGGATACGGAGGAGATAGTAGATGAAAAGGGGAGGGCAGTGGGTGAGACACTCTGAGGATAAGGGAAGAGCGTGTACACCGTGCCTGAAGGTTAGATAAGGATGCTTGTGCATGAGTTAGTTCCCCACGTGGCTTGGCAGCAACCACGGTTCGTTGTGTAGAGAAGGCTCTTGGCACCATGCTCCAGTCATCTGAACGAAGGGCTCAGTCTTGTTCCACAGCCATTATGGAAAGGGAGTCAGTTTAGTTGACCCTAGCCACAGTAGACCTGGAAATGACTCTCTGTACAATTTGATGTCTTTTTTTTTTTTTTTTTTTTTTAACTCTGGCACCATTCACTTGTGAGTTTCTGTATCTGAAAGACAGGAATTAAGTGTTAAATATTTAAGATTCTTTGATTTCTTTACAGAGATACTATATGATATGAATATAGCATTTTGATTTAATTTTGCTAGCGTTGTTTCTTTGGAAGAGCTTAGGCTACCTCACTTAAAATATCTACTTCTCACAAAATGGTAGTAGCAATCCACCCCCCTCAAAAAAAAAAAATATATATATATATATAATATAAAAGTGGCAGGTAGTTTCATTTGCCTATAGGAAGATCAGGAGTGACTGGAGTTTCATATCTTGTTTGCTTATGTGGTTTTGGCACTAAATAGATATTTATTCTCTGAAAGAGGTACATGTTGCACCTGTGTCTTGCTGACATTTGTGTGTGTGTGTAGAAAAAGTTGTAATTGTATCCTGGAATTTTCCTTTCACTAAATTAACAAGTGAATTAAAAAATATTAGAGTAATGTTTTTCATGAAATAAGTGAAAGAATATTGTCTTTAAGTTTCTTAATATATTAAATTCAGTAATTTTATATAAATCAGTAGTGGCAAATTAATATTTTATTATGGAATTAATGCAATATTTATAAGCTAGTTGGCTCTCTGGGCTTTTGCTCCTGTTTCTTTTTATTTGGTTTGGACATTTTAATGCTTGTTAGCATATCTGTAGTAAGATAGGAAAAGAGAAGGTGAAGTAAGATTTTGAGAAGTCAGTCACAATGGGAAAAAATTGAATAGATGTGGTTAAATTTTATAAAATTTAGGTATATGTGCATTGGCTAGATCTGTGTATTTTGCTTATGACTTATAAAAATGAATTGGCATACAGTAACTATTGACATTAATGTTTAAAAATTTAAAAAATCTCTTTGTCTTACCTGTTTCTTTTTTCTCATTGTAGCTTTGTTTTGGATTGTCCTATTAGAGGTTGGTGGGCAGGTTGAGAGGAGAGTGCATGGGGCACAAGTGGGGGGGGACGGGCAGAGGGAGAGGGCCAGAGAGAATCCCAGGGAGGCTCCACAGTCAGTGTGGAGCTAGATGTGGGGTTCGATTTCATGACTCTGAGATCGTGACCAGAGCCGAAATCAAGAGTCAGATGCTTAACTGACTGAGCCACCCAGGTGCCCCTGGATTGTCTTTTTAAAAATCATTATTTCATTTACCTCCTTTTTATTAGCTTGGGATTATGTATTTGCTGTTCCTTAAGTGTTTGCCTAAGAAATTGTATGTTTTCTGAGCTTATCAGAGTGTAGTATTAATTGAGACTTCCACTCTTTTTTCCAGAGAATGAAACATTTTAAAACATTTAAAAACATTTAAGTTAATTTTCTTTCTTCTTTTTTTAACCTATTTCGTTGTTACTGTGTTTTAAAATGCATATATATTTTAAACCCCAAAGATGTATTTCTGTTGTTAGAGAATTTCTGTTGTTCACTGTTATAATTCAGTTAGACTTACTTCATTTTCTTTTCCTTCGTTCCTTCTTGTGTTACTGACCTTCCAACTGAAATAGTTTTCCTTCTGCCTGAAGAATACCCTTTAGTATTTTCTTTAAAATAGATATTGTATTGACAAATTTTCAAACTTTTTATTTGAGAATGTTTTTATTCCACCTGCATTCTTGAAGGGTACATTTTGCTAGGTATAGAATTCTAGACTGGGGATACATACATACATATTAGTCCTTTGGAAAAGAGATTAATCTCTAATATTTGGCTTTGTTTCTATTGACAAGTCAGTTATAGTTTATCACTTTTTTATTGGTAATTTGTTTCTTTCTCAGGCTACTTTTGAGATTTTCTTTTGTCTTTAGGTTTCAAATAATCCTCCCCTTTTTTGCTTGGGGTATATACCTTTTGATGCTGCGTCTGGATGTCTTTCATCAGTTTTGGATAGTTCTCAGATATCATCTCTTCAAATATTGCTTCTTCCCCATTCTCTTGCTTGCTCTTTCTGGGACTTCAGTTCCATGGTGTCAGAGCTCACTGACTCCTGTATGTATTTCACTTGTCTTCTGTATTTCCCACTTTTTTTTTTTTTTCTGTTCTGGATATTTTCTTGTGGTCTGTCTTCCAGTTTACTTAAGTTAGTCTTTACCTCTGTCTAATCTGCTCTAAATGTTATTCTCCGGGTTCTTAATTTCGGTTAATTGTATTTTGCACTCTAGAATTTCAGTTTGGTTCCTTTGAAAAACTGCTATGCCACTTTCATAATTTCTAATTCCCTATCAAAATTTTCAAGCTTTGCGCATATCTCTTTGAACAGAGTAAGCTATCCCATAGGTTTTTTTCTGTGATCTTTTATTTCTCGAGCGGTCTTATATCCCTGTGTGCCTACTTATCTTTGATTGTGTACTGTTTATTCTATTTGAAAAAATATTTCTAGAAGTAATTACAGATTTAGGTAAAGACTTTTCTAGTTGCTTTTGCCAGGCACTTGGGATTACCTTTATTCAAACTGAGGTTTTTTGTTTGTTTGTTTGTTTTTTTTGAGTCTATGCAAGGACTGGTTTAGTGTGCTTCCATGTTATCTCTTCTGGGATTCAGCTTTTTGGGGTCTTATTGTAAAGCAGGGGATGGCTCCCTTGGTGGATCTTGTACTTTGACATTTTGTCTTCCTTCCCGTTTTTTGATTAGGCAAACATTTCCAGGAGGGAAGAAACCCCAGCGTGCCCTGCTCCTCTCTGTTCTCTTGGACTCTGCCTGGTAATTCCTTATTACCTTGTCAGTTCTTTGATTACCATCCTACCCCACCCTTTTTTTTTTTTTAAAGATTTTATTTATTTATTGGAGAGATACAGAGAGAGAGCTAGAGAGCACAAGTGGGGGAGAAGGAGAAGCAGGCTCCCCACAGAGCAGGGGAGCCCGATGCAGGGCTCGATCCCAGGATCCTGGGATCATAACCTGAGCCGAAGGCAGATGCTTAACGACTGAGCCACCCAGGCACCCCTCTTTTTTTTTTTTAAAGATTTTATTTATTTATTTATTTATTTATTTATTTATTTGACAGAGAGAGAGCGTGTACAAGGAGGCAGAGCGGCAGGCAGAGGGAGAGGGAGAAGCAGGCTCCCTGCTGAGCAGAGAGTCCAACGTGGGGCTTGATCCCAGGGTCCTGGGATCATGACCTGAGCTGAAGGCAGTCACTTAATCGACTGAGCCACCCAGGTGCCCCCCTTTTTAAATTAAGGTATAATATACATATAATAATATGTGCTAATCTTAAATATATGCCATGAAGAATTTTTATAAATATAATGAAGTGTATAATCATATCCAGTTGTTCAGTATATAGAACATTTTTGCCACTCCAGAAGGCCCTGTCACACTCCTTCCCCATCCATACCACCTTCCTTCCCTGCCTCAGGTAACAATTACTCAGTTTTCTATTACCATAGACTAGTTTTGCATTTTTTGGTTTTCTTGTCAAAATAGTATCACACAGTATGCTCACTGTCTTGTGTCTGATCTGGCTTTTTTCATTCATCATTGTATAGTATTAATGAAATTCAGCTATGTTGTTGCACGTAGCAGTAGTGTTTCTCTTTTATTGCCCTGTACTTGTTCTAGTTACTCTGGCACCTAAAAAATTGCCTCAAAACTCAGTGTGACGTAAACAGGGACAACATTTATTTTCTGCACAACACTGTAATTTGGGCAGTGCTTTTCTTAGCTTCATTTGGTTTCAAGTAGGGCTGCTTGAAGGGCTGGGCCTAATAGTATTTGAAGGTTTGCTCACATGTCTGGTTGATGACAGAAAGTGTGCTCACAGCTCGGTGGCAGTGTTCCAAGGGCTAGCGTCCTGCACCCACGTGCAGTGGGAAGAGGGGTGGAGAGCCCTTGAGCCAGAGAGAGGCTAGATTGCCTCTGATGACTTGGCTTTGAAGCTTAATGTAGTTTTACTTCCACTGTGGTCTATTCTTTGAGGCAGTTATGAGCATGCCTAGGTTTTTTAAAAAAGATTTTATGTATTTGACGGGGAGGGGGGTGGGAGGGTGGGGAGAGAGAGAGTGAGCACACGAAGAGGGGAGGGGCAGAGGGAGAAGCAGACTCCCTGCTGAGTGGGGAGCCTGATGTGGGGCTCCATCCCTGGACTCTGGGATCATGACCTGAGCCTGAGGAAGATGCTTAAACTGATTGAGCCACCCAGGCGCCCCTAAATAAATAAAATCTTAAAAAATATCATTTCAACTTATTTTTTTAAAAATAAGGCCTGAAAAAAGCTGAATCAGTACGAGTATACGTAAGATACTTGGCTTACCAAAGCATTTTCTAATTTAATTTAATTTTATTTATTTATTTGAGAGAGAGAGAGTGAGAGAGCGAGCATGAGAGGAGAGAGGGTCAGAGGGAGAAGCAGACTCCCCGCTGAGCAGGGAGCCCGATGTGGGACTCGATCCCGGGACTCCAGGATCATGACCTGAGCTGAAGGCAGTTGCTTAACGAACTGAGCCACCCAGGCGCCCTTACCAAAGCATTTTTTCATGCATAATCCCTTGACAATCTTGAGTGGTAGCTGCTTAAAATTTTAGCTCTCATTTTACAGATGAAGAAACTGAGTCTCAGAGCAATGAAGTGACTTGATCTAAAAGTCCTGAGCTGATTAATGGCAGAGCTGTACCTCTTGCACCTAGGACTTCTTATATGTTGAGTGATTTTCTTGCAAGGCTCACATCTACTGAATTCCAGATTTTATTGACTACATGAATTTTCTTCTCTTCAACTTTATGTATTTACATTTTATGGCCCATAAATTGGCTCATTTTCATTCAGCACAGGGTCTTTGCATGAGCTGAAGCTCTTCACTCCCATTTCCCTTACAGTACTTTTGCCCTGGATGTGTTTGGTTAGCGGCAAGATGGCTGGGACCAGGTTTGTCTTGATTTTTTGTCTCAAGCCCCTTGAGAAGTTTTTGCATATTGTCTAGCTGAGTAAGTATTTATTGAATGGATGGATGGATTCTTGTGTTTAGAATCTAACTAGAGATAGTCTGGAATTTTTAGCTGACTTTTTAAATGATGCCAGGCCTCTGAAAATCAGATATATTGTATCCTTCATTTTAGCTTTTATCTGTAGAGCTCAGGCATTATGTGCAGTTCTGATAGTATGTATCAACTGCATTAGGCAAATACAACATGTGAACAAATTATAAGCTGCTTTTGAAAGGTTCTGCCTCTGTAACTGTAAGTAAGGAAGTTTGGGAAAGGACATTTGTTTTTCTTTTTCTTTTAAAGATTTTATTTATTTATTTGACAGAGAGAGATACAGCAGTATAGGGAACACAAGCAGGGGGAGCAGGAGAGGGAGAAGCAGGCTTCCCGCTGAGCGTGGAGCCTGATGCGGGGCTCCGTCCCAGGACCCTGGGGTCATGACCTGAGCAGAAGGCAGACGCTTAACGACTGAGCCACCCAGGCACCCCAGGACATTTGTTTTTCTAAATACCTAGAAGTTGACCTGTTTACCAGTGTATAGCTACTAGAATTTGATAAGTCCTTCTGGAAAGCTAACTCAAATTCTACCTGTAGAAGGGGAAATTAGACCTCATTCTTATCTGATGCTTCATTAACATACACGTGTAAACAAACCGGGGAAATCAAATGATTTCACATTTTGCCCGTCTCATTCTCTGATCTTATTAGCAGGAAGTACGTTGTTGATTTAGATGAACAAGCCTCCTTTCTCTCTAGCAATGATAGAAGATTGCTTTACTTCTCTTGAGCTGGAAAAGTATTTAAAGCTGTTCAAATTTAGCATTGTGTTTCAGGGAGTATAAATTGCAGAAAGAGCATTTTTTATAGAATGACCAAGAATTGGGAAAGTACAGTGGGGAGACATTCTGTGTCAATGAATGATGAGTTTAATATAAACTGAAGTTACTTCTTTATCCGAATGAGAAGGCATTACCTGGGAATGTGCCTCGACATATATATTTGAACTAATGAACTATGAATCTGAATTAAAAAAGGTAGTAGAATTACGAAGATGTAAGTTTCACAGGGATAGGACCTTTGTTTTGTTCTTGGCTGTGTCTCCAGAGCCTAGAACACTGCCTGGCTCAGAATAGCTGCTCAGTAAATATTTATTGAATGAATAGTAAATTTGTATATTATTTATCCGTTTTAAATTTAAAAACGTAACATCATTTAAGTGTTTGTTTATAACCCTTTGGGAAATAAATTTAAATTGGTTGAGGCATCATTTCTGATAATTCTTGCTGACTGTGAGAAAGTTGCATAAAGTACATTGCTGAGCATTCACTGACTCTGTCATTAAATTTTCTTGAGACATTTAAAAATGGATACATGAGAGTCCATTACATGTAAATTACCAACAGTTCATTTAGTCCATCCCTTATTATTGGACATTTAAGTTGTTTATAGTTTTTTTTTTCCTGTTACAAATAATGCTTCAATGAAGGAAATTTTCTTAAGCTTTCTTGGGATGGCAGTTCAACACATAGCAATGTTGCAAAACAGGATCTAGGAATTTCTACTAGAAAATGAACTTGGATTGTACAGCTCTGAGGATGAGATCAGCTTTTGTGATCAGACAGCGGAGTTCAGCCAGCCCAAATGATGGCAATTCTTTGCTGCTTTTACGTGTGGATAATGTATAATCATCAGTCTTTGCACATGAAAGCTCTCTTGCAATTTGTAGTGGAGCTGCCTCTCACTTGGTATTGTCTTTTTTACTTTTAAAGAATGAATGAGTCACTACAACTCTTTCTGCCTCTTAATCATAGTTTAAAGATTACAAATGCATTTAACTCCTTTATATAGGTGAGAACACATGTTATGTTACCTTTTTTAAAAAAAATATTTAATTTATTTATTTGAGAGAGAGAATGAGCAGGGCAGGGGCAGAGGGAGAAGCAGGCTCCCCACTGAGCAGGGAGCCCGACATCGGGGCTCGATCCCAGGACCCTGGGACACTTAACCGACTGAGTCACCCAGGAGCCCCGTGTGGTGTTCCTTTTATTTATAATCATTTCATTTATGAATTTTATTGGAGATTTTTTGCTTTTTCATATTAAAATATCAAAATACTATATTCATACAAAAAGCTATGTGTAATGTGTGTTACATAATGGTGTCCATACTATCCGCTCCTTCAACTTAAGTGGTAGAACATTATCAATACCCTCTTGGATCACATCTTCCTGCTTCTCTTCCTCTATCCCACTGCTTGTCCCGAGGAAACCAGCAGCCTCAACATTAGGGTCTAGCATTCTCTTGCTTTTCTGCATAGTTACAGTATATGTGTGTATGTCCCTAAACAACTTACTGTTAATTTTATGTATTTTGGAAATTTATGTATATGGTATCAGTATGTGTCTGTGTATGTTCACAAATTTAGTGAGTAAAGTTTTCTAGTAAAACTAAAACTCACAAATTTAATTTGCATTTAAAGTTAATGTCCTTATTCTCTGTATTAGTCATCTTTTGCAATAATAATGCTGTGTAACAAACCACTGCAACATTTCAGTGGTGTAAAATGACACACATTTATTTCTAGCTCATAGGTTTGGCAGTCTCTGCTGGGTTTGGCTGGGTTTGTCTATAGGCTGTGGGGTGGGTTCAGTTATGTGCTAGGTGTCTACTCATTCTAGGACCAGTCGCTATCGGGGGTGAATTGTAGGAGAGCAAGAGAACTCAGACAAGTGCAATGCTCTTAGAACCTCCTCTTAGAAGAGTGCCAGTCCAACATGTCATATGGGCAGGCCCCCAAATCTATGAGGTGGGGGGAGTATACGCCACCCCTAGGGAAGCCAGAGCAAGAGCAATGGGTGAAGGAAGACATATGAACAGAGGATAGTGTCTGCCATATCTTCCTCCTGAAATACAGCATAAAAACTTGGAATATTTCCATTCTTATTACCTCCCTTCTAGATTGCATGCTGTTGTTAGGACTTTAGGTCCCTTTTTTTTTTCTTACTAATTCCTAATGTAGAAATCATACCTCTAAGATTTTTTTTTTTAGGTTTTTTTATTATTTATTTGACAGAGACAGACACAGTGAGAGAGGGAACACAAGCAGGGGGAGTGGGAGAGGGAGAAGCAGGCTTCCCACCAAGCAGGGAGCCCGATGTGGGGCTCGATCCCAGGACCCTGGGATCATGACCTGAGGTGAAGGCAGATGCTTAACGACTGAGCCACCCAGGTGCCCCCATACCTCTAAGATTTGTTTGCATTTAGTCATGTTTACAGGTTTTTCTCTCCCATCTTTCCTAGATTTCAGACCTTCTCTTTGGCATCATTTTCCTACTTTGTGACTGTAGCTTTGGACGCATCCTTTTTTTTTTTTTATTATGTTATGTTAATTACCGTACATTACATCATTAGTTTTTGATGTAGTGTTCCGTGATTCATTGTTTGCATATAACACCCAGTGCTCCATGCAGTACGTGCCCTCTTTAATACCCATCACCAGGCTAACCCATCCCCCCACCCTTCTCCCCTCTAGAACCCTCAGTTTGTTTTTCAGAGTCCATAGTCTCTTATGGTTCGTCTCCCCCTCCGATTTCCGCCCCTTCATTCTTCCCCTCCTGCTATCTTCTTCTTCTTCTTCTTTTTTTTTTTTAACATATAATGTATTATTTGTTTCAGAGGTACAGATCTGTGATTCAACAGTCTTACACAATTCACAGCGCTCACCATAGCACATACCCTCCCCCAGTGTCTGTCACCCAGCCACCCCATCCCTCCCACCCCCCCATCCTTAATGAGGATCTGTTTACTATCTTCTCTCAGTTTGGGTCTGAAATTTTCATTATTTTGTCATTTTTCTTGAAAAGATAGTTTAGCTGAGTTGAGGATATAATTATAGTTAAGAGTTTCTTCCTCTTAGGGGCGCCTGGGTGGCTCAGTTGGTTAAACGACTGCCTTCGGCTCAGGTCATGATCCTGGAGTCCCAGGATCGAGTCCCACATCGGGCTCCCTGCTCAGCAGGGAGTCTGCTTCTCCCTCTGACCCTCTTCCCTCTCGTGCTCTCTATCTCTCATTCTCTCTCTCTCAAATAAATAAATAAAATCTTTAAAAAAATGTTAAAAAAAAAAGAGTTTCTTCCTCTTAGAACTTTGAAGATATTCTAGTGTCTTCTGGCTCCTCTTGTTGAAGTTGATAAATCAGGTGTAAGTCTAGTTGTTGCTTTGTAAGCAATCTGCCTTTTGTTTCTGGTTGCTTTTAATAACTCTTTGTCATTGATGTTTCACAGTTTCACTATGGTATCTCTAGGTGTCAATTTCTCTTTCATTTATACTTTCTGGAATTTGCTGAACTTGAGTCTGTACATTAGTATCTTTCATCAGTTCAGATAATCTTTTTGCAGATTCTCTCTCCCTCATTCTTAATGTTCTCTTTCTAAAACTCCAGTTAGATACACATACTAGATGTTTTAATTGATTTTTCATGTCCCTTAATCTTGCTTTGTATTTTTTCTTTCTTTGTTGCATTCTGGATAATTTAGATCTGTCTTCCGGTTCAGGGGCACCTGGCTGGCTTAGTTGGGAGACCATGTGGCCCTTGATCTCCGGATTGTGAATTCAAGCCCCATGTTGGGTATAGAGAGTCCTCCCCAAAAATAAATATACTTAAAAAAAAAAAGGTTATCAGATCTATCATCTAGTTCATTAATTCTCTCTTTAGGAGAACCTACTTTGCTGAACTTGTCTGTTGAGATTTAATTTTAGTTATCCTGTTTTTCACCTGATTCTTTTCCAAATCTGTTGCCTTCTTTTTTGCTCATATTTTCCATTTCCTGTTGTATTTTGAAACATTACTTTCCTTTCCTTTTTCAATGTATTTGTGATTACTTATTTCTGTTGAATCTTGCTTATGCCTATTTTTAAAGTTTGAGCTACTTTTTACTGTAACTGTATCTGTGGAAATGCTTGTGAGACCGGGCTTAAGAGTGCTTTCTTCCAGAAAGAATTTGCCGTTGAGGACACTGTTAAACCAGGGTGGCTTGATTTCTAGGCTTGAGATTTTTATAACATACAAGTGTATGGATTTGAACTTGAAACCTGTGTGAAGATTGGTTTTGGTTACAGGTTTCCAGTGAATTCTCCCCCTCCCCAAACACAAATAAACCTAGATTCAGGAGAGAATTCTCCTGCTTTTCTTTGGGGCAGACATTTTTTTTCCCCATAGTTTATTCTTTTTATTGAAGATGTAGTTCTTCAGGGGTCAGGCTTTATGTGCTTAACTGTAGTCTGACTTCCCATCTTGTACAGTGTGAAGCTTTGACTTTGTCCCATGCTTGACTGTCAACACTGAAAGCCCTTCAGCATTGTCCAGTACAATTTTCTGTGATAATGGAAGTGTTACACATCTCTGCTAATACAGCAACCCAGTAGCCACATTAGAAATGTCTGTAGTATGACAAAGGAATGGAATTTTAAATTTTACATAGTCTTAATGAATTTATTTTATTTTTTTTAAAGATTTTATTTATTTATTTGAGAGAGAGAGAATGAGAGATAGAGAGCACGAGAGGGAAGAGGGTCAGAGGGAGAAGCAGACTCCCTGCTGAGCAGGGAGCCCAATGTGGCACTCGATCCCCGCGACTCCAGGATCATGACCTGAGCCGAAGGCAGTCGCTTAACCAACTGAGCCACCCAGGCGCCCCAAGTCTTAATGAATTTAAATTTAAAAAAAGCTACATGTGGCTAGTGGCTACAGTATTGGACGGTGCAGCTTGGTTACGGGAGATTGTCAAATGCCTCTAGGGCCATTGCTGGCAGCCTTGCCTACTGACCACTCTCTCTTTGTGCTCCTGTTTATTTTTTTGGTCTCTAAGGACTTTTCTTAGTTGCTTATGAGCTTTGCTATGCATTTAAAAGAATAATTCTTGTATTTTATCAAATATGTTTGATGTCATGTAGCAAGAGGGTTCCCAATCCATTTGGACACAAGAATCTCAGAAACAAATACCTGACAGCTGTATTTTTAGTTGGAGAAGTACTTATCTTGAATGATAAAAATTGGAAAGTTCACAGTAGAGTAGTGGAAGTTCTTCAAATGGAAACTGACCGTGAAGTTAAAAATTGTGAGGAAGAATTAATTAAATACTTCTTTGCCATCCTTCTTGTTCTACCAAAAATTTAAGGATGCTGAAAGATAAAAATGGAGCTGTGGCTAAAGTTTTTAAAGTCTTACACATCATCTTCACCTTCTTGGTGTGAGTAAGTATTTCACTTATACCAAAGCACTTGAATGAAAAGGTGTATATATTTAATTTAGAATTATTTTGCAGATGGATGGAAAAAAACAAATGAATTTGAGAGATTGTAGGGAATGGTGGTGGCTAAGGGATATTCATTCAATGCTGAAAGTATTTTGTTTCACTTCTGGCTTTAACAGGGCCTGTATTAGTTATTTAATTGGGGGGATTTCAAAAAATCTAATGAGTCCTAGCTATTTCTCAGGTAGACACTTAGCCGAATACTTTAGAACTGTGTGGTTGGTTTTGATGTTTATTAATAAAAAATGCCTAGATTCTTTTTTTTTAAGTTTTTTTTTTTTAAATTTGTCAGAGAGAGAGAGAGAGGGAGGGAAAGAGGGAGCACGCATGCACAAGCAGAGGGAGAAGCAGACTCCCTTCTGAGCAAGGAGCCTGATGTGGGACTCAATCCTAGGAACCTAGGATCATTACTTGAGCTGAAGGCAGATGCTTAACCAACTGAGCCACCTAGCCATCTCTAAAAAACACCTAGGTTCTTTGTAATAATTTTTTGTTACTTTAGGATTTGCTTGCTCTTTTTGGAGCCATGGGTACATTTGATTCCTTTTTTTTTTTTAATTTGTATTTTTTTATTGTGGTAAAATATACATAAGATTTAACATTTTAACCTTTTTAAAGTGTCCAGTTCAGTGGTATTAAGTGCATTTACATTGATGTACAGCCATCACCATCCATTTCCAGAACTTCTCTCTTCCCAGACTGAAGCTCTGTCCTCATTAAACACTAACTCCCCATTTTCCCCCACCCTCAGCTTCTGGTACCCACCGTCTTACTTTCTGTCCCTGAATTTGACTTTTCTAGGTGCCTCATATAAGTGGAATAATAGGTTGTTTGTTTTATATATGACTGGCTTATTTCACTTAGCATAATTGTTCTCAAGATTAAATGTGATTTTCTAAATTTATAATTTGTGATGAGAGTAAAAGAATGGAGATCCCATCAGCTTGTAGTGGAGATTGGCATTCTTGTGTATTTCTTTCAGTAGGAGAAGTTAGTAAACAATAAAATAAGTTACTGTCAATTTGGTCTCCTGAAAGAATATTATTAGAAACAATAGAATGTGATACCATATGTTGTGGTTTATAATTCTGTTAAATTTAAGTTTTAAAATAATTAAAATTGGGACTGCTGAGCTAGTTCTAGAATAGATTATCTGGTGTTACAAAAACCAGAAGTCTTTTCAGATCCTTTGAGAGGTTTTAACTGTCTAAAAGTGTCAGAAATTATTTTAAGGTCGTGTAGTGCCTGCAATAAAGAAAAGAAAAGTGCCTACAATCTCTCAAATTCATTTATTTTTTTCCATCCATCTGCAAAATAATTCTAAATTTGCTTTACTTTTAACTAGACCCTGAGTTCCCTGTCAGGATGGGTTGATTATCCTTAGGCTGGCTCACCATTCATGTATATCAAGTTTTGTCACAAAAGTTAGAGGAGTCACTTGAAAGAACCTGTATTAATTTAGCATGAGTATAAATTCTCATGCTGAGAATAAACAGCATGACTCAAGTTCCTAGAAAATGAGTTTAAAGGACAGATTTTGTGGAAATACTCCAATATACCTTTTATGTGAAACTGTGGAATTAAGACAAATTACTTTTTTTCCCTCTTGGATGATGTGAAAAACAAAGTTAGATTTTTTTTTTCTTTTTTGTATGTCCGATGGGAGGCGATAGCATTTAGAGAAGAAGAAAGAGAATGTGCACATTTTGTCTTATGTTCTTCTGAACTGCCTTGTTGCTTAAAGAGTTCCCAGACCACCTACTTTGAGAGTAGATAGGAAGATCTACATTTCAAAGCTGTGATTAGGGGTAAAGAATCTTGAACCAGTATATTCAGTTATAAGTAATTTCAAAGTATGTTTCTAAATAAGAACTGCTCCATGACATTTCACAGTAATTCCAATACATGCATTGTTGCATATTTGTAAAGTATATTTATTGCTTTAGATGGTAAGGTTATAAATCCACTGTTTATAGTATCCTGGCATATTTGAGGTTACTATTTTCAGTGCTAAGAAAATTCTTGATGTCTTAGGAACTTCAGTCCTTGAATACGTATTTGTTCAGCATTTTACGATTATGGGTAGGAGGGGCACACTACTTAGTACAGAGCTCTTTGATGTTGCCCTTTAGGAATTTTAAATTTAAGATAAAAAACGATATAAACAGGAACAAAAAGTCCCTGGCCAAAGAGACTAGATTCTACAAGAGTAAGTAAACTCCTGGATCATCTATGAACGTTTAATCTCCTTTGTGTGTCTGTGACGTGGGATTGCCTTCCCATGTCATCATCATTCAGCATGTTCCAGGGGTCAGCATGTTTGACCTCAGAGTTCCCTTGGAGGGAAGACTGGTCTGATAGACTGAGTGAAGCGCCATCAAGAGAGTGTATTTATAGTGAGAAACTTTCATCGTGTATTCTAAAACTAACATGTACATTATATGTTGTTTTAGATTTTCCATACAACTTCTCATTTCCTTTGGGGTAATTGGGTTATCTGGAAATGAAAATCATAGTATTTGCTGCATAGATAAAGAAGAAAGCGTGTGGGATGGGGGTCAGGTGACAGCGTGGCAGCACTATGATTATATGCCATTGCTAATTACAGTATACGAATCATGCTGTGCATAGAGATTTTCATTTTGTAAATTTGTATTTCTCGCGTATATTCCATGACATGAGTAAAGAAGTATATAGATGGGACAAGCATTATTTCTTCAAAAAATGTTACCCTAACTTTAACCTATTTCAGAATCAGAGGTCTGTAGTATTATGCTATTTTCTTAATTGATTTAGAAGATCAAGTAATCATCACTTCTTGTAGTTGCAAAAAGTAGTTTATCAGTTAGTGAAGAAAGCTGTACATGAGGAAGCCCAGTGCAAATTTTGTATCGACTTTTAATTTATCTGTGGAATTTTATGTATTAGGTTTGGGGAGGCACTTGTCATCCATGGATATATTGAAATATAACATTAGTATTACTTTATGCCTCCTTTTCTTTAATATAGTAATGAAGTAAGGAACATATAGTTCATATTTATACTAACACAGGGTGATGCTGAAGTGAGAAGAACCAAATATGAAAATTTTCATGTAGTATTTATGAAATGTATTTCAAGAATACTTACAGAAAATCCCTTGAAAGGAAACGTGCCCCACGTAGTTGGGTAGATGTCATGGCGTTGTGTGGTGAGAGAATTTTTCTTTCTATTTTGCTGCTGTTTCCAATTTTTTACAACAATGAAACCATATTTTATAATGAGGAAGATGCCCATTATTAGAGAACGTTTATAGCAATAACTTTGGTCATCTTTATTTGATAGTGTATATGAATTATTTATGTGTAATCAAAAAAAAATTTAGCAGGTGTGATGTGCTATATCTACCCTAGATAGAGTGCTTCCTTTCTAGGACTTAGTTATTTGGGAAGGTGGGAGGGAATAAGATTTTAGTAAGTGAAGACCAAGGACACCTATTAATAAATTTCTCTGTGATAATTACTTTATACATACTATTTGCTTTTGAGATAACTTCTTAAAGACAGAGGAAAAGATGAATGTTTTAAAGATTGGTAATTTTTTTGTATTTAGATGACACCAGAGGGTTCTTTTGGAAATAGAAAATTGTTGAAACCAAATTATTTTCATTTCCTTTTAGAAAATTTTATTTTAAATGCTGACGTTTAGAACAGATGATTTTTTTCTCTTTGTTTTCTCACCAGGACATGTATTCTTCTGAGAAGCCTTGGGCAGCAGATTTTGGTTTACCCTCCGATTGGGACAGCCTACATTTCCAGTCATGAGTAAGTGTCCGTCTTTGTTTCATTTCAGGGACCTCAGGAGCTTTTGTGGAGTACTCAAAAAAAAAAAAAAAAGTTTGTTATGGGACAAACTGGAATTATGTCACTTCGTCAGAGGTTGGATAATCTGGTTCAGCCCAATTGTGCACCTGTCTCTCTGGAAACGAGATCCTTTCTGATGTTTCATTTATTCGGAGAAGTTAGATGTGCTGAGGAAATCTGTGTCGTTAGTTTCTTGGCTGATTTAGTTCTGTTACCCAAAATATTCTGTTGACTTAGTCACTGGAAAGGGACTCGTTAGAAATGTGAAGAGGGAAACAGACTCATAAATATAGACGACAGACTAGTGGTTGCCAGAGGAGAAGTGGGTGGGGGAAAAAGAAAGAAATAATGAAGAGGGAAAATTTAAATTGACCATAATTATCAGAGGTTTAATTGTGTGAAGCTTAATCATTGGATAACATGGTATTATATTTAAGCAAAAAAATAATCTCTTTGTTAATGTCTTTGGTGGAATGAGAACCAAGTCTATCCTATAAGACTTAGCAAATTTGATACAGATTTTATCTTCTCAGTTGTAAAGGGATTGTACTATATGTAATATTTTCTGCCGTTCCAATCCACTTTTTCCTGTGAAGAGGAGAGCTGGATTTTACTATTTTGTATTAACCGTTTACTTTTAGAGAGTGAGGAAAGAGTTAAGATTTTTACTCTGTGATCATATGACAGTTTGATGTACTTTTTTAAAAAAAGTACAGAGTTTTTGATTATGGGAACTTTGGAATAGAGTGAGCATTTCCTTCTGGAATATAATGTTAGTTTAAAGATTTTCACATGTAATTCATAATGATTATATTTACCTTAGTATGAATAGTTACTCTTATCGATTGAAATAATTAGGCAGTTGATAAATGAAAGTGGCGCTGTTACTGTGAAATCTTTGAGTGCTTTCTACTAAGAATAATATTGCAAGACGTGCACTTTGATTTTCGAGACTTTTCAGTGGGCTACTTTTTCAGTGGTGTACTTTGAATAAACCAGGACAGTTGCTAGATGAGTTCAAATACAGATTGAAGAAGAAGCAGCTTTTGATATTTCAGCTCCATTCATACGAAATTTTGTGAGAACATTTCTCTAACATAAAGTGCCAACTCATAGTAAAGATGGTAATATGAGTTTATGAAAACTAAGAAATGTCCGACATTTTAACTTAAAAATGCTTACTACATTTTGGGAAATGTACATTTTACTTTGTAATCTTAGTTGTTCAGTTAGCATCACTGTTTTTTTGTTTTTGTTTTTTTAAAGATTTTATTTATTTATTTGACACAGAGATAGAGAGCATAAGTAGGCAGAGCGGCAGGCAGAGGGAGAAGCAGACTCCCCGCTGAGCAGGGAGCCCGATGCGGAACTTGATCCCAGGACCCGGGGATCATGACCTGAGCTGAAGGCAGACGTTTAACTGACTGAGCCACCCAGGCGCCCCAGTTAGCATCACTGTTACAGAGTTCTTTGAGGACAGGTGCCCTGTGTCTTTCATTTTTGAATCTCAGCGTCTAACAGTGTCCTGTACACTGCTGCCCCTAAAAATTCCGAGCCCTGTGCTGACAAAGGCAGAGGTGAGGGATAGCTCGTTAGGCGACTCATAATAAACTATCTGAACCACATACAGGTTTTTACTTGTGAATTACAATGCCTGTATTTCGTTTGTAAGTTTTTTAATCGGTTCTTTTTTAATATCCACTAGTTCTTTTTTTGTTTCTGCTTGTTTTTATTTAAAAAATTTTGATTCTTTTATTATTCTTTTATCTCCTTGTGGATCTTTTATGTGCTTATTTTGAAGTCTTTTTCAGATCACTTGATTATTATTATTTTTTTTATTTTGTCTCCAGTGAATTTATATTGTGGTTGTTGATACTGTTGGTGTTTTCATCATGTTCTGCAATCTTGCAGGCTCAGTCTGATGAAAATTCTTTCTCTTTCTCCTGTGTCTTTGTCTTTTTGCGATTTTCCCTGCCGGTCTGGCAGCTTTGCAGTTGTCTCTGCCTGCCTTTGGAGTTCCCAGATCAGAATCAGGTCTTGTGTTAGTGGATCAGAGCACCAGCGCCGTGGTGATGCTGGTGATATCACAGATTCTCTCACTCAGTCAGCTGGCGTTAGGTCAGCAGCTTCCTCTGCGGTAACTTCAGCACCCTTAGCAGAAGCCCTTTGCAGTCTAGTTTTGTAATCCAGGACGAGTGCCACCCCTGTCCCTGGTTTTAAGCAAGGAGCCTGGCTACTGACCCTGCTTCACACGGAACTCTTTCATGTACAGTTACCCCATGGGATTTACTTCCTGCTGCCTTTTCCTGCTTTGGGGCCTTGCACTGTGTTCCTGTTAGATTTCTGATCTAGAGATGTCGAACGTGTTTTGGGGCATAGGTAGGTCATTTTAGTGACTTGTTTTTGTATTTTTTCTGTTATTTCTCTGTGTTTGTTGTGAAGACAAGGGAGACGCAAAGATTGAACATGCCATTGGAGGTTTATGACCACGAAGTCCAAACTTCTTATTTCACATTGAAGATTACAAAGGCCCAAACAGTTTCCGCTTAGTCCCCTAGCTCCTAGTGTTCCTCTTTGTCCTCCTTGCGTCACTTTCCTTGCGAGCCGAGCCCCATCGTGCTCCCTCCCTGTAGCAGCCTGCTTGCCTCACTCTAGTTCCCATCCTGCTGTTCTAGAGTCACGTGGTTGTTCGTTCTCGTCTTCACGTAATGTGTAAGATCCTTGGGGGCAAAAATTTCTATTACTAGTGCGAAACACTTTTCCTGGTACTTAATAGGTGCTCAATAAATAATGCATGGCTTTGGGTGTTCCCAAGTAACATCCTTTAGTATGGGGTAGCTCTTCCATGTGTTATTATTTTTAGGTGAAATTTAAGCTGATCCCATGTGAAGGGAGATTGAGGGGCGGGGTGGGGGCAGGGAGTGTGTGTGTGTGTGTGTGTGCGTGCGCGTGCGTGCGTGTGCGTGCGTGTGTGCGTGTGTGTGGAGTGTGGCATAGGATAGAGTGTTCCGAGGAAGTGGAGCAGTGTGAGAAAGGCATGAAGACGTGACTACACGTAGTTGAGCATTTAGGGGCGTAGAGATGAGGAATGACAGAGAGACGGGGAGAGAGAAAGCTGGAGGAGGTGCAGTCAGAGTCTGGGGCAGGGCCGTTCCAGGAAGTCTGCATTTCACCCTTTGGGGCTTAAGGAGCTGTTAAAGGATTTCAGTTAGGGGAGCAACTGAAGATTTCGTTATAGAAAAATTACTCTGACAAATAGACATTTTGGTTAGATATAAGTTAAAAAAGATTGGTTACAGGCAGTATTTGCCTCCTCCTAGCTTTTTTCTTAGTTTTCAGCCCATTTTAGACTTTCTTTGAAATAGACTGTGAGTTGCTTTTCTTATTCTTACCAGTGTGATGGCTTTTTCTACTGACAGAAGTCATTCCTGAGTAGACCATTGTAGCCATAGGTTAGGGAGTGTTACAGTGTCTATGTTGTGCTGCAGTTTCTAGGGGGTTGTAAGTTTTCAAAAAGGTGGGAACTGAGCTGAGTTTTTGAAAAGAAGAATAGTGAAGAATCATGGTACAGGTTAAAAAATAGGAAGATAACATCATTAAAGTCCAGATAGACTTTCCAAACCTAGACTTGGGTGAGAATGATGGGTAACTACAGTTTTTTCTTTTCCAATATTTCTTTAGAGATGAAAAGAAAGGTTGATACTTATATCTGGGTGGGTTTCTCTCAGAAGCATTTCCTAACCCTTCCTGTGTCATGAAGCACATAGGACGTGGTAGAAGTTGTACTGCATGTGGGGTAAACTGATGGCGCTGTTTGGGGCTCAGGACTGGCTCTGACACCTTAGACCAGGCTGCTACTTGTGCTCAACTGTCCTGAAAGCAGCGGGGATCCCTTTCTCTGCACACCCTGACACCCCGGTTGGGATGCCCCAGCTAAAGCCTAGAGAATTGCTTAAATGTTTTAAGATGTTTTTCAGCTTTTAGTTTAGATTTTTATATATTCTGCCCAGTTCTGAGGCTAGATATTTATCTGGTGGAAAATGTATTATATGGTGCTGCTATGAGTTGTGCGTTTCGTTGTGCATTGTTGACTTTATTACAATCCACAAAAAGCCTTTTGATTTTCAGTGCTTCAATTTTTTTTTCTTCTGTATTTGCATATGTTGCAATGTTATACACTTGTCAAGGTTTTTTTTTTGCAAAATTTTGTTTTATCAGATGGTGCCAAAGATGAGGTATTTATATGAAAATTGTTATATTTAAACTGTGGCTATAATTTGAAATGGATCTCTTAGATCTTTTTTTTTTTAAGATTTTTTATTTATTTATTTGTCAGAGAGAGAGAGCACAAGCAGAGAAAGCGGCAGGTGGAGGCAGAGGGAGAAGCAGGCTCCCCACTGAGTGGGGAGTCCGATGCGGGACTCGATCCCAGGACCCTGGGATCACAATCTGAGCCAAAGGCAGACGCTCAACCGACTGAGCCACCCAGGCATCCCGGACCTCTTAGATCTTTAATGGAGATTGTAACAACAGGAGTAGTTCTTGTAAAAAGCATTGCTCAGCAATTTCAAATGATTATTTTGGTGGAATGGGTTAAACAAAAACAAGCCAAAAAAGCACCAAAACCCAAAAATGATTATTTAAGGTACTATTTAGTTTTATTTTAATGTCTTTTAACTTGAAAAAATAAAGCTTATCTGCTCTACTATTTTTAAATTTTATCTTACATATTTTATTTCACTTTCTTCAGGAAACTTTTGCTCTGTAACTAATAATGACTTATTTTCTAAGAGGATTTCTGTGTCAATTTTCTTCTGACTTGGCAATCCAGGAGTGAATCTCTTGCATTGGAGTGTTTGATCCTGCCCTTTGGCCTAAATAAAGGAGTGAGTTTTTTGAGGTCACTTCTGAATATGAAACATTTCTCATTTAACTGAGGAAAACTTAATGGCAGTGAATAATTTGGGATGTAGTATATTTATGGCTTTCTAATAGAGTAGGAACAAATACCTTCACTCTGTGGAGCAGTAGACTAAAAGTTCATGCTGAAGTGAAAACAATTTAATATTTGTTAGAACAGGTAATGTTATAAAGCAGTGAGTAGATTACTAAGTCCCTCAGTGGTGGCATAAGGATTCTTCTGAGTCTTATTAATGCAGTGAATAATACAAGGCTTTCCCTAAGTATTGGCTAAAATTTCTGTCTAGGATAATTATGTAGATATATATCTTGTTTTATGGAATAGCTGTGTACCTTAGAAGTTGGGCAGAGGTTAAAGAAAAGAAAACTTAAGTTGAATTGTATTTTGAATACTGGGGTATTTGCATTTAACAGAATCTTGAAAGAAATCCCTTTGTAAAGTATAGGTGTCTATTTGTTGTATTAAGACTCATTTATGTTTGATAAGTTTGGATTTTGGAAGATAAAGTTTTAAATGTTAACCATTCTTAAAGTGAATATATACTTGACCCTTGAATAACACGGGTTTGAACAGTGCCAGTCCACTTATAACATGGAATTTTTGGATAAATTCAATATAGGACTGTATGGTGACAGATGGTAGGTACCCTTGTGGTGAGCATAGCATAATGTAGAGTTAAAGTGGTCTGATCACTGTATTGTACACTTGAAACTAATGTAACATTATGTGTCAACTCTACTTAAAAAAAATACAGTGCAGTACTCTATTTTCCTCATGATTTTCATAATAACAGTTTTGTCTCTCTGGCTTACTTTATGGTAGGAATATGGCATACAGTACATATGATGAGGTATATGTTAATGAACTCTTTATCTGTAAGGCTTCTACTCAAGAGTACACTATTAGTAGTTAAGTTTTTGGGGAGTCAGAAGTTATAGGCAGATTTTCAACTGTGTCAGGGTTCGGTACCCTTAACTCCCGCCTTGTTCAAGGGTCAACTGTAAAATCAGAATTTTAATTGAGGGGGGATTTGGAAGTGGATAGAGACTTTCTGGTTGTCATAGTTACTGGGGAGACCTGCTGGCATATAGTGGGCAGGGCCAGGTACAGTGTATAATAGTTCCTGTTGAGAAACAGCATCTAAGTTATCAGAACCATGGCAGCAGTACATGGTAGGTAAGGTGATGAAGAATGCCAACAAAAACTGCTTCTCAGACAATTCATTAGATCAGTTTCTTAGTTTAAGGTACTTCATCGTGTTAATACTGACCATTGAAAATGGAATATACTTAACTGTTAGCTAATTTATCATCTTTTTGACCACTTGCTGCAGAAGAGTAATTCTTAGTTTGATACTGTGGGAAATTTAATATGAATTTAAAGTAATGTTATATAGTATTAAGTTTTTGTTAGGAGATGATTCGCATTATCTTGTATCTTTTTGTTTTGATATGTTTTCAAACTTGTAACAAGAAAAGTTGTAAAAATAGGACCCAAATTCTTCACATACTTTTTATTCGATTTACCAATTGTTTACACTTTGTCCTTTTGATTCTTTCTTGCTCTCCCTCTCTCTCTCTTCCTCTGTCACATACACTCACACATCTATATATATATGTATATAAAAAATAAATTGATTTGTAGTTAAAACATTTTCTGTGAAAATCTAGTTTCCTTTTATTAAAAGTCATACAGATTTGTAGCATAAGTGTCACTTACTGTAATATTACAATATAATCTCAGTAAAGCTTGTAAATTACTTTTCCTAGTTAAATCTTAAAATTTCAAACCATTTACCTAGTGTTGTTATGCTATTGTTGTTTAAAAATGACATTATTTACATAGGTTTTGTAAGCCTGTCATTAACATTTTTATTTTTGATCTACAGTATATTACATAATATAGATAAACTTGGTATCTAAATCAGCTTTAATTAAAATTCTTTAGTATAACACAAATGAGGGTGCTCCAACCTCTATATAATAGTTTTAAGATACTTTGTTCTTAAGAGAAATTCTTTTAAAATCCCATTTTGAAAGAGTTACGTTTTCCAGTGGCAGTCTTCTTTAAGAGTCCCAGAGACCTGGATTGGCTGTGCTATTAACTAACCATGTTATGTATGGCCATTGGCTTGACTTCTTTAATGTGCCACCATACCCTGCCCCCCCCCCCCCGCCAAAAACCTTCTGCACCCCTACCTGTGTCCTCATCATAAATATGGGAACTGGACTATATTGTCTGGAAGCCTTCTAGCTCAAAAATTTATGATTATATCCATGAGAAAATTTTCATTTCCAGTTTTGCCTTATAGGAACACAGCTATTGAATGAAACAAGGAATGCCTCTATTAAGCTAAATTAAAAAACTTAAACATGCAGTTTTCAGGGTTTTGAGGCCTGTGTGCGTTGCTCCTCATTGGAATTTGTGTCCTGGTTACTTTCAGAGGTACCTTTGTTCCAAATGTAGGCACACGTTCTCTGTTCATTCTGCTTATTCTCTAGGCAAGCAGAGATGGAGGGGAATGTATGTTTAAAATTAGTACTCTTGAATATTCATCTTCTTATCTCATTAATTTTAGAAAATAGTTTGATTTATACAGTTTATATTTGAACCCATGTTATTAGAAGTGATGTAGTGGTTTAAAATATTCCATTTCTCTTTTACATTAACTTCTCTAAAAATGAATTTCTGTATGAAAGTATTATATATATGACTTTCGGTATTTCTCGTTTATTGAAAGACATAATGGAAAGCACAACTTAGCAAGTGATTTTTTTTTTTTTTTGTACTGTTGTTTATAACATTCAACAAAGGTGAAAACCGCATCAGGGAAGGTCTAGGGAAACGACACCTTACAACAATGGCACTGATGAAGGCATAACTTTACAACTAGGAAATAGCTGTGTTATAAACCTTAAATGAGAACTCAGCTCACTTCAAAGGAGAGGAAAAAGGAAAAGAAAGGTTGTGTTGGATCATTTATTCTACTTCTTGACTCACTGTATAAATTAGATCTGTGTAGAGTACAAGAGCTCATGCTGGTGCAGAACCCTCCTGAGTGCAAAGGCTGAAGTCTGAATTCTAAAATTTTGAGAAATAGGTGAATTCTATGCAGAAGAAACTTGGCAAAGTGTCTTGCTTCGACTATAAATAACATAAGTGATATGTATTATATGGTCTGGCTAATAAATCTATGTATATTAACATTGAGTTTTTTTTTTTTAAATAGAGTCTGGGCAGTTATATATTACCTTTTTGCCTTAAACACAAATAGACATTTTCTATTAAGGGAATCTGAGCCTGTCAATTTGTATGATGGATGTCATTATATAATTGTCTCCTCATTTCCCAGAAGTGTGAAATTGATATTAAAAATTTCTAAGCCTCTATTTTTCTCCCTCAAGATTGATCTAAAATAGTGTTTTGATACTCTTTTTTCTTTTTTGGAGATGGACAAGGTGACTATGGAAGTAATTCTTTCTAGCCTCTCTTTAAAACTGTTGGTTAGAAAGGGTCAGGAATAGAGTAAAAACATCTTCTCAATTCTTTGCCTACTCCAGTCTCCCTCTCCTACTTCAAGCACTGAGTCATAGGTTAGTTATTAAATTCATGTTCAGAGATAGTGATCATGTGCAGACAGTTGATTGTAGAGTGCTATTTTGTGCCCTGAATTCAGAAGCTGACTTCTTCTGGCATTACCTAGGTACCCTGGAGTCGAACTGGTTTTCTTTCACACTCACACATTTGGAGCAATCAGGTGTTAAACTTTAAGCAGTGGAACCTGGAAAGATTTCAGTAAGACACTGATGTACACTCATATACATTTGTATTAAATTGTGGAGCATTTGGAGTCACAATGTCTTTTAAAAAAACACAGTTGCCTGTTGCAGATTCTAGAAGAATGGGATAGAAATGGAAGTTATAGGACGTGTTAGCAAGGGTTTTGACAATCAGTCTCCAGTAAAATACCATTTGATGTCTTCACTGGTTAACCTTGTTATGTTCTAATGCAAAGTGAGGTAGAATATGTTTGATTGATTCTAACCTAAAAGAAATTTGAGAATGCAGACATGTGCACATACTTTAATGTTTTAGATAAATTCACAGTAGTTGATCTTACGTATTTTCTTTAGGTAATAACTTTTTGTCTTGCTCCAGGTTACCCTGTACGGAGTCAGTAGGGCTATTGTGATTTTCTTGTTTTTGCCCAAATCAGCCTGAGACCTTTTATGGGAGCTTTGTACTTATATGTACCTATAGGTGTATGTACTGATATATATGGGGAACTTTGCCCAGGACAGGAGAATCACCCCACTCCAACTTTTTAGGTACCCAAACTGACTTTGTTAAGAGGAACTTGGATCTCGAATGATTCCTTAGTAGAAGTAACTCTGTAGTTAAAAAAAAAAAAAAAACTACTTTAAAATGTTTGATTTGTTACAAAGGTGAAGTCATTATTGTCTTTTCCCCTAAAATGTGATGTAAAAATTGTTAGTTGTCAGAGGTTTTGGTTTAACTGAAGAGATGTGCTTTTCTAACTCAGTGCTGAGCTGCATTCTGATCGAAAAAGACAACGTTGAGATCTGCAAAGTTTTCCTTCTTATTTTTTCCTTTGATTAGTGTGTTTCTCAGCAGGTGAAATTCTGCCTCTCCTTCCCAACCAGCGCAGCCTAATTTTTTTTAATAGGCTCAATCCTTTATTTTTTTATTTCTGAAAATATATTAAAAAATACATATTACTTATTTTGGAACTATTTGAGAGTAGGTTGCATATATCATACTCCTCTACCCATTTGTCCTTCAGTGTGTAATTCTGAAGAACAAGGACGTTCTCTTTCCGTAACCACAGTAAAATGACTAAATAGGTGAATTATGTTTATCTAGTCTACAATCCTGTTGTCGTTGAGTTTCCCAACAATGTCCTGGAGAGCAGATCTGCCCCCAGTGCAGGGCCCAACTGGGTGTTACCCACCAGCTGCATTCCGTTGTCAGCTAGACTCCAGTCTCCTCGGACCTGGGATAGTCCCTCAGGAGTTCTTAATCCTTCACGATACTGGTGTATTTGAGGACTGCAGCCCAGTTGTTTTGTAGAGTAGCACTCAGATGAGGGTTGTCTGTGGGTTCCTATAATGAATGGGGTCCGTCCTAACGTGTGTGATGGTTTGGGGGCATTCCTTCAGGAAGCTTGTCTGGAAGAGAAAGGAAGACTGCATGGTGATCTCTTCACTTTTTTCCATTTACCTCTCAAAAGAAAAACTTCCCATTTCTTCCTTAATTGAAATAGGATTCATATCTCTTTCATAAGAATAGGATTTATTGCTCTGCTTTACTAGTTTGTTCTGTTTTTATTACGAAGGCTTGAGAAAAATGGCAGTGAGATATATTCTAGAATATGAGATGACCTGGAAAGGAGACAACATTGAGCTTTTATCAAGCGAAATTTCTTTCTCCACAATTCCTGTTTTGAATTATGACAGAATCTCAAGATGCTGTCGAACAAATATTTTGAACGTAAAAGGTATAGCACTGTTGAATTTGTTTTGTAGCAATAAACAGCTGGAGCTCTTTATGTATCACTTGAGATTGCTTCACTAAGGATTAGCTTTTCTTACAACCTGGTGCCTCTTTGTCTTTGTCTTAATAAGTTTTCTTTAGCTAAAAATAGAATAAATGAGCATATCAAGACTGATTCTCATTAGGTTCTAGAGATTTATGGGTTATATTAGATTTTAATATGAAATGTCAGGATACTTACCATCTATAGTTATGACTCTTAAAAGTTTAATACTTGAAAGGTGTAGTGAAAGCTAGAAAATTAATTTGGAATATTGCAAAGTATAAGAGATTTAAATCTTGCTTTTTTAACAACTTTGAGACACATGATGCTATAAATTGATTTCATTTTTTTTAAAAGATTTTATTTATTGACACAGAGAGAGAGAGAGACAGAGAGAGAGGGAACACAAGCGGAGGGAGTGGGAGAGGGAGAAGCAGGCTTCCCGCCGAGCAGGGAGCCCGATGCGGGGCTCGATCCCAGGACCCTGGGATCATGATCTGAGCTGAAGGCAGTCGCTTAACCAACTGAGCCACCCAGGTGCCCCTATAGATTGATTTCTTAAAATATTTTAAGAGACATGGTGTTTGAATCTGATTTTAAAACAAATTTTAAGGAAGGGAATATATGATTTTGAATAAATAATAATTATGTCTTTTAGTATTAACAGATACTAATGAGCGCCTCCAGGTATACTGCTGCTCGGTTGGTCTTTGGGGATATAGACATGAACAGACAAACATGGCCGGTGGCCTCTTAGAGCACAGAACTGGTGGGGAAGACGAGTACTGCACGAGTAGCATGGTATTAGTAATATCAAAAGGGGAATGCAGGAATCTCGGAGAGCAAGGGAACCTATCTGCAGGGAGGGCAGGAAGACCACTGTTAGGAAATCATATTCCAGCTGAGGTCTGGCTAAGTGAAGAGGAGGAGGGAGAGGGTTTTTTTTAAAAAAAAGATTATTTATTTGAGAGAGAAATAGCATGTTTGTGCGTGTGATGGGGGAGGGGCAGAGGGAGAGACTCAAGCAGACTCCCCACTGAACACAGAGCCCCACATGGGGCTTGATCTCAAGCTCAGTCTCGGGACCCATGAGATCGTGACCTGAGCCGAAACCAAGAGTCCCCACTTAACAGACTGAGCCACCCAGGTGCCCTGGGAGTGGGTTCTTAATAGAGGGAACAACATCTGTGAAGACCTGGAGTTGAGAGGTTGAGATTAAGATTAAGAAATGAAGGAAAATTTAGCATTGGTACAAGTAAGTAGTGGGAGGAGATTAAGTTTGTAATTTTAGTTTAGATAAACACCACAATGTTGCCTCCATTTTATATTTTATTTCCCCTCATGTCACCGAAACTAATCTGTTTCCTTCGTCTTCACAGTCGCCTTTTCCCGTTGTTTTTAAAGTATGATCATAACATTAAAGTAAATACATTTGGAGATGGGGAGAAGAAGTCATTGTAACCCCATTACATTAAAGCAGCTGTTTGCTTTTTTGCATATGACCCTGTGGTCTTGTCCAGATTGTGTGTGTGTGTGTGTGTGTGTGTGTGTCTGTGTGTGTGTATTTTTAAAATTTATTCATTTATTTGAGAGTGGGTGAAGGAATGAAAGAATCCTCAAGCAGACTTCCCGCTGAGCACGGAACCTGAAATGGGGCTGGATCTCATGACCTCAAGATCGTGACCTGAGCCGAAACCAAGAGTCAGATGCTCAACTAACTGAGCCACCCAGGTGCCCCCAATACTATATATTTTTATATAATTGGATTCATAATGTATATGCAATTTTATATTTCAATTTCTAACATTGAGTTGTATTTAGACAGTTATCATATTTCTATAATTGTTTTTCATAATGCAAAATCATAATTATCATAGTCCTTAAAGATAATGTTGCATGGTAACTTACTTAACTGTTTCCCTATTGTTTGGTTATTTAGGATGCTTCAGTTTTTAAAAATGTTTGCAGAAGGAGTATCACTGGTGAATTTGCCCCTTTTCTTCAATAAAACAAATTAGAATGAATTCCTTAGGCTAGATTTATAGTATTGAAATGTTTTTGCCTATGTCTGCCTGTCTTTCTTAAAAGACTGTACTAATTTACAATTACTGTGGTCATTGGTATACAAGGATATATTTCACCATGACTAGTTTAGTAGGCCCAAAATGTTATTAAAAGTTGCTTTTAGTTGCATATATTTGATTTTTTGACAGGATAACTTTTGTCTAAATTGTGGTAAAATATATATAACATAAAATTTACCATCTTAGCCATTTTTAAGATGTACAGTTCCGTAGTGTTAAGTATATTTACATTGTTGTGCAACCAGTCTCCAGAACTCTTTTTATCTTGAAAAACTGACACTTTGGGGGCGCCTGGGTGGCTCAGTCATTAAGCGTCTGCCTTTGGCTCAGGTCATGATCCCAGGGTCCTGGGATCGAGCCCCGCATCGGGCTTCCTGCTCAGCGTGAAGCCTGCTTCTCCCTCTCCCACTCCCCCTGCTTGTGTTCCCTCTCTCGCTGTCGCTCTCTCTGTCAAATAAATAGATAAAATCTTAAAAAAAACAACAACCTGACACTTTGTACTTACTAAACAATGTCCCTTTTCCCTTCCTCCATCCCTTGGCACCCACCATTCATCCTACTTTCTGTCTCCATGAATTTGATTAGTCTAGATACCTCATGTATATGGGATCATAAAGTATTTGTCTTTTTGTGACTGGCTCATTTCATTCAGTGTAATGCCCTCATAGTTCATCCATGTTGTAGCAGGTGCCAGAATCTCCTTCCTTTTAAAGACTGAATAACTATTTCGTTGTTTGGATTGCCACATTTTGGTAATGGACAAGTTGGTTTGCTTCCACCTTTTGGCTGTTGTGAGCAATGCTCCTATGAACATAGGTGTACAGTTACCTCTTTGAGACTCACCTTTCTTTTGAGTACATACCCAAGTTCTTTTGAGTATATACCCAGAAGTGGAATTGCTGGATCTTATGGTAATTCTGTGTTTAATGTTTTGAGGAACTGCATACGGTTTTCCATAGCGGCTGTACCATTTGACATTGCACAAGGGCTCCATTTTTTCCACATCCTGGCCAACCCTTGTTATTTTCTGTTTTTTTGATAGCAGCCATCCTAATGGGTGTAGAGATGCTATCTCATTCTTAGGATAACTTTTTTCATCTGTTCACTATTTACATTTTTCCTTGTAATCATTTCCTTTTAAAATAGACTTTTCTCCCAATATGCTTATTGAAAAATCACAGATTTTAACTCTGGATGATGCTTTTGCATCTCCAAAAATTTGTTATGAAGCAATGTAGTTTTTTAATATATGTGTTGGAACTTTATATGTTTCTCTGGGGACATGGGTCATTTTGTGATGGTCAGCGGAGAGGGATAATGCATAGTATAGTATACAGAAAAGTCAGAAAAAGGTTTCGTAAAGGGAGGAAGACAGGTACCAAAGATCAGTTTTGCCTGATGCATTGTTCTGTCAGGGACTCTGTCGGTGGTCTTACTTCCTGTTAAAATTAATGTGTTATGGTGAATTATAGATTTTGTGTAGTGGAAACTCCAGAAAGATCTTTTTGAATGTTAGAGGGACTACTGTGTTTAAATACACAAGCGCTTTTGTGATTTCTATGGAAATGCCTATGTCTTTATATTTTTCATACATATGTATTTGTGCATGTGGACATTTGATCTTAAAGGTGATGTTATATTGAATTATGATTCATCTAGATTGAATTATGATTTATTCCAAGACTTGACTGCTTTTTAATATGTGTTTTTTATGGTAATGAATTCTTAAAAGAGCACCTACCTGAGCACTATTTGGACAGAAAATATTACAAACATTTGGTATAGAGAAAGGTAAGTGGACAAAAGTCAACAACTTTTATTTTTATAATCAACATACATTTTATTCCATATTGATGAGTTTATAGTGATTGATTTTCAAAATTGTAGAACAAAGTGTTTATATACCACCTGTAAAATCTAAGTAGAATGACAAAGAAATAGAAGTATATTAAGCTGATTTATTACCCCAAGAGGAGAGCAGTCAGAAATGGGTTTATAGTTTAATATTCAAAAGCCTTTTTCTATTTGCCGGCCAGTTGACATCTTGAATATTTACACATTGTTTTTGTCACAACAAGTTTGGCCTCTCACATTTCTTTTTTCTCATTTATCTACATGTTCTGAAAAAACTGACAGTAGTTTAATTCTAAAATATATTTCCAGGAAAGCCAAAACAATTTTCTGAAAAGTGCATAGAAAAAACCCTAAGTCATTGCCAAGAATGGAAAGATGCTGGGTTGTTATTCATATGATCAAAAACATTTTTGGACGAAGCACAGTGCAAATACCCTTGTCTGTGTTTATTTTAGAAAAAAGATGTTGATGAAGTATTTTAAAGTGTGAAAACATATCAATTCCAAAACAGTATATTTAATGTTACCTAATTTTTTGTAAAATCAACAAAGAAAGTACATGGGTTAGTCTAAAAGGTCGTTAGCAGTGCTTATCTCTGGTAGGCCTAAGAGAGATCTTATTTTCTTTGGGCTTGTTTTCATATACTTATTTTCTACTGTGAACGTGCATTATTTTTGTAATAAGAACTACTAGAGATGTATATTTACAAAAAGAAGAAAATAGAGTTCTTCTAAGTTAGTTTGTAATTTAAGATTCTAGGGAGTTGGTCTGAATTATCTACAGTGTTATTTGTGAGGAATAGTAGTATAATTTTGTTTTAAGATATACTGAGTCTCGGGCGCCCGGGTGGCTCAGTTGGTTAAGCGACTGCCTTCGGCTCAGGTCATGATCCCGGAGTCCTGGGATCGAGTCCCACATTGGGCTCCCGGCTCAGCAGGGAGCCTGCTTCTCCCTCGGACCCTCTCCCCTCTCATGCTGTTTCTCTCTCTCAAATAAATAAATAAATAAAATCTTAAAAAAAAAATATATAGTGAGTCTCCACACTTCTTCTTACGTGGGGCCAAGAAAGATGGTCCAGTGAATTTGTTCATCGTTTTATTAAATGAACGAGAGAAAGAATACAAATGAGATCAAAGTCAATCTTGTTTTTTCTCTCTTCCTGATTTTTTTTTTTTTTTTGGTGAGTGAGGAGTGGTGGGAAAAGATTTCTTTCCTCTGCCTAGCTGATTTTTCTTTATATCATTTGACATATAGTTCCTGTTATTGATCCGTTTTGAGTGGAAAGTAGTTGACTTTGGCCTTGTGTTTTCATTGGGAGAAAGGAAAATGGCATAACCTGGAGTGTCCCAGTAGGTGTGTGGGGGAGCGCTCTCATCATACCGCCTGTGGCTCTTCGCTCTGGGCTCTTGTCTCATTATGGGCCCTCCCCGGCCTCCTCTCTCATGCCCCCCCTCTGTGAATGCTGGATTGGGAAGTGATGGGGAGGAAAAATAAAATGGTGCTTTCCGCAAAAACTAATGATGTAATGTATGGTGATTAACATAACATAATAAAATAAAATAAAAAAAAAAGAGCGTGCTTTCGGGGGTTAGCCAAGAGTTTGTGGTTTTGGGGGTGGCCTTGTTAACAAAAATACAAACGTAGGAAACGAGATTGGAAGTAAGAATTTTTTCTGTTGTAAAAAAGAACTAGCTCACAGCTGGTTGCAGGCAGTCCATTGGGAGGGCCCCTATTCCATTTCTTGTCTATGGAGCCACATTGGGGCTCTCATGTGTAGGCAATGTTTTTGTTTTAAGCACTCCAGTTGAAGTCTGTACTTTTTTGGATTTATCTTTGTATTGTTTCAGGTATACATTATTAAGTACATATTAAATATAGATTTTCTTTGTCATTTTCAGAGACTATATTTTAGAACACTTTTAGGTTTATAGAAAAATGGAGTAGAAACTACTGGGAGTTCTCTTATATCCCCTAAGAATACTCCCCGCCTTCCCGGTTTCCCCTCTTAATAACATCTTCCATTTGTATGATTCATTTACTGCAGTTAATTAGCCACTATCAATGCATTATTGTTAACTAAAGTCCGTAGTTTACATTAAGGGCCACTCTTTGTGTTGTACATTTTATGGGTTTTGACAAATGTATAATGACATGTATCTGCCATTAACAGTAGCATACAGAGTAGTTTCATTGCCATAAAAATTCCCTGCGCCCCACCTATTCATCCTTCTCTTCCTCTTCTCACATCCCTGGCAATTACTAATCATTCTACTGTCTCCATAGGTTGGCCTTTTCCAGAATGTCATGTAATTGGAATCATACACTATGTAGCCTTTTCAGATTGGCTTCCTTTACTTAACATTTAAAGTTCCTCCATGGTGTGTGTGTGTGTGTGTGTGTGTGTGTGTGTGTGTGTGTGTGTCCTCCATGGTGTGTGTGTGTGTGTGTGTGTGTGTGTGTCCTCCATGGTGTGTGTGTGTGTGTGTGTGTGTGTGTCCTCCATGGTGTGTGTGTGTGTGTGTGTGTGTGTGTGTGTGTGTGTGTGTGTGTGTTTCAACAGCTCATTTCCTTTTATTGCTGAACAATGTTCCATAACCTGGATATAGCAGTCTGTCTATCCATTCACACACAGGTTCTGGCAATTACAAATAAAACTGCTATAAACATTTATGTACAGGTTTTTGTGTGGCTATAAGTTCTTAACTCATTTGGGTAAAAACAAAGAATAACAATTGTTGCATAAAATGGTAAGAATTTGTTTGGTTTTGGAAGAAACCACCAAACTGTTTTCCAAAGCGTCTGTATCATTTTGTTTTCCCGCCAGCTGTTAATGAGAATTCCTGTTCCTCCACATCTTTGACAGCATTTGGTGTTGTCAGTGTTTTGCAGTATAGTCATTCTAATAGATGTGTAGGGGTATCTCGTTGTTGTCTTAATTTGGGAAATTTCCTAATGACATGTGATGTTGAACCAACTCTTCATATGCTGAATTGCCATCTGTGTATCCTTTTCGGTGAGATGATATGGAATATTTAAAAACCAAAATATAATTCATTTTTTTAAATAGTAAAATATGTTCTGTATAGAAAAGTACAGCAAAATGAAGACAGTAAAAATTCATATATAATGCCACTATTCAGAGGAAGAATTGTTGATAACATTTTGATATTTTTTCTTTGTGCATACATCTTTCTCTCTCCCTGTGTGTGTGCGTGCGTGTGTGTGTGTGTGTGTGTCTGTGTGTGTAATTCCGTAATAGTGGCATAGTAATAGTGGAATCATAATTTTTGTACCTTTCATGTTTACTTGTACACATTAATTTTTCCTATGTCATTCTTCTAGAACACAGTGGTCCTTGGCTGAATGTTAGCGTCATTTGAGGCAACCTTTAAAATTTGTGATGCTTGGGCTGCATCTGGGACAGTGAAGTCCAAATCCCTGTAGATGGACCAAGGCATGATACTTTCTAAAACTTCCCAGGTATTTTCCATGTGTAGTGAAGATTGAGAACCATTGGTCTCAATATTTAAGAAAAAATATAATTCCTCAAAGATAACATGAACTATGATACCCTTTTTATAAAGTTTGGAACAACCACGCAGCAACACAGGGTGTGTGTGTGTGAGAGAGAGAAAGAGGAGGAGGAGATAATATTAGATAGATGGATATAAGGGGAATCAAGAGAATCAAGGGAGTTTTATTAGAAACTCTTTTTTTCTGGATTCAGGATGTTTGTTACTTTGGGTTGAAGCAGGGGGATGGGTTGGTAGTTGGGGGAGGGACTGTAGATTAAATGCAGATTATTGTTAATGTCCTAATTTTTGTTTTGGGTGGTAGCTTTGTGTTGTTTATTATTAAAAATAACTGAGTATATAAATAAAACTGGGCCATGCATGGACCCATGATAAGAACCAAGGACTTTGATTAAACCAGTTCTTTGCGCCAGAGGGCCAGTAAGGAAAAATAGTAAATAAGCAAAACTATTACATCCCCCTATAAGTGTACCTAGTAGGGTTTGATGATCACAGTGGTTTGATACCCAGTGCCATCCTTTTGAAAAATGAACAAGGTGGGGTGCCTGGGTGACTTAGTTGGTTAGGTGTCTGGTTCTTAATTTCAGCTCAGGTCATGATCCCAAGGTCTTAAGATTGAGCCCCATGTCAGGCTCTGTGCTGGGTGTGGAATGTGCTTAAGATTCCCCTCACTGTGCATGTTTTTTTTTTCTCCCTCTCTAAAAAAAAAAAAAAAAAAGGAAAAGGAACAAGCTATTCTTCAGTAGCCAGAGATTTTATATACTTTTTTCCTGAAATTCTGTTTCCATTCCACTTTCATCACAGAGGTTTTTTTTCCTAATGCGTTCTGTCAAAACAATAAATATATGATGAATTTTGATGAATAATTATTCACTTTAAATGACTTTTTTATTAGAAACTCGTCTTAATGAGTGGAGTGGGCTGATGTTACTTATTGTGCTTTGATTAAAGGAATTGTTAGATTATTTTTGTTCCCTATCTCCCATGTTTTCACCTCTTGGAGCACTGTGCAGCAGTGAGGTGTCTGAGGGTTGGCCTTTTTCTTGTGAAGTGGGTCAAAGGTGGTTGCATCAAGGGAGGTGGAAACAGAGGGCTCCTGCTGCCTGCATCTTCTCAAGCAGGTCAGCTGTAGTGACGAGTACATGTACAAGTTAAGGATCTGGAAATTAATTCTTTGAAGAGTGCCCATGCCAGAGTAAGCCCAGGGGTATGTGTGTTTTTAAAATTTGCGTTCCAGGAGGATTCAGAATGATCTCTGGGGCAAAGGAAGCATATGAGAATGCATATAAATGTGTGTATATGTATATACACATACAGAGACCTAACTGGAACACAGCATATTACAAATGTGGAATTCTTTTTTACATTATTTGGGCCTTTAAAATCCTTTGCTTTGTATGATTTAAACATACATGAATATGAATACATATATATCGTTTACAAACAGATAAATATACATATATAGGGCTAGGTAGTCAGAATTTAAGTTTATTTTGAAATAATTTCAGACTTAGGAAAATGTTGTAAGAGTAACACAGACAATTCTCCTATTCTTTTACCTGGTTTTCCCAAATGTAAGATTTTTTTTTTTTAAAGATTTTTTATTTATTTGACAGAGAGAGAGAGAGAGAGAGACCCAGAGAGGGAACACAAGCAGGGGGAGAGGGAAAAGCAGGCTCCCCACTGAGCAGGAAGCCTGATGCGGGGCTCCATCCCAGGCCCCTGGGATCATGACCTGAGCCAAAGGCAGATGCTTAACGACTGAGCCACCCAGGCACCCCCCAAATGCTAAGATTTTACCACATTTATTTTCTCATTCTGTATTAATGTACTTTTTTTTCTTGACCCATAAGGGGTAAATTGAAGTATTTACCCCTAAATACTTCAGGGTGTATTCCTAAAGTCCAGGCTGTTCTGTTATGTAACTCTAGTGTAATGGTCATAGTCAGGAAATTAACACTGATAATGTGTAGATGGTGTTCACACTTTCCCAGTTGTCCCCAAATATCATGTATTTCCCCTCATCCCTTTCTGGTCCAGTGTCTAACCTGGCATCATGTGTTATGTTCTAGTTAACCTGACTCTTGAGTCTTCTCTGGATCTGTATGTTACTCTGTCTTTTTTGCCTTTCATAATCTTGACTTTTTTTTTTTTAAAGATTTTATTTATTTGTCAGAGGGAGAGAGCGCGCACGCACAAGCAGGGGAAGCAGCAGGCAGAGGGAGAAGCAGGCTCCCCACTGAGTGGGGAGTCCGATGCCCCCATCGGACTCTGGGATCATGACCTGAGCCAAAGGAAGAAGGAAGACGCTTAACTGACTGAGCCACCTAGACCCCCCGATCTTGACATTTTATTTTATTTTTTTAAAGATTGATTGATTGATTGATTGTGTGAGAGAGGTGTGAGAGAGAGAAGAGATCACGAGCGGGGTGTTGGGGGTAGAGGGAAAAGCAGACTCCCTGCTAGGCAGGGAGCCTGATGGGGGACTCGATCCCAGGACTCTGGGATCATGACCTGAGTCGAAGGCAGGCACTTAACTGACTGAGCCACCTAGGCGCCCTAACCTTGACATTTTAGACTATAATTGGTTATATATACTATATTAGAATATGTAGTCGGATACATTTACTGTTGCAACATGTGATAAAAAAAGAAGAGAATGAGAGAAACAAGAAAAAGCTATTGGTTGCTTAGCAGAAGTTAAGGACTGACAGTAGTGAGTCAAACATTACTTGCGATTTTCATTTTCCAAAACTAATACTGTTATCAGTGAGATGGGGAGTGATGATAATTGGAAATTTATGGAAACATGAATATAGATAGTCTTCTCACTAATCAGATATGGAGGAGAGAGTTGACTGAAAATAATGCCCTGTAGAGCCCCTTCCCTGCATGGAAAGAGAAAAATACTGGGAGAGAGCAAGGCTAACAGAAAGTACTTTTCAAAAACATCATGTTTTGGGCGCCTGGGTGGCTCAGTTGGTTAAGCGACTGCCTTCGGCTCAGGTCATGATCCTGGAGTCCCAGGATCGAGTCCCACATCGGGCTCCCTGCTCAGCAGGGAGTCTGCTTCTCCCTCTGACCCTCTTCCCTCTCGTGCTATCTCTCATTCTCTCTCTCTCAAATAAATAAGTAAAATCTTAAAAAAAAAAATCATGTTTTTCTAGAAGAGTGGAAGTGATTTCTCTGGAGCTGGAAATGCAAAGAACTGAAAATAAAGTCAGTGTATACCTAACATGGGCAAGGGATGGAAAGAACTGGGAGAACTTGATTTGAGGCGTTTGATTTAGATGGTGGTTTGTCTTTATCAGGTCTTCAAAGGGAATCCTTAAAGAGCGCAGTTTTGATTTCAGGTTTAAAACTTGGTCTTTGACTCATCTGAACTTTCTGATTTGGTGTGCAAGTACAGATATTCTCTTTAAAGATAACAGGTAGTTAGGATAATTGCCCAGTTTTGTCCTCCATTTGCAAACAGTTTCTCACTGCCACGGATCTGTAGCACTGCCTTAAATTAACACCCATATGGAGAATACATTACGGGTGGATATATATGCACATGTTATAGCACCTCTTTTTTGAAGAGCTGAAAACTTCACCCTGAATTTTAAAACTATACATTTTGACAAGAAAGGCGTGATATCAGAGAAAGCGGAAGCCTTTGAAAGGTTTAGGATTCTATGTTTTACTTCCAACCTTGGTTGATTGACCGTGTACCTCAGTTGTCCAATTGAAAAATGGGAAAATAACAAGCCTTTAAGTGTGAAGGCAAAGGAACTGCCTTTGATTTGCTTTGAGATCCATTATGTAATGATACATTAAGGATATCAAAATGATAACTGGGAAAGAAGGAAGACGGGAGGACAGTTGACAGTATGGTAAGGGAAACAAATTGCTGGTGGAGATTCACTTTAATAAATAGAACATGTAAGCACATTAAGCCGAATGTCGGTTCTCTCTTTTAGTTAACTCTATAGGTTGACTTTGGAAAGGGCAGCTATGTGGTAAATAGAAGATGTAATGAAGGTATTCAGTATTAACTGAGCATCGGTGCAACTTGGCTATTGAAAACCGTGTGCCCAAGATGGCGGTTATGCTCAATTTGAAAAATCTCTGGCCCGTGCCTCTTCTGGTGAGGCCAACGAATTTACGAACCCTTTAGGATTGATTCCTAGTGTGAAGCGTGAATGTCGACTTCTCTTCTGGTACTAGGATGTCAGAGGTGTCTCTGTGAGGAGGAGGGCAAGGAATTTATAGGAGAGTTTTCGAAGTTTCATATCAGGCAGACCTGGGAGCTTGGAGTTAGCAAGATAGACTTTTATTTTTATCCACATTTTATTTTCTGTGTTTCAAGTATGAGATTTTTGAGAAATTGGAAAAAAGTATTAAGGCTTTGCAGTGCAGGGTATTTTGGTTGATTACTTCTGAGTGTTTTTAAAAACTTGCACATAGCATCTGTGATTGGCTATATGAGAATTTATAGCATAGCACTTTATTTCTCCTGTCATGACTTTGGTGAGAAAATGTTTTCATTCACTGTACTTAGTGATTTGCAGCAGATTACCCACATTTTGTTTTGATTTGTTTATAACCGGTTAATGCTTTGCACTGTGATACATTTGGACTTTGAGGATGGTGGTTTTCACATGTGCTGAAATCACTTTGAATCCATTTCAAGAAGATACAGCCTATCCTTTTGTTGTTTCTTATTAACTGCTTCAGAGCCTTCATGGATAGCTAAGCAAAGCATGTAATGTATTTCTCTGAAGTTGAACTGTGCTCCTGCTTGAGCTTCTGAAAGCAGAAACAGCAGTGAGCTCTTGGTGATGAAACCTGTTGGATTTCTGGAGGAAGCAGCGGAGTCTTTGGCTTGTTAACTAGCAATGATTCAAGTGTTGCAGATTGTAAAGGAGCTGGTGACACCATCGAGGCAAAAAGCAGCCAAAGTGAAGGAAGGTAGGAACATCGTCAGAATGAACAGTCGGAGTACTCAGAGGTTTTTACAAATATCGACCTAACGAACAGCTATAAAAAAGGAGTTTTGAGTTATCACGTATGCTTTTGCTCTTCTTATATAATGGTAACTGAAAAGGATCAGGTAATGGCATAATTTTAAACATGCCTTATTATTCCTATTTTTAAATGACAAATTAGAAGCATATCATCTTGTTAAAAGGTATGAAGAGTAAGGAGAGGTTATGACATATCTACTGCAATAGTATTTTTCACACTGGAAAAATCCTCTTGTATTATGTATTTTGGAGGTAGGAGAATAATTTATATAATCCTCTCTTAATTTTAAAATACAAATGTTCCTGGCAGAAATCAGAAAGGAACAAGCTAGGATTCTGCCTGTAGCAGGGCAAAAGAACTAGATGGTTCTTATTTGTGTGGCCAGCTGATGAAATAATAGTTATAAATGTTAATTCAGCCACTGAATGGTAGTTTTTTTGCCTTTTTCAGTGAATAATTACTTTTTTCTGTTTATGACTGTATGCTTAATTAATGCTGCTTATATTTAAGATAGTTCTCTGTAGCCTGTGTCAGTTTGGGATATGTTGAAATACATTTTCAAAATCTTTCTAAATTGCCATGTCTGACTTACAGATCTTAAAATGAACTAATGCAGATACACCTTTGAAGAAATACTTGCGTTTTTTACTTTTTTAAACATTTGAAATAGTAAATCTCCAAAATGACAATAAGGAATTGATTTTAAAAATGCAAGTTTATAAACTTAGTTTATAATGCTGTCAATTTCATGAATTTAATCTATGATTTAAAATCAGTCAGTTGATAAATTTGTCTATCAGCTTTTTCACATGTAAGATATAGCATTCTCTCTTTATATGATTTGAATAGCATAAATATACCTTAGATAATATAAGATACAGATTATTTTGGGTTTTTAAAAGAACTTGATATGATCTGTGTTTAAAGTGAAGCTTATGAGATTTCTTAAGTCTTGTGCAACATTATTTGGGATGATGGTATGAAATAATATTGTGACATATACTATAATCAGCCACATATATAGTATTACAGTTGAAAGAAACCCTAGCCTGTCTTGTCTTTTCTCATTTTATGGAAGGACATGGTATTTAAATGGACAGAAATGGATGTCAGAAAGTAGAGAAACTATTGTCATTTACCTTGGAAAATATAATATTTAGGATACCTTACAATTAGTTACTCCTGTTTGCTACTTTATTTCTCCTTTTTTCCCTTCTATAATAAAAAGGACGGCATTCCTATCTCTGAATAGCAGGATTCTAACAATCAGGCATTTAAAAAAAGCTGACCGCTTTTACTAATTCAGGAGAATATAAGTTAGTTAATTTAATTGCAATCTGTTTGAAAATGTCAGATTCATACAGTTTAACCTTTACAGATGGAATTTCTTTTATTGGAATGTTTCTTCTAGTTTATGTTTTCGGTCATAATCATAATTACTTGGAATACACCCAGGGAAAAAAGTAATAATATTCTTCTTGTTTTTCAGAGTGCGTATACATACACAGCATGATCATATTTGATAGGAAATGCCATACAAATATAGAAAAAATAGTACTAAAAGATGCTATATACTAAAGTGGTAGAACAGCTTTTGTTCTTAGATTCTTTTTCTTACTTTTTTTCAGGCAGAATTTTCTATGACCAGGAAAAACAGGCATCTTATATGTAGGTTTTTTCATTCTTTTTTTCAAACCTATTCTTGTGTTTTTAATCATTTAGCTAATATATTTACTGTTAGTTTTATCCTTTTGTAAAATATTGTTATATTTTACCAATTTTTAATATTGAGAAACAGAAAAACAAAGTTCTATAAACAAATATAAAGCAGTGACCTGTACAAAGGGAGTTTTTAAACTAAATTCTTTAAAATACAATGTGAATTTGGATGACCGTAGAGCAACATTTCAGAGTATTTGTTCACATTCATATGAGTAAATAGTATGGAAAAATTGATGTGTGAAGGAAAGTATCAAAGTTGGGGATGAAATAATTATGATAAATGGCTTGAAAAATTTTCATAAATTAGTTTTTCTTGGTATGAGATAGTAAACAAACTCACTATATTTTATTATAAGTAGGACTCAAGGGTATGGTGAAGGATTATCTTGAGAAAGGAGGGAGATTATGCAATATTCATGAATATTTTCTTTAAGAATTTCAAAATATCTGCCAAATCACTGCTTTGTCATTTATTGAAGTATCAGTCAAGTATCCCAACCTACCCAGCACTTAGGGAAATACATTACTAAGAGCTCATGTTAATGCTCTTTAGGAAACTCAGAATTTTGCAGCAGGTAGCATTATAAGGAAGGGAGAGAACTAGTAATGTTACCTGAAGGATAATTTTAGTGGATCTATAATTCTTTCTTCCAGTAATACATTGGGGAGCTGATGGACATGATTGACGTTCGTAAGACGGTGGAAATACAGCCTTGGGCAAAGTAAAGGAACACTGGGCGAAGGATAAGTGCTCTTTGGAAAAGTGTCTTTGTCTTTTGGGAGAGAGGGTCACATATACATGTGTGTGCTCACTGGTTTGTCCATTCATCATGTATTTATTCCTAAAGCCCTTGTCAGGTGTCCACTATTTGCAGGTCCCTGTGTTAGTCGCTGGAGACACAAAAAAAGATACAATCCCTGCCTATGCCTGGGGCGTAGTACACACTCAGCTGTTTGTTGAATGAATGAATCAGTCAGTGAATGGAAGAATATAAATTTGTTAAGATAAACTAGTCTGAGAGTTAAAGCAGTGTGATCTCGTAGACCAAGGAAAGGGGTGGAATGAGTGATTTATGCTAAGTGGAAACACAAACTGTCACAGTTTTCCTCTTGCATGTCCTGGTGAGGCTCCATCTTCAGGGCCACGTTGGAGTAGATTTGGAAGGCTGAACCGCACTGAGCAAACTCAAGTAAAACTGCACAGTCTGTTCAAATGTACATAAGGCACACCTGCAATCACTGTGGCTGTGTATTAGTGAGGGGCCTGGTTTTCTCCCCTTTTTAAAAGCTTCATGTCCATTTGGATAAAAATATTTAAAAAAATAGTACATGTTTCCCTAGCTTGTAAAACAGAAGTCTGCTAAATATAAGTATGATTCAGGTTCTTTATTAAAGATTTTTTTGTAGGTTGCAAAACGTGATGACCATGTTTATTAAAATTATTCTTAAAGGAAAAGTAGATTTAGAGTGAGACCCTGAAGACCCCCCCCCCCCCCCCCCCCCGGTTAGTAAAACATAGGAGCTTTGGTGTCTGTCCGAATCTTTTTACTCCTACTTTCATGCCTGAACACCTCTCCTCTAGATTATTAAACTAGCCTCCTCACTCATTTTATTGGATAAACATTTACTGAACACTTGTGACTTCTTAGATGCAAGGGTACAGTATCCTCAAGAAACGCATGTGCAGTGGCAAGAGACAGAAGTCAATAATTACAATAGTATGATAGGTATTACAGTAGACAGTGTCGTGGGAACCCCATGGGGAACTGGCCAACTGGCCCTAGTTTGGTAATTAGAGCAAAGGAATTGAACTCTTTAGTGAAGTGACAGATGCTCTCATTTGAGCTAAGTATCAGGGGATGCATAAAAAGCTAGCGAGCTGACTGTTGAATCACAGATCTGTACTTCTGAAACAAATAACGCAACATATTTTAAGAAAAAAGAAAAGAAGATAACAGGAGAGAAAGAATGAAGGGGAGTAAGTCAGAGGGGGAGACGAACCATGAGAGACGATGGACTCTGAAAAACAAACTGAGGGTTCTAGAGGGGAGGAGGGTAGGGGGATGGGTTAGCCTGGTGATGGGTATTAAAGAGGGCACGTTCTGCATGGAGCACTGGGTGTTATGAACAAACAATGAATCATGGAACACTGCATCAAAAACTAATGATGTAATATATGGTGATTAACATAACAATAAAAAAATTAAAAAAAATGAAAAAAAAAAAGCTAGCGAGCTGGGGGCAGGGGATGGGGGAGAGTGTGTACAAGCATCCTAAGCAAAATAAATAGTAGAGGGTTGCTCAGGTACCCAAACATGAAGAGACTTACATACCATGTGAAGAAGTTTGGAAAGTATTAGATGATAGTGGGAGAAGGTGAGAAGACTGGTCGTCTGGTGTTCAGTCATTTAACTCTCTATTCCATCCTTCCATTGCTCTCTGAGATAACTTTCTGAAACAGTTTGTCGTGGAACCTGGAATTCGGACTTACCCTGTATTTCCAGCTGTATTACTGGGTCTCTCCGTGCACTGTCTGTGCCGGCTCAGCAGAGTGCTTGCTGTTTCTCAGACATGCTGCTCCATTAGCATGGGGGGTTCGTTCCCTCCTCCAACAATTACATCCCTTCTCAGGTCAGCCTACGAGGCTCACATGCCACCCTTCCAGAAGGCATTCCCTAACTTTCTCCCCTCACCCTTCTAGGTCAGAATTAATCATTCCTTTGTGTTGTTTTAGCATTTTACTTTTGCCTATTATTATACCTTTAACATTCTGTACATTATGGTTATAGTTGTTAAATTGGTCAATGTTAATTGAAATAGTTGACCCTTGAACAGTGTGGGGGTTAGGGGTGCCAACCCCAACACGGTTGAAAATCCACATATAACTTTTGACTCCCCCAAACTTGACTACTAACAAGTTTGACTTGTTACTGGTGACTGTTGACCAGAAGGAAGCCTTACCGATAACATAAACTGTCAATTAACACATATTTTGTGTGTTATATATATTATATACTGTATTCTTACAATAAAGTAAGCTGGAGAAAAGAAAATGTTACTAAGAAAGTCATAAGGAAAATACACTTACAGTACTGTTCTGTATTGATACTATAACTGTACATCATCTGTTTACAAGATGAATCATCTGTCAGTACCTACATCAGTATTGTCTTATATGATACAAAACATTGTAGCTGTCATACGTCTTACTAACACCAGACATCAAAAATGGAAAGATAATGTGAAAAAGAAATGCATATCAGGTATAACGATTCATGCATTGATAATAAGAAAGCAGCAGTAAGATTGCTTTATGGTAGCCTTGTGTATTCAATATGATTGCTTCATGGGAGCCTAGCCTGTATGCTAACGAATAAATCATATAAAATTTTTATGGCACACAGTGTTACGGTCACATTCATAATCTAGGAAACATTGTCAGGTTTTTGAAGAAAAAGCACCTACCTGTCATGCTAGGCTGATACACAGTTCCTCCAAGCATACTGTATGGTAATGTAATTCTTTGAAAGCAAAGTTATAAACAGTAAGGAAACTAACACATTATTAATTTCATATTAAACATCACCCACCTTCTGCTTATCTAAGGATAGGCTATCCACTTCCATATGAGTCTTGCAGTGATGTTCTACATGATGAATACTTAGGTGATGATGGTGACACAAAGCATCTCATACAGTTCTTGCCTACAGTTACTAGATGTTCACATGAACGTACATACGCAACAGATTAGTTTATTAACTGTATGGCATGATTATTTACTGTTTATGAAGTGGAAGTGGATCATCATAGAGGTCTTCATACCCGTTGTCTTCACATTGAGTAGGCTGAGGAGGAAGAGAAAGCAGGGGTTGGTCTTCCTGTGTCAGGTGTAGCAGCGGAGGGGGAGGGGGAGGCAGGGGAAGCAGGCACAATTGGGGAAACTCTTTGGAAATACATCACAATTTCTGTCTGGCTTTTTTGGCTTTTTCGTTTTTCTAAAAATGTTTCTCTACTGTATCAACCCTTCTTCCACCATTTGCTTTAGTTTCAGTGCCTGTATCATAGAAGGGTCTGTGTTGTAAAAGAAGTCAAAAGCAGTTTTGAGTAATTGGACCCCTTCTGCCAAATTATCTGATTTCAATTTGTTTTCTGGCTCTGCTGCTTCTGTGTCTCCTTCCTCATTGTCCAGCACTGGTTTGGAAGCATTCATCTCCATCAGATCATCTCTTAATTCCTCTGATGCGGAATTGAATTCTTCTAAGTTCCATATCTTGAAACCCTTCACCCCCCGCCCCCATCTTTTTTGCCATATCCACAATCTCTTTCGTGGTTTCCTTGATTGGCTCTGTTGTAAATCCTGTGCAGTTGTGCATGACATCTGGACTCACAATGGCATCTTCAATAGTGTAATTATTTCCAGACTTTCATAATGTTCTTCTGTCTCTCTCTTCCATAGCGATCACAGTCCCTTCTTTAGAGTGCCGTGTAATGAGCCTTCAAGGTCCTTATGACCCCCAGTCTAGAGGCTGAATTAGAGATGTTGTGTTTGGGGGCAAGTAGACCACTTTGACAACTCTGGTGTTGAACTCATGGGGTTCTGGGTGGCCAGGGACATTGTCCAAGATCAAAAGAATTTCAAAAGGCAGTCTTTTACTGGCCAGGTACTTCCTTACTTCAGAGACAGACCTTTGGTGGAACCAGTCCAAGAAAAGGGTTCTCGTCCAGGCCTTCTTGTACAACCCAGAGACTGACAGCTGGTGTTTACCTTTTCCCTTCAGGGGTAGGCTTCATAGATAGGGACACTCTGATCATAAACCTGACTCCATTTGCACAAAACAGTAGAGGTAGCCTGGGGCACCTGGGTGGCTCAGTTGGTTAAGCGTCTGCCTTCCGCTCAGGTCATGTCTGCCTTCGGCTCAGGTCATGATCCCGGGGTCCTGGGATCAAGCCCCGCATCAGGCTCCTTGCTCTGCGGGGAGCCTGCTTCTCCCTCATCCCTGCTTGTGCTGTCTCTCACTATCTCTGTCTCTCTTTCTCAAATAAATAAATAAAAAAAAAAACCAAAACCAAAAAACAGTAGAGTTAGCCTGTCCCTTCCTGCCTTAAATCCTGATGCTTTCTCTTCCTTACTAATAAATGTCCTTTGTGGCATTCTTTTTTTTTTTTCTTCCCAGGAAAAAACGCTGTATTAGAAACCTGTTCAGGCAGATATCCTATCTCCTCAGTGATTTTTCTTAATGGTATCTGGAAACTCGTCTGCTGCCTCTTGGAGGGCAGAAGCTGCTTCTCCTGTTATCTTGACATTTATTAAGCCAAACCTTTTGCTAAAATTATCAAACCATCCTTTGCTGGCATTAAATCATCTGACTTTAGATCCTTCATCCTCTTGTTGCTTTAAGTTATCACATAATGACTTTGCTTTTTCTCCAGTCATATTAGGCTCTCTGTAGGTGTGTGCCTTTCTTATAGCAATTCTGCCCCACATAAATGCTGCATTTCCAGTCGGAGATAAAAGGTGTTTCATGCAAGGTTTTCATGTCTGCTGGCATAGCTGAGGCAGTGGCTTTACAGATTTCCTTTTCCCTCTTCCTCTCTCTTTCTTTCTCTCTCTCTCTCTCTCTCTTTCTTTCTTTCACAGTGATCCTTATGCAGGATTCATTTATCTTGAAATGGTGGACAGCTGCAGTTGCAGACCTCAATCTATGGTACATATCAAACAGTTTTCCTTGTGATGTCATGACTGTTCCCTGCTTGTTGGGAGCGCTTCCAGCATCACTAGTGGCACTTGGTTTAGGTCCCATGATGTTATTCAAAGTTTATGGTATAGTACTAAACATGATGAAAAATACGCGAGAACCACCAGAGATTACTTTTTACTGCTATACACAGTTTATAGGAGAGACCAGCTCCTCATGTGGAAGTGATTAGCATCATATGGTTGGCGTTTTAAGTGGATACTTGCAACGCTTGAACTCACCACAGTAGCAGTAGGGGGTGGCTGTGAAATTATTACGGTGGTAATAATTTTATGCAGTTATGATTTAATACTGCATCATTTTTTAAAAAAGATTTTATTAGAGAGAGAGAGACACAGCGAGAGAGGGAACACAAGCCCGGGTAGAGGGAGAGCGAGAAGCAGGCTCCCTGCTAAGCAGAGAGCCACATACGGGGCTGATCCCAGGACCCTGAGATCATGACCTGAGCTGAAGGCAGATGCTTAATGACTGAGCCACCCAGGCTTCCCTCTGTTACTTTTCTTAAGGCCATTTTTCCCCTATGGTAACCTCTTAGCTTAAAATAGCAGATTCATAATGCCTACCTGGCTATCTTCACTCTTTCCACACACATACATAGTAAATTGGGTTGCAGAAGTCTTAGAAAGTTGTGTAATTGGCTTAAGTATAAAAAGCCTTCAGAGATTTTTCACAATTTACTGCTATGTTGATACACAGTAATGTGAGTGATTTAATAAAGAGAAAGGCAGCACAGAAGAGGCTAATTGAGATCATGGACTATATTCAGGTAGATTGGGGTCTCAACCCTGCAGTTGCTTCGTACTTATTAGCTGTGTGACCTTTGGCAAGTTACCTAAGGTCCCTGTGCATCGGATTCTTTATCTGAAGTAGGGATGATAATACGATGTAGTTCATAAGAGTGTTGTGAGGACTGATATAAGGGACCTGCGCAGTGGCTGGCATGTAGTGAGAGCTCAATGCAAGCTGCTGTTCATGTTTTTGTTGGTTCTCTTATTATTACTGTCATTCTTATTGCCATTGATACTGCACTCCTGATATGTTATTTGGCTACTAACTTGCTTATAGGTGTTTGTGTCCAGGACAGAACACAGGGTTCTTTGTGACAGTGGTTGGACTCAGTATAGTGATGTTTAATGTTTATCACAGTTTCATTTCATTTATACTTGGAAAACTTTAAGCAGTGCACTTATTCTTTAAATTTAGAAATGTAATATTTGAAGTCAAAATTGTGTGTGTTTGTGTGCTGTGGGCAAAGTTGATGTGCTGTGGGCAAAGTTAATAATAAAATAAAAATTTTTGATAAAAATTTTATCAAAACTTTGTGTTAAGGAAGTATATTTCTCTGTGCAGATCTTAATTAATAACCCGCTTAGTTTTAGGGCGCCTGGGTGGCTCAGTTGGTTAAGGGACTGCCTTTGGCTCAGGTCATGATCCTGGAGTCCCAGAATCGAGGCCCGTGTCGGGCTCCCTGCTCAGCGGGGAGTCTGCTTCTCCCTCTGACCCTCCCCCCTCTCATGTACTCTCTCTCTCTCTCTCTCTCTCTCATTCTTACTCTCTCAAAATAAATAAATAAATCTTTAAAAAAAAAAGGTACTGTTTTAAAGAAAAATGGGTCCATTTTATTGTTCATTGGTCCAGTGTGTCATTGTCTTAACTGTGGTGAAGAGTTTTGGAAATAATGCAGTGAATTTTGCAATCACTCATTGCTTGAAACTCTACATTATTTGAAAAGTTTTCTTTAGGTTGTTTTAACTTAAAATTGAATGCAGTGAGGGGCGCCTGGGTGGCTCAGATGGTTAAGCGTCTGCCTTCTGCTCGGGTCATGATCCCAGGGTCCTGGGATCGAGTCCTGCATCGGGCTCCCTGCTTCTTGGGAGCCTGCTTCTCCCTCTGCCTCTCTCTCTCTCTCTGTGTGTGTGTGTCTCTCATGAATAAATAAATAAAATCTTTAAAAAAAATTAAAAAAAAAATTGAATGCAGTGGACATCCCGAGGAACATTCCTTTCTTCTTGTCAGTAAGGCCGTACTCTGTAGTAATTAAGAGCGTCATCTGAACTCTATCCAGCATGGTACACTAGCCACTAATGCATGGTTATTTAAACTTCAACAGGGCGCCTGGGTGGCTCAGTCGTTAAGCGTCTGCCTTCGGCTCAGGTCATGAGCCCAGGGTCCTGGGATCGAGTCCCGCATCGGGCTCCCTGCTCGGCGGGAAGCCTGCCTTTCCCTCCCCCACTGCCCCTGCTTGTGTTCCTGCCTTCTCTCTCTCTCTCTGTGTTAAGTAAATAAAATCTTTAAAAAAAAAAATAAACTTCAACAACTCAGTAACTTAAATAGAAAATTAAGGAAAATAAAAAATTCAGTTCCTCAGTCATGCTAGCCACATCGTAGGCACCTCAGTAGCCATGTTGCAAAAGTCCTGTTGGACACCACTGGATAGATTGTGTAGCCAGACCGCCTGGGCATTCATGTCTTGAATCCACTACTTTCTAGTTATGTGACCTTGGGCAAGTTACTTAATTTCTCTGTGCCTCAGTCTCCTCATATATAAACTTGGATTAATAACAGCAGACAAAAGTTCTTAGAAGGTTGTTAATGGGGATTAAATGAATCAACATTTGTAAAGTGCTTAGAACAGCCCCTGGCACATAGTAACTATGTGTTTGTTAAACAAATGTGTATGGTGTGTTCAGATTTATCACACTTTATAGTTACTAATGTGTAGTGATTGTATTTTTGTCCCTGATGTATTTTTTTATTGCGCGTTAGAGAAAAAAGTTTATTCCAACCTGTTTGGGTGCATTTTTCATTTTTATATTGGACCACTGTTTTGAATAATGTTTCTGTCACGCATTTTAGCTTAAAAATTCATCGTGAGGGGCGCCTGGGTGGCTCAGTCGTTGAGCGTCTGCCTTTGGCTCAGGTCATGATCCCGGGGTCCTGGGATCGAGCCCCGCATCGGGCTCCCTGCTCAGCAGGAAGCCTGCTTCTCCCTCTCCCGCTCCCCCTGCTTGTGTTCCCTCTCTCCCTATGTCTCTCTCTGTCAAATAAATAAAATCTTAAAAAAAAAAATTCATCGTGAGTGTTCTTTGCTCCCAGGGTGAAGCATAGTCTGCTTTGTTAGGCGTTTTGGGAGTTCCACCCTGCCTATCCCAACTCATTTTTCACTACCATCAATTCTAGCTATTTGTTCCATTTTTTGAGTTAATTGCTGCCTTAGTTGTTAAAAATACTTAATCTGATGGTTTCCCTCTTGCAATGGTATATAAGCTGTGCCAGAATGTGTAGTGCTAGGATCTGTGCATTCAGTAAATGCTCGGAGGATGCTTGTTGAATAAAAGAATCTTCAGATTTTTGAAATGCAGTCAGTATTCCTATTAATATCAAAACACATTTGTTCAAGTAGTCTCTGAAGTAAAGGGAATTCAAAACCCATTCTACCATCTGTGATGTCAGTATCTGAAATGTGCTCCATCGCCCAAGACTCTACCACTTGTCTATATTTGTCTCAGTGGGGAGGGGTCTGGGTAATAGTTCTTGTCACTGTAGGTCACTACCCTACAATATGGTGACATATAAAGCACCCTTTGGTGACCCATTTGGTGATTTTCTGGATGATACATTCTTAAAGGATGCTGATTTTATCTTGGTTTCCTCACTTCTTTAAATGATCTTCCACACTCTGGTCTGCTGCTTGTTTTTTCTGTGTTTTTCCTGATTACACTCAAGTGCTTATCACAGGGATTTAACAAAAGGGGGGGGGAAGTCAAAAGGAAAAAAATACCATTTCATGTAGCAAGTAAAACTTAGTTTTTATTTTTTTTATAATAATGACATCTAGGTATAATTTAGGTTATTTTTCACTTTAAACAGGTTATTATCTCCATTAAGAGGAAAAAAGTGTAAAAACTTGAATGTAAACTTCTGCCGTAGAATGGTGTATGCCCGTGATGTAAGATCGTGCAGAATCTCTGTGTGTTACTACAAGTTGCGTCATGTTGAAAGAATAGCAGTGGCAAATCCATGATTATCTATGGATTGGTGCATTTTGGGTTGCATGTACTATCACAAATACATGTTGTGCAAGTCACCATGTATTGTATGTTATATGATGGAGAAAAGAGCGATTATTATAAAACTAGTGATGTGAGTCCAATTTATATGTGGTCTTGCAGTGTAATTGGAGGTTCTCAGACATCTTCTCTAAGACATTCGGTGTCCTCTGTTGCTTTCTTAGGTTTTTTAGAGATGGCGTGGGGGGTAATTGGGGACTGGTAAGACAGAGGTACTGAGCTCCACCTGACAATGATTTAGATAACTCTTTGCATGTATCTCTGCTTATTCTCCTATAACATATGTTCTCATGCTTACTTTTTAAAGTGCTGTGCCTTTATTAAGCTGTGAGCTTCGTGAGGGTAAGGACCACAATCCATTCGTTGTTTTGGAGAAGAGTTAATTCTGAGGAATGCAGTGGTTCATGAACTTGCCTGGTATTTGTTTCTCTATAGCTTATTAGCAAAGTGATGAGTGCACATATGGATAAGAGGTAATTGGGATATTTAATCAGGTACCTAATGACTGAGAGGATTTGATTCTTACTTTATATTATTTTATTACTGAAACAGACTGCCCAGTAGATATTATAAACATTCTCTGGAGAACAATTAGGTTTGCAATGAGTTGTTTTACTTAGAATGCTTCTTGGAATTAAATGTTTATTTGCACCACTATCTTGATATAATCTAAATGTAATTTAAAAGTACTGCAGTGTCTTCGTTCAGATAACTTGTTACCCTTTAAAAATGGGCTGCTCGAGTATTGTTTCTCTTCCATTTGGCAGACACCAGATGCCGTAATTAATAAAGGTCATTATGCTTCTTAGTCATGGCAGGCTTTTAATGACTATTACCTGAACATCTGTTAGTTTCATCACTGCGTTTACCAAAAACATCCAACACAGTATAGATGCTGTCCTTTGGAAATCTGACTCGGGCTAACCTAAATTACTATTTAACATTTTAATATTTTTTAAATTTTAAATAATTATGAGAAAGCTCTTATCTTTCTGTAAAGTGAACAATCAAAAATGTCAATGAAACACTTTTGGAATGGTTATACTTGATAAGTCTGGCATCCTGTGGGCTGAATTCTCAGTGTCTAGGAATTGTTTGTGCAGAATTGGGCGGGGGGAGCCATGACTTTCTCATGCATTCTGCTTATCCTCTGAAACCTTGACTGGAAATGTGGGGTTTGGAGTGGAGCTGAAAGGAAAGAGGAGTTCGTCCAGACTCTGCTGGGAGAAAGTTGAAGAGTGAGAGAGGGTATATTGATTATGGGGTTTTCCAAAAATAGGACCAAGTATTTTTTTTTTTTAAAGATTTTATTTATTTATTTGTGAGAGAGAGAGGATGAGAGATAGAGAGCACGAGAGGGAAGAGGGTCAGAGGGAGAAGCAGACTCCCTGCCAAGCAGGGAGGGAGTCTGATGTGGGACTCGATCCCGGGACTCCAGGATCATGACCTGAGCTGAAGGCAGTCGCTTAACCAACTGAGCCACCCAGGCGCCCAGGACCAAGTATTTTTTAAATTTTGAAACAATTACAGTGCTTGATTTGGCATATACTACAATTGAAATAATTACAGAGTCACGGCAAGTAGCAAAACATCATACTGAGAGGTCCCATGTACCCTTCACCCAGTTTCCCCCCCATGGGAGTATGTTACAGATCTGTAGTTAAATATGAAAACCAGGATATTGACATTGTTGTGACTTAACAGATTTTATTCACATTTCACCAGTTCTGCATGCATTGTGCATGTATTGTGTAGTTTATGCAGTTATCACATATATGGATTCGTGTAACCACCAAGCTTAAAATCAGGCAGAATGGCTGAAAGTCCAGGGAGGGTGCACTCTGCAGGGTAGTTACAGTGGTAGAGTGATGCCTTGAGTAACTCAGCTCTTCATTTTTCTCCTCAGTCACACTCAGTCTTTGTCCTGATGTTTACAAGATAGCTGCTGCATCTCCATCCTTAGGTCCAAGAGCCAACCAGAAGAAAAAGGAAAAGGGGAAATCCAGAACAGGTGTCACCTGTATAAAGAAGGCATAAGCGTTTCCTTAAACCACCAGCTAGAACTGTATCACATGGCTATAAGGTGGCCTAAGTAGCAAGTATTTTTTTTTTAAGATTATTTATTTATTTATTTGACAGAGAGAGAGAGAGAGAGAGTAGCAAGTATTTTTTAACTTGAAACATTCTTGCTGAAAAGATTTGGGGTTCTGTTGGAAAGGGAGATGTAGGAGTATTGGATGGGCAACTAGCAATGTTCGTTGGAGAATGCAGATTTCAACAGCAGGGAAATATGTATGCCCTAAGACTGGCTAAAATTAAAAAATATGTATAATGTTCAGTGTGATGAAAGAGGTACTGACATATTGTTTGGTATACTTTTTTGGTGGACAGTTGTGGTATTCTTTATCAAAATTAAAAATTGTCTTTCTTCTGGCCCATCATTTCAAATCTGTGATTCAGTTTTGTAGAGCACACTGTTCCTGCATGTGTACATAAAGATCTTCACTGTGGCATTGTTTATATAATACGAAAACATCTGAAATTATCTGAATAACTATCAGGAGAAAGATTAGCACATAAAGATATATCCATTCAGTGGAGTACAGTACAGCCAACCATTAAAAATAATAAGCTTGAGGGGTGCCTGGGCGGTGCAGTTGGTTAAACGACCAACTCTTGGTTTTGGCTCAGGTTGTGATCTCAGGGTTGTGAGATCAAGCCCTGCATTGGGCTCCCTTCTCACTGGGGAGTCTGCTTGGGATTCTCTCTCCCTCTGCCCTTCCCCTTGCTCATGCTTATGTGCGCGGGTTCTCTAAAATAGATAAATCTTTAAAAAAATAATCTTGATTTGTATGAACAGACCTGGAAAATAGCCATGAGATATAGTGAGTAGAAAAAAATTACAGAACAGTGTGCATAGTTTGGTTCTATTGCCTGCCCTCTAGTATGTATGTATGTGTTTATGTATGTGTTCTCCTGCATGAGTGCATGTGTGAGTGTGTATGGTATGATTATATCTGTTTTGGAATAGCCGGAAGAAAACGGTTTTATAGAAACACACCAAAAACAGTTAACGTTGGGAAGTGGGTTCGGGAAGGCAGTATGTGGGAAAGAGATTTCATTTTCTTTATACCCATCGGTATTGTCTGAATATTTTATAAGTATGTAATGACTGTTCATTTAGGAAATGAAGTGTTCTATAATTTTTTTTTATTTTTGGGTGCTTGAAGCACAAACTTTTGTATTTTAACTTTCTGGATGAAACGACTTAAATTTTTATTTTGCCAATCTTATGCCATAGAGTGTACTAAATATTTTTTTCTGAGTAACTCAGGGCCTAATGAGATATTTAGGGCTGCTGAATATACTCCAAATAGATTTAGATTAAATGCTTTTTAAATCTTCCTTATAAAGTTTTTAACTTTCTGAACTCTTAGGCAGTTACTTGTACATTATCAGTGTGTCTGCCTCTAATAGCCCTTCCTATTTCTGATTTTCTGCTTTAATCTTCTTTGACTTGGGAATGAAGCAACCATCATGGTTTTAACTATGTCTAAAAATAGTTCTGAATAAAAATGGGATAAATTAGTTCTGAATGAAAGTTTTGGAGGGATGTTCTAAGAATGTACCTGAACTTTATTGTTTGAACACCTGTTTTTTAGAGGCCTTTTTTCTTCCTTGGTTAGCTGTGTTTTATTTGTGGGAGCTTGGTGTGTGAAGATTGCTGTATCTCTAGGGATCTTTCACAAACAGATAACCCAACAGTGTCCTCTCCCATTTGGAGAAACATACTTTAGTAGTAAGGAAAAGGGCATAGGAGGTTTTAGGCCGGGGTTGTATAAGAAAACAAACAAACAAACAAACCCTGAACCTTCAAATATTTGCATTTTCTTTTTGCTCCTTAATGATAAGATGGTTCTTCCCTTCGTTGCCAAGTTCATAATTAACCTTTGTAATGTGTTGAGAGCCTATAAGTCAACTGGGGTTCGAATCTTGGCACTGCCATGTACTAGCTGAGTGACCTTTCTGATCCTCAGTTTTCTTACATGGTAAAGTCTATTTTACTTACTGTCAGTACGTATTTTATAATTGCCTAGATGACACACTCAGATTGCTGATTGCTGTGAACATTAAGGGGAGATAGTTTATGGGATGTATCTGGTACACAGTGAGAACTCAAATAGTGACTGTTCTTGTGTGGGATAATATGAAATTTGAGATTTGCATAATATATTGTGCTTTTTGGGAACAAAACAAGACTTTTTCATTTTATTTTTAGAAAATTATCCTTAGTGCAGAAAACTTGGACAACACAGAACACACAGGGAAAGATTTTTTTTGGAGATCCTTTAATTTCCTCACAGGAAAGATCTTTGTTAATCATTCCAGCCTTTTTTCCATGTGCAACTACTAACTTGCTTTATAGACTAGATCCTGAATCCTTAAAATAACCTTGCATGGTATGGTGGTATCTCAGTTTTACAAATAAGGGAAATGAGGTTGAGAGAGGTTAAGATCAAGTTGCTGATAAGTGGTAGAGCTTGTGTTCATAATTAAGACTAATGCGCCACTGGAGTGACACAGGGCTCTCCTCCCCATCTAGCTGAAAGCAGTCCTGTCTCTGTAATCAGCTTATAGCAGTTTGTGTTTATAAGATGTTTAGGTTTACTTTGTGATTGCCCAAGAAAACAAAGAAGCTTTGGGCTTAATGCATTGTTTTCCCATATATTATTGTAATATAATGTTGCTTAGATGATATGCATGTTTGGAGCTCCAAAAATGTTAATTGTAATAATGGAGATAGAAATGAGACTTTGTACTCTCCCAAAGCTATAGAAAGTCTTATTACTATGGTGCTTGGAAAGCACTATGTGTATACCTAAGATGTTGAATTACTGAATGGTTTGGAAAATGATTTTAAAGTTGATGTTTTATTGTACTCAAAAAATGATTAAGTTATATATTTTTTTGATGTTTTTGAATTTCTAATTTTCCTTTTCATGTATCTTCAGGGTAAGAAGTAGAAATTGTTATTTGGGCTAGTAAATATTGTCTTCAATTTAAACAACTTAAAGCATTTACACACTTGTTTATAATACTCAGAAACCCACCTAGTTTGTATATTATATTATATATTCTGCCTGACTTGTACTTTAGGTGTACACACACATACATATACACACGCACAAATCTGTTTCCTTACGGGGACTTACCTACATTGCTACACTTGGACCTTTAGCTTAGAGAATCTGGCAGTCTGTTATTTCTAGTATTTTGAAGATTGTACTGTCATTATTATAGAAGTCTGTAACCAAGCTTGACTTAATGGCTTGCATTGCTTTTTTAATGATTTTTTGTTCAGAAGTAGGGTTTTGTTTTGTTTTTATTTTTTAAAAATATTTTATTTATTTATTTGAAAGAGAGAGAGAACACAAGCGGAGGGGTGGGGGGCAGAGGTAGAGGCAGAGGGAAAGGGAGAAGCAGATTCCCCACTGAGCAGGGTGGCGTGGGGCTGGATCCCAGGATCCTGGGATCGTGACCTACCTGATCCGAAGGCAGACACTTAACTGATTGAGCCACCCAGGCCCCTTTTGTTTTGTTTTTAAATAATGTAGTTGATTGGAATGTGTTCATCTAGGCAATTACAAAACATGAACTAATATTAAGCAAAATAAGATATGGTTAGTTGTAGAAATTATTCTTTGAACTTGGAATTATACTTTGAACTCACAAAAACTCCAGAAAAAAAATTACTGCATTTGTTCTATATTTGTAGCAGAGGAGGGCTGGATCTGTTTGAGTTCTTTAGAAACTTCAGTTTAATGTGACTTTCAGTATGATTAGGATTAAGTGGGTGAAGTTTATATGAAGTTAATGTAGTGAATTAGATGTGATAATCTGTAGAGATGTGAGGTTGTTAAAGAACTGTGTTTGGGGAAGAAGTATAGTGTGTCTTGATTATAGGGTCCATGGATGGGGAGTGTAGGGGATGTGTTGGGAATTTCACAGCCATAAATTGGGACCAGACTTTCAAGGATTATTTTTGACACACTGAGATTTATCCTATAGCTATCCAGAAAGCAGCAGGATATGAAGTTAGCATTCAGGTGATACAGGGTAGAGGACATAGAAGTAGGATTCATCATTTTGGGAATATATGTAATCACTCATGGGAGAGAAGATGAGGAGAGAGAACCTAAGGAAACCCTGTTAGTAAGGGAGACAGACCCTTGAGATGACAGCGTTCTCCTGTATGAGGACATTAGTGCATATACTTGTACAGGAGGAATTTAGTCGGGAGCAGGGGAAGAAGAGGGCAGGGCTTCAGAGTGTTTTTGGTTGCTTTCCAGTAGGGCTCTTGCCAGCCTTACATCCACTTTGTTTGTACCTGTGCATCTGGATGTAGCTGGAGAATCCATCACAACATTCTGACTCGTTGTACTTGAAATTCATTATCATGAACTTTAGCGGGCTTTTCATGCTGCCTAGCAGTCATATTATCTTACTGCCTTCATGTCAGTGATGATCTCTGTTTCCTCCCTTTCCTCAAACCTTCAACCTTCTCCTCCCCATACTGGGTTCTCAGCTGGTTGTCATCCTTCTTTACTAAGAAACTTGAAGCTAATTGCTTCAGTGGACTAACAGACTAACACTGTCAGAGTTAGCTACATCACATCAGCTGAACCCATGTACCGTGCCTGTTCTTACTTAGATGAACTGTCTCTGCTCCTGTGTAATGCAGCCCCTCTCCTTGTGCACTATTCTCTGTCCTCTCATCCATTCCTCAACGTAGCTCACTCAGCTATTATTTCTGTTTGTCATCAGTGTCCCTCCTCTAATGGATCATTCCCATCATTACACCATACGTTGTTATTTCTCTCATCAAATGAAAAATTTCTTCATTTGACTTTACCTCCCTTGCCAGCAGCTATTCCATTTCTTTGTTTCCCTTTGCAGTAAAGCTCCTCCAAGGAGTTGTCTGTACTCACTGTCTTCAATGTCTGCTCTTCCTTTTTCTTTTAAATTCACGTTAGCCAGACTTTCGGCCCCATGACTCCAATGTATCATTGGTGATAATCCAATTTAAAATTTGCTTTTAACATCGTAAGTCTTATTTGAATTATAATATGTTATTCACACCACTTTAAATTCCTGCGTTAAGTATAATGTATTTAGGGAAATGTGTAGACTTTACCATTCATCTGTAGTTGCTATGGTTGTATCATAAAGAGGAACTTAAAATGGAAACAAATTTTAATTGCTGTTCTATCATATTGGGTACCACACTTGTTGGCTTTGTAATATTGGGCCCCATAGGTCTCTTTTTGTGACTGTTTCTTAATCCTTCCTACTGCTAAGAAGTTTTCTAACTTTGACCAAAACAGATGGTTTCAGGTTTTCCTCTAATATGTTAAATGAAGTTGTGAATGAATAACTGAGCTGAGTGAGCATGAAAATAATTAATGTGCAGGAGGTTTAGTATAGAAAGAAAACAAAATATTCAGCAAAGTTAGTCTGATGCATAATTAATGATATCCATAATTGATATGGAGTTGTATGGTTTAGCGTTTAGTAATCTGTTCAAAATTCTTTTGAGAATATGCAGTTATTTTAGAATTATTTTAAAATCCTCTGGTTATGACCCCAAAGGAAATAGTCAGTGAGCTTTTTTCTTTCACAAAAGGAATATAAAAAATCCAGTTCCTCAGTTGGTGGTACCTCTGAAGTTGAGAGCAAGATTAATTGGCTCAAAAGTGTTGAGTCTAATTAATTTGTTGTTAAAGAGAGATCTAGAGAGGTCTGACTCTTCCTGACCTTTCTGTATGCTAAAATCTCCCACTGTGTGGATTGGTCTATTTTTCCTTTTATCTCTCATTTTTGGCTTTATATATTTTGAACCTATGTTATTAGGTTCATATTTACGTCTTCCTCCTGGCTTGATTCTTTTGTTGCTGTGAAATGTTCCTTTTTATCTCTGGTGATGATTCTTGCCTTATTCTGCTTTGTCTAACATGCATACAGTGATAACAACTTTAAATTCATGTTTGCATGGTGTATCTTTCCCCATTCTTGTTACTTCCATCCTTATATTTAAGATGGGTCTTCTCCTCCTCCTCTTTTTTTAAAAGATTTTATTTATTTGAGAGAGAGAGAGAACAGAGCATGAGGAGGGGGGCAGAGGTAGAAGCAGACTCCCTGCTGAGCAGGGAACCCCATGCAGGGCTTGATTCCAGGACTCCAAGATTGTGACCTGAGCTGAAGGCAGCTGCTTAACCGACTGAGCCACCCAGGTGCCCCAAGATGGGACTCTTCTAAGTAGTATATATCTGTATGGTTTTTAAAAAACTGATTATTGGGCACCTGGGTGGCTCAGTTGGTTGAGCGACTGCCTTCGGCTCAGGTCATGATCCTGGAGTCCCGGGATCGAGTTCCGCATTGGGCTCCCTGCTTAGCGGGGAGTCTGCTTCTCCCTCTGACCCTCCCCCCCTTGTGCTCTCTCTCTCTCTCTCATTCTCTCTCTCTCAAATAAATAAATAAAATCTTAAAAAAAATAAAAAATAAAAAACTGATTATTTTAGGGGCACCTGGGTGGCTCAGTCAGTTGGGTGTCTGCCTTTGGCTCGGGTCATGATCCTAGGGTCCCAGAATTGAGCCCCGAATTGAGCTCTCTGCTTGGTGGGGAGTCTACCTCTCCCTCTCCTTCTGCCCCTCACCCCGCTTGTGCTCTCTCTCTCTCACTCTCAAATAAAGGAATAAAAACCTTTAAAAAAATAAAAACTAATTATTTTAATCTTTTAATTGGAATGGCTCAGTCAGTGTACATATATTACTGTCATGTTTGGGTCTAAATCTGACTTTCTGTCTTCCCACCTATTTTAAATTCTTTTTCTGTCATTTCTTACCATCTTTTACATTATTCAAATAATTTTTATTATCCATTTTCACACCTTTTAGTTTGCTTAGTTATAAATTCTTTTGCTACTCTTTGGTGTTACCCTGGATTGTATTATTCATCCTTGACTTATTAGAATATATAATAAATTAGTGCTGTTCCCCACTTCCCAGAAAAATCTAAGAACCTTAAAATACTTGAACTCCATTTATGTCTCACCTGCCTTTAGGCATTGTTCATGTATGCTTTAAATCTGTATATATTTTAAGCCCCATGTTCTTAATATCCATGCATTTACCTTTTCTTTTGCTCTTTGTTTCTTCCTTCATGTCTGTTCTTCCACCAGGGCTCATACTCTTCCATCTGAAAAACTTCTTTTTATTATTTTATATGTGGATGCTGACCATTAAGTATGTCAGTTGTGTGTCTGGAACTATCTTATTTCTGGATTCAATTCTCCTTTTCAGAGTTTCGGTTTAGAACTTTGCTATAAGTCTTACTGCTGTGCCTTTGAAGGTTATCTTTTTTTTTTTTTCCTCTTGATGCTTTTAAGGTTTCTTCTTTGTCTTTAGATTTCCCAGGTTTTACTATGATGTGTCCAGGTGTTTTTTCCTTTGCTTGCATTTTGCTTGGAGTTTGTGTTGCCTTTTGAATCTGTGGATGCCATTCTTTTTTTTTTTTTTTTTTAAGATTTATTTATTTGACAGAGGAGAGAAAGAACAAGCAGGGGGAGCAGCAGGCAGAGGGAGAGGGAGAAGGAGGCTCCCCGCTAAGCATAGAGGCTGATGTGGGACTCTCTCCCAGGACACAGAGATCATGACCTGAGCCGAAGGCAGACACTTAACCGACTGAGCCACCGAGGCGCCCCTGGATTGCCATTCTTGCATATTAGCTCTTTAAAACTGTTTCTGCCCTATTATCTCTATCTTCCCTTTTGGGACTCCGATTACATGTATGTTAGACCATTTCCTGGTGCGTATATGTGTCCTATGCTGTTTCGTGTATTTTCCATCCTTTTTTCTCTTCTTGTTTCAGGGTATATATTTTCTATTGATTTGTATTCTAGATTATTAATCCTCTCTTTAGCTGTGTCTAATCTACTGTTAAGCCTGTCTGTTGAATTTTTAATTCAGTGATTGTATTTTTCAGTCCTAGAATTTTCATATAATTCTTAAAAAAAAAAAGATTACAAATCTTTGGTGAAAATCTCCATCTTGTTATCACTTTTCCTGAACATACTAATTACAGAATTTAAAAGAAAATCTGTCTGAAATGGCAATATCTGTCTTACCTTGTAGTTCTCCCCCTCGCCTTTTTTGGGGTATTATTTCTTCACATGCCTGCTAAGTTTTTATTAAATGGTAGCTATTATATATGAAAAATTTGTAGAGATTTTGGATAAACTTGTAGCTCTTGGCAGGCAGTTAGGGAAGAGGCAGAGCAATTTAGTCCATCATACCTGAGCTGTCTGAATTTTAGGATTTATAAAAAAGGCCTTGTTTATTTCTAGCTCTCCATGAATCCTAGGGTATAGTCATTCAGGGACCTCAGCTGGAAGTCTGGGGTGCCTATCAGTTTCCTGCCGAATTGATGGGTCCCGGACTCCCAATTTTTGTCTTCTTAGGACTTTGAGACTGACAACAACTCTTGTTTAGCTTTTTAACTGCTGTTGGTACTGTCTGCTTGGCAGTCTGTGATGCTTATGAAAGGCAAATGTATTGAGGAGTTAAGCCACTGAAATTTAAGGTTGACTTCTCTTTGTTTTCTTTCTCTGTGGGATTTTGGCCCTCAGGCCCTGGCTGTCCTAGCTACCCTGAGCTCTAGTGTGAGATGGAGAAATGCTGATTTTCTGTCTCTTAGTTTTATCACGGGCAGTATTTTTACTCCTTTTCTCTAGTGCAAACTACCCTCTCCCCCACAAGCAACCCATCTTCCTTCATTCTTACCGACTGTAATACAAATATGATGGCTGGAGATCTGGCAACCATATTTGTACCATGAGGTGACTTTGAGGACATAAGCCTTAATTAAAGAGGATGTGGAGAAGAAAGAAAGATTGAGGAGCCTGAATTCCTGTTGACTCTGAGTCCTCATATCAGACCTGGATGATTTAGCTCTAGATTTCCTAGACATCAGGAAAGAAATCAGCATCTTCTCTTGTTTTAGCCTTGCGATTTTAAGTTTTGTGATATTCCCAGATGAATTTAATACCAATTAATAAAGTGAGGGTTCCTGGAATCAGAATAAGTATATACTCACATAACATACTAAGAGTCACTACTTCTCAGCCTTTTATTTAGTTGTGACATACATAGGAAGTGACATGCACCCGAGTGAATAATCTTGTGCACAGGTCCTCTAATATATCTGGTGTACTTGCCCAAATGCTATCACTTTAATTCCCACAGAAGGAAACATGAAAATTCAAGTTAGTGAGAGGAACGTTCCTATAAGGAAAGGCTTGACAAATTCAAGTGTTGTTAGTTATTGTTATTGGCAAATTACTTATGACATACCTGCCACACTAACCCAGTAGACTGTACAGGGGGATTACAGTACACTGTCTTGAAACAGTGTTTTCCTTCCATTCAACAAATAGAATTCCATGGATAAAATATGGTTGTAGACTAATGTGGTGGGACAAATGAAAAAAGCAAGGGGTGATTGAAAAAAATATTCAGAAATTAGTGCGACATTACATGTAGAAGGATCAAAGAAAAAAATGTTAAAGATGATGCTAAGCTTTTGAACTTAAAATCTGGCAGAGTAATGCTATTGGTACAGAAATAGGCAAATTAGGGAGGGGTTCCTTGCAAAGAAATAAATGTTTCATTACTTAAAATTAAGAATATGTTTAATTTAAGAAATAATTCTTTCTCTTGGTAGATATGAATTCTTTGCATAATGTGGATTGTATTACACCAACATAAAAGAATTTTATCTTATTCCCACCTAAAGGTTATTGCAGGACTTTACCTAACCTGAGGTTGCAGCTGTTCTCTCACATATTCCAAAGCTGTCTATCCATAGACAGTATTTTAGGAACTAGTTTTAAAACCATTTACATTCGAATGTATGTGATAGAACTATGACTCCATTGAAAACAGGAATTCAGCATAAAGCAGCATTATTTCCTTATTTTGACAAAGATTATAATTAGCATCTTAGGACTTATGGTAGTATCTGTTCACATTTTTGAGGTATACATTTAAGAATGACTGACTATCTTGACTCACTTGTTTAAGTTCACTGTCACTCAAAAGCTCTTTCTTTCTGCTTTTCTTTTTCTGGCTTTTCTTTTTTAGCCAATGAATAGAATTATTGTAATAAGTCTTACATTGCTGAATATAACCTTTGTTTTTTCTTAATTGGTGCGCATATGCCACGCCTCTAGGGCATATTCAAAGCTTTTACTTTTGATGGCTGGCATTTTGCTGTTCAGTCTTGGCAGGAAGTATAGTATAGTGAGAGCTAGTAGTGTGTAAGAATAGTTAGACAACAAGTTCACTTGTTAATAGAATGAATGTATAAATACTACGTAATTTATGTTAGTGAACATATGCATCTTTTGTTTAGGAATGTACTCTAAATTTAGTTGTACCCAATTAAAGCCTATTCCAGGAACTACCATTAGGCTTCATAATTGAGCTGGCCTGATTGTTTGAAAGAATATTTGATCAAACAAAATTCCAGGCAAATAATCTGAATAGTCCTTAGAGTTTATGATAGGATCCAACCAATAACTTGAGACTCGGTGAACAGACCTAAACAATCCATTGTAGAAATTCATTGAGTTTTGCTACACTGCATGTAGACATTAACACTTGATTACTTGCACAAGATTTGGAGACATAGAGGCCTATTTGTGGTACCACTCCTTAATGACTATATAATCATTGTCCAATATTAACCTCTCCAAGTCTCAGTTTTCTCATCTCTACAATGGTACCTGTGTCACTAGGGTTGTGATTGGGATTAAATTAGAAAATTCTTATTCATTCATTTAGTCATTCAGGAAGTTTATTGAACCTCAGTGATGTGTCAAGTACTGTGCTAGGCACTGGTTTAGAGTGGTAGATACAATGATATGGACTGATCTGTGGGTTCGGTGGAGAAGACTGGAAACAAACAAGGAAACAAAGAAAATAATTATAAATTGTGATATTTTCTGTGAAGAAGATATCAAGGTGCCATGAAAGAGAACAACTGAAGGAAGAAGAGGTAGCTCTTAGGTTGAGATGGGAAGAGTGGTAGCTGTGAGCCATATAAAGAGCCAGAGGATTCCAGACAGACGGAATAGAAGAATGTGGGATGGCCCTGAGGCAAAATGAAAAAGGGGGATGCTGTGCCATTAAGAACTAAAATGAGGCCTGTGTGGTGGGAGTATTGTTTGCATACGGTGAAAAGTGGGATAAATAGCTGTTTGTGATCTGTGCGGTGCCTACCCATGGTCCCTGATTGATGTTACTTGCTATCATTGTTACAATTAAAATCATTTCTTACTTTATTTAGAGATCACTTAAAAACTTGAAGGAAGCAAATAGCTTCCAAAGTAGATGCAACAAAGTCAGTGCGTTGAAACTTGTATTTGCTGTTTAGAGAGACCATTTAGCCCCTCACTCAGAGCCTATCGATTATTTTTCATATTGTGCACATAAATTTGGTTATTTGATTTTAGAACAGCCTAGAAATGGCAAACTGGGTGTATATTTAGAGATTCTCCAAAAATAGCAAGACATTAATAAAAATAAAACTCAAAGTGATTAGTGATTGTTAAAAATGTGAGATGATGAAATCTTTTTTAAAAAGATTTATTAAGGTATAATTTGCAAACAATGAAATTAATCCATTTGAAGCATGGAGCTTGATGAATTTTGGTAATTTTATAAAGTCATGTCATCACCACCACATCTTGAATATACAAAAGTTCCATCAAGAATCCTAAAAATTCTTGTTTTATGTCTGTTTGCCCTACCACCAGCCTCACTCAGGCAGCCCCTAATCTGTTTTGTCACTAAAATTTTGTATTTAAAAAAAAAAATTTTTTTTTTTTAAAGATTTTATTTATTTATTTGACAGAGAGAGAGAGAGGGAACACAAGCAGGGGGAGCGGGAAAGGGAGAAGCAGGCTTCCCGCCAAGCAGGGAGCCCGATGCAGGGCTCGATCCCAGGACCCTGAGATCATGACCTGAGCCGAAGGCAGACACTTAACCAACTGAGCCACCCAGGCGCCCCTAAAATTTTGTATTTTCTAGACTTGGATATAAATGGAATTATACATTATGAGGCTTTTGTGTTTTATTTATGTTGCTGCATGTATTAGTAAATTTGTTCCTTTGTTTTGTTGAGTGGTATTCTAAATAGAGATCAACCATAATTTGATTATCTGTTTGCCAGTTTATGGACATTTGGGTTGGTTTCTTGTCTATTATGAATAATGCTTATATTGACATTCACATAAAATTCTTTATGAATGTGTTTTCATTTTGAGCACCCAATCTAATAAAGATTTTCTCCTATGTTTTCTTCTAGAAGTTCGATAGTTTTTGCTCACATATATAAATCTCTTGTTAGAGTAGGGCATTAGTTTCTAACAGGATACCTGGAGGCCAGTATAGAGGAAGTCTTGGCCAGCTCTAGGGAAAGTCAGAGGCCTGTCCTGGCAGCATTCCATGAGAAGCCAGATCGATCCAGATAGGCACAAGATGGTGGATGCCACATGACAGGAAACCCCTGACCACATAAGGAAGAAAAGGCTGGAAACCCTGCTTCCAAGAAATGCCTGTCCCAAGTAATGAATATTCCACTCCCTAGTTCACAACTCTCAATAAAAGATAGAAACCCCCAGGGTGTGCAGCTCTCTCTCTTGAACTTGCCCTTTCTCACATCTTGAGAGTATACTTTTCACTTTAATAAACTTTCCCACTCGTGTCCCTGGTCCACTGTGTTGCGTATCTGTCCTTGAATTCTTTCTCGTGACAAGACCAGGAACCTTTGGTGACTCCTTTGGGATGGGCCAAGACAAGGCCCCAGGGCCTGGGGTCTCCCCATTTCACCCAAGAAACACTGACTTTAAGGTAATTTTTGTGTATTGTGTGAAGTAAGAGCCAAAGTTTGTTTTTTTTCCTCTATAGATATCTAGTTATTCCAGCATCATTTATTGAAAAGATTTTTTCTCCATGAATTATTTTGAAATCTTGAAACTATGAGATCATGTTATCATTTGTAACCATTTTCTTTCAACAAGAATTTAAGCCTGACAATAGAGCTTATTCAAATATAAATAAATCCGTCTTGTAATCTTACTGATAAGTATATATTTTAGGAGGCTGTGGGAATAATGAAAGGAACTGCTTTTCAGGGCTAATTCAAGTTAATAAGAACGTGCTTGCTGGTAAGTTTCAAGTGCTGGTAAGTTCTGAGAATTTGTAAATTGCTAAGGAATGAAATTCTGTGCCAAGTTAGTGATAATATGATTATCTTTAGGAAAGTGAATTAGAAAAATATTAGAGTAAAGGTAGTCTTCCTTACATTTGCAGACTTTAAAAGGAGACCTGGGCCAATTAAAAAAACAAAAAAGGAAAAAAAATCTACAGTGGTTACTGATTCTAAGAAGAAAGAAATGACAAAGGAATTTGCATTGAATAAATAAAAATATACATAAAAGCTGTTTAAGGTACCCTCTGAGTTTAAGGATTTGAATGAAAGATGGAAGAAAAGGCTTGTAACCTATAATGAATGAAAAAGAGTAGTAAGTACTTTAAAAAATAGTGTCAGGAAGAATCAAATGCAAATGAGTTGAATCTGTGAACAGTGTGGAGTATGATAAAAAACTCCTTCAAAAGCATAGTTTGATTCCTGGAAATCTGTAATGACCACATAGGCCTGCTATTCAGAGGTCTTGTAATGTAAACATGAGAGAGAAAGAGTATGTTCCAGACTCTTTTTCTTCTGTCTGCTTGTTTTGGTTTTTGGTTTTTGACTTTGTTTGTTTGTTTGTTAAAGCAGAATTATCTTCAAACAGAAGAGAAAATAGAAATGAGAGGTAATTGAAAGCCAGGGTAGGTTAGGGGATAATAACACCTTTTAAGTTCAGGTCTTTAGGATTAAATGAGTTATTGACTTAGACTATTTTGGAATAATTGTAAATAGTCTTAAGAGTAATAAAATACAGAGAAGATACTTGAATCAAAACTCAAAAGAGGAGCAAGGGTAGATTCTAGTAACTAGAAACGATTGAATTTCATGATAATTGTAATCAGCATTGTAGCTTGGTTTTAGTAATAATGGCTTGTGAATGGATTTAAAAGGAAATGATGTTCTTTAGGAGCTTTTCTGGGTATAATAAAAACAAACTAATGCAAATTTCTTGTTTTGCTGTCACTGAATAGACATCCCAAGGAAATGTTGGAGATAGGTTTTATTTTGTTTTTTTTTCACATTTCTTCTTTTAAAAAATTATTGTGGGGGGCAAAATTGGTACATAATATTATGTAAGTTTTTTTTTTTCTTTTAACATTATGTAAGATTTAGGTGTACGACATTATAATCACCATTATGATCTAGATACCTAAAGTCCAATTAGCATCTCTTACCATCCAAGGATGTCTTTCACTCACCTTACCCGCCCCCCCCCCACCCCCCGGTGGCTTCCGGTCTGTTCACTCTGTCTCTGAGTGTGTGTTTGTTTGTCTCATAAAATGAGTGTGGAAGGAAGTATTCCCTCCTATTCAGTTTTTTGGAAGAGTTTGAGAAGGCTAAGTATTAAATCTTCTGTAAATGTTTGATAGAATTTACCAGTGAAGCCGTCTGGTCGTGGACTTCTGTTTGTTGGGAGATTTTTGATGACTGATTCAATCTCCTTACTAGTAATTAGTCTATTTAGGTTTTCTGTTTCTTCAGTATTCAGTATTGGGAGATTACATGTTTCTAGGAATTTATCCATTTCTTCTAGGTTGTCCAATTTGTTGATGTATAATTGTTCCAGTAGTGTCTTATGGATCCTTTGAGTTTTTGTAGTGTCATTTGTAAGTTCCCCTTTTTGTTTTTTATTTTGTATGTTAGAGCCCACTTTTTTTTCTTGGTTAGTCTAGCTAAACGTTTGTTAATTTTGTTTGTTTTTTCCAAGAACCAGCTTTTAGTTTCATTAATTTTTTTCTTTCTTTTTTTAATTTCAATTTTATTTATTTCTGCTCTAATCGTTATTTTATTCATTTTACTGACCTTGGGCTTTTTTTTTCTTTTTTCCCTCCTAGCTCCTTTAGCTGCTCCTTTAGCTCCTTTAAGTTAGATTGGTTATATGAGATTTTTCTTGTTACTTGCGGTAGGCCTGTATTGTTACAATATACCCTCTTAGAACCATTTTTGCTGCATTCCAAAGATTTTAATATGTTGTATTCCTGTTTTATTTCTTTGATGACCCATTTGTTGTTCACAGCATGTTTAATTTGCACATTTTTTGTGTGTTTTTTCCAGTTTTCTTTTTGTAGTTGATTTCTAGTTTTATACCATTGTGGTTGGAGAAGATGCTTGATATGATTTCAGTATTCTTGAATTTGCTGAGACTTGTTTTGTAGCCTAGCATGTGATCTGTTTTAGAGAATGTTCCATGGGCACTTAAGAAGACTGTGTATTCTGTTGCTTTGGGATGCAGTGTTCTGTATATGTCGATTAAGTCCATCTGGTCTAATGTGTCATTTAAGGCTGATGTTTCTTTTTTAATTTTTGTTTGGATCTATCCATTAATGTAAACGAGGTGTTAAAGTATGCTACTTTGTCAAATGTCAATTTCTCCTTTTAGGTCTGTTGATATTTGGTTTATATATCTTGGTTGTGTGCAGATATGTTGCATGCATATGTTCTTATAAATTTTATGTCTTCTTGTTGAATTGATTACTTTATCATTATGTAATGGCCTTCTTTATCTACTCTTACAGTCTCTTTTAAAGTCTGTTTGTCTGCTGTGAGTATAGCTACTCCAGCTTTCATTTCATTTCCATTTGCTTAGAATATCTTTCTCTATCCTTTGACTTTCAGTCTGTGTCCCTTCTGATGTGAGTCTCTTGCAGGCAGCATATAGGTGGGTCTTGTTTTTTAATCCATTCAGCTATTACATGTCTTTTGCTTGAAGAGTTTAATCCATTTACATTCAAAATAATTAATGATAGAGATGTACTTACTGTGATTTTGTTCATTGTTTTCTGGCTGTTTTCATAGCTCCTCTTTGTTCCTTTCTTTTTCTCTTTCTCTCTTCCTCTGTGGTTTGATGGCTTTCTTTAGTTTTATGTTTAGATTTCTTTGTTATTTTCTTTTGTGTATTTGCTATAAGTTTTTGCGTTGTGGTTACTGTGAGGTTCACATATAACTTCTTATGTATATATAGACTGGTTTTAGTTGATAACAACTTAAATTTGAGTACATTCCAAAACTATACTTTTTTCTCCATGCCTCCCACATTTTATATTTTTGGTCTTATTTTAGATCTTTTTGTGTATCTCTTAACTAATTACTGTAGTTTCAGTTATTTTTACTACTTTTGTCTTTTAACCTTCATACTTGCTTTATAAATGACTTATCCACTACCTTTACTTATATTTACCTATATTCTAGTAAGATTTTTACTTTTGGATCTTTTCTTATTATTAAATAGTGCCATTTCTTTTTGGTTTAGGGAACTCCCTTTAACTTTTCTTATTAGGCCAGTTTAATGGTGATGAACTTCTTTAGCTTTTGTTTATCTGGAAAATGCTTAATCCTTCATTTCTGAATGATAATCTTGCCAGGTAGAGAATTCTTGGTTGGAAGTTTTTCCATTTTAGCGTTTTGATTATGTCATGCCACTCTCCTCTGGCCTCTAGAGTTTCTGCTGAAAAATCTGCTGTAGCCTTATGGGATTTCCCTGTGTGTTATTAAGATTTTCTCTTTATGTTTTAACTTTTACCATTTTAATTATAATCTGTCTTAATATGGATCACTTTGGGTTCATCTTTTTTGGAACTGTCTAGGCTTCCTGGACCTGTATGTCTGTTTCATTCTTCAGATTGGGAAAGTTTTCAGCTATTATTTCTTCAAATAAGTTTTCTGGCTCTTTCTCTTGCTCCTCTCCTTCTGGGACTTTTTCTGTAATGTGATTGTTATTCTACTTGATGTTATCCCAGAGGTCCCTTAAGTTATCTTTGTTTTTTAAAAATTCTGTTTTCTTCTTGCTGCTCTGTCTGGGTGAGTTGCTTTGTTTTCTAGTTCACTGACTCAATCTTTGCTCTATCCAGTTTGCTGTTGAACTCCTCTAGTATTTCTCAGTTCAGTTGTATTCTTCAGCTCTGTAGCTTTTGTTTCAAACTTTCTTATATTTTCTTTCTCTTTGTTGAGGATCTCACTGTCTTCATGCTTCTCCTGAGTACAGTAAGCATCTTTATGACCATTACTTTGAACCCTTTATTAGGGAGTTTGCTTATCTCCATTTCAGTAGTGTCTTTGCCTGATGTTTTTTTTTTCCCCCTTGTTCTTTCTTTGGAACACATTCCTTTGTCTCTTCATTTTGCCTCTTTGTGTTTGTTTTTATGTATTTGACAAATCACCTGCCTTTCCCAGTCTTGAAGGAGTGGCCTTGTATAGGAGATTTCATGTGGAGCCCAGAAGCGCAATCCCATCTCACCAGCAGATCTCGACACTCACGGGGTGTTCCCTGTGTGGGCTGCATGCACTCATCGCATGTGGCATGGGGGTGGGGAGAAAACTGGCACCTGGCCCAGCTGTGACTTGCTGGCTGTGCTGTTCAGATGAGTGGGTTTTCAGCTGGGCGCCCCACTGGTTCTAGCAGGTTAGAGAGATGGTTCCAAAATGGAGCCTGCTGGTGCTGACATTAGCAAGGTAGGATGAGGTTGTAAAAATGGCACCACCTACTAGTGTCTCCATCCCTGGAGAAAGTCTCGGTGGTTTCCTGCTTGTATGGCAGGTGTTTTAACATTAATAAGTGGGTCTCCACATATGATCTAGGTACTTTTCAGACTGGTGTTGTTTACACTGGGTCCTGGAGTGAGTGTGTCTGTATGACAGCTCCTTAAGAGTGGGTTCTCCATTCCCTACAGTTTAACAGCTTTCCTGGATGTAGTCCCTATTGGTTTTCAAAGCCCAGTATTTAGGAGGTTCTTCTCTCATTCAGGGTCTAAGTGCTGGGTGCCTGATGTAGAGCACAAACCCCTCACTTGTGAGGGAAAAGTTCTTTGTTCTTCAGATCCCTCCTGATTGTGCCTGGGGTATGTTTTTGCTTTGCTTTGCTTGCCTCTTTCTTTCTTCCTTCTCCCCTTCCTTTCTTCCCTTCCTTCCTTCTCTCTCTTTCCTTCCTCTCCCTCCTTCCCTCCCTCCTCTCTCATGCTGTCTTTGCCTTTATGTCCTTGATGCTGTCCTTTGTTGTGGAGGCTCTGTTCACCCATTTTTCTGGTCTTTCTCAGAGCAACTTCTTCCATATGTAGTTGTATATTTCTTGTACCCGTAGGAGGGAGTGAGTTCAGGATCTTACTCTGCTGCTGTATTGAGCCCAACCCACCAAGATAAAGGATTTATTTTGGTGTTAGAAATGTATTTGATAAAGGCTTCTGGGATGCCACCACAGACTATAAGAAGTGATAGGTCTTATAAGGATTCTAATATTTGATTGATGGAATCATATTTAAATTAATTTATTCATGTCAGAGTCAAGGTTTTTGCTAATATGTCCTAGGATCTTAACTTATTCAGCAGTCTTTCAGTGGCCAGGATGAAAATTTCATTGTAATCACTGGGTTTGTGAAGGAAGAGAGAGAGAGTACAATGTTGATAGAGATAGCTAAAGTAAGGTTATAAAATTAAGATTTGCCAAGATCTTTTCAGGCTAGAATAATAGACCAAAGTAAAAACAGGATTAAAAGTGATAAAATGTCATGTTCTACACTGTGATTGAGATAGCCCCTAAGAGAGGACTGAGATAATTAAGTGTATGCCAAATACGAGCTCATTAAATTGACTACCAGCCAGGAAAGAAAGGTGAATTTAGATGCAGCTCAAGAAAGGTAATAGAGGGGCGTCTGGGTGGCTCAGTTGGTTGGGCGACTGCCTTCAGTTCGGGTCATGATCCTGGAGTACCAGGATCGAGTCCCGCATCGGGCTCCCTGCTGTTCAGCGGGGAGTCTGCTTCTCCCTCTGACCCTCCCCCCTCTCATGTGCTCTCTCTCTACCTCATTCTCTCTCTCAAATAAATAAATAAAATCTTAAAAAAAAAAAAGAAAGAAAGGTAATAGAGCTGTTGTTTTCCTCACATCAGACCTGCTCTGGGATTTTCTCTGGAATATGGGTGTCACATTTCAAAGGGGACTTTAATAAAATGTCATGTGTGGAACAGTGTGAATATCTTAGTGATTTGTATTTATAGGCTTATCATGTGGAAAAGCCTAATTTTGTTTAGAGCTGAAAGGATGACATTTCTAATAATAATTAGAACATTTCAAGATGGAATAGACTGACTTGTGAGTTTGGGAAATTTTCATCTCTGGAGGCATTAAAGGAGAAATTCTGTGACAACTTATTAAGTATGTTATCAAGAGGATATTAACATTTGTGGGAAGTTGAACTAGATACACTTGAAGGTCCTTTACAATTCCTTTAATTTTTTTTTAACTTAATTTTTTGCTTTGATACCTCCACAATTTTTATCAATCTTATCCTTAAAACTTTATTAATAATACCCTGTCTTATATGGCACTAAAAGTTATAAAATAATTTTATGAGCCTGATTAAATGTGTTCACAAGAATTCTACAAGTTGGGCAGTTTAACGGTTTTTAAGCAGCTGTGTCTTAATGATTGAGAATGGCTTCTGGATCCCAGACCATCTAGGCTCTGCCACCTGCCATGAGACCTTTGGAAACATGAGCCTCTCTTTCCTCATCTGGAGTGTGGTGATAAATCATTCTCTTTATATGGTGTCTACACCATAGGGTTGTTTGAGTTTATGATCGCATGCTTGAGAATATATGCTTAGTACATGATATGCTTAGGGGTGCCTGGGTGGCTCAGTCGTTAAGCGTCTGCCTTCGGCTCAGGTCGTGATCCCAGGGTCATGGGATCGAGCCCCGCGTCGGGCTCCCTGCTTGGCGGGAAGCCTGCTTCTCCGTCTCCCACTCCCCCTTCTTGTGTTCCCTCTCTCGCTGTATCTATCTCTGTCAAATGAATAAATAAATTCTTTAAAAAAAGAAAAAAAACATGATCTGCTTAGAATAGTATCTGACACATAGCAGACATTTAGTTAATGTTAACTAGTCCTCTTATTGTCATTTGTTGATTTTTACAGGTGAAGAGACTGATCTCATGCAGTTTGTAACTTGCCCAAGTTTACATCAATAATAAGTGGTAGAGCAGTTATTAAGAATTCTGTTGAATTGAACAAAAACAAAATCAGAAATGGAGTGAAATTACTGGTCTATGGACTCATTTTGTATTAATTTGTGTAAGAGTATTAATTTCATTTTAATTTGTTAAATGAATCCATCAGACTCTTGTGAAACTATTATTACAGATTTTGAGGAAAGCTTTGTTTTACATATATTTACATATATACACACATTCCAGGCAAAATTCAGTAGCAGAATACTTTCTAAAGCTTGTTGTAAATAAAGATAACCATACTTTCCAAAGGATTTATGGTGCTTGATAGCATTTAAAAGGAAGTAGGCAATTAATTTTGGTTTGTGTTGGCATTCCATTCTACTTGCCAAGCAATTTGAGCTTCTGATTTCTAGATGTGTCATTAGATTTCTAGAGGGATATAAGTCAAACTGAAGGCATCTCCTAGAAGAAAAGTCCAAATTGGCTCTCATTTATAGTGTTGAAATAAACAAAAATGATCTCACTAAAATTCTGTTCTATCTTTAATCACCTCTAATAATTAATTCATTAGATGCTCTGTGGTTTTCTAGTCGTGTTAGAAACAGTTTGCATGTTGCAGTAACATAGTTGTCCCCTGTAGATTGTGGGATGTGCTTTAAGAAAGATTGTTACTTTTGTCTTTCTCTCCTTTCTGGTAAAGTCCTGTGGGGAACACATATCTTACGGTAATGATTCTTTTATTCATTTATAAGGTTGTAAACATCTTGAGGGGCAGATAGGGTGTCTTAATAATCTGTTTCTCGATACTTGCAAAGAGCCTTTGTCCACATTGAGTTTGTGAAATTAAGCCAAGGAACTCATTAGATTGGCTGTATTAAAAATGGTCAGTTAAAGTATTACCATTCACAATGATAGTAATGTAATCCATTTGTCAGCAAGTTTATTAAAGTTATGTTCTTGAAAAGAACTGCTGTAGGCAAAATTGCATTTGACAAGATCAGTATTATATGAAAAAAAAGTTTAAGGGAAAAAAAAATACCCTCTAAAGGGCTTTAAAGGCATCTCAAGAACACTATAAATGAAAGTTCTAGGAGACATCCATTTCATAAACAACCTAGATTTGTCAGCAATAAAAAATCCCATTGAGTAAGTAAGTGAATTGGTTAGGAGAGTTGTAGTGTGATTTGCTGAGGCAAATTTTCCTGTAAATTTTGTTATTTGGCTTGTCCTTTTTTTTTTTTTTTTTAAAGTAAGCTCTGTGCCTAACATGGGGCTCGAACTTACAACCCCAAGATCAAAAGTTGCATGCTGTACTTACTGAGACAGCCAGAGGCCCCCAGGCTTTTATATTTATTTTTAAGATGTTTGAACTAGCCCATGATAGCCTAAAATGTAATGACTTTAGCATTTGTATTATCCTTTATTTAATTTTTGGCCGTTCTCAGTAAAATATTGGCTGTTTCACAAATCATTGTGTTGGATAAAAACATGTTTCCCTGGGCCTGGTTTTCTATTCATATATCGAGAAGGTGGGATATAGATTCTTACTTTTCCTCTTTCTGCACCATCACAGCCCCTCTGTCTGGATGGCCTGTTAGAGGAGAAAGTACTAATTGGTTTTCTTGTCGTTAAGGGAAGGAAATGGTTACACACTTGACATAGTTTTTATCTCTTTGAATTTACATTCTTCCTTTCCTTCCTTTGGAACAGTAAGGAGAACTGTAAGATGAAGGCATTCTATTATAAAAGCTGAAGTGGCCCTGTACTTGACCCTCCCCCTGTTTCAGGTCCCTACAGGCTAGAAGGGTGTGGTAGAGAAGGGAACATTCGCTTGTGCAGAGGGAGCTACGCTGGAGTAGCATGAAAGCTTAACCTTCTCCCGAGGAGGGATTTTTCTCCTAACATTAATTATCTTTACAATGGTTAATATATTTTTTTTATGTTTTTATAAGGTGGTATGTGTACCTGGTAAACAACTCAAGATGTACTAAAGGTTATCCGTTGAAAAATAAATACCCATTCACTTACCTAGTGTTAATCTCCCCAGGACAACCACTGTTAATTTTGTGTATTTATGTGCATCCCTAACCCCCAACAGGGTGTTATATGCACTATTCTGAGCCTTGCCCCCCCCCTTTTCCCCCTATTTCCAGTATATTTTGGAAATGAATCCAAATCAGTATGTAATTTTGCATCATGATTTTTAATAGCTGAATTGATGGACATTTATGTTGTTTCCAGTCTTTTTTGATGGATTGTGAAGTGGGTCACACTTATTTTCTTGTAAAGGAGGAATTGGGGTGGCTGTTATAAATGTATTCTATAACTTCAGATGGTATACTCAATGAGTAGGAAGGAGACAGTGCTTTCTAAGAAGTGTTTTCCTCAATGAGAAGGATGGCAGGTCTTTTATGTAAAATGTGTTTTTATAATCAGTCTCCTTGGAGTATGGTGATATTTCCTGTGGAAATTGGTGTAACTCATCAGGTACAGCATTCTCAAAGAGACTTTCCCCCCCTACTTAATCATGTCTTTGACTTTTACTTTATCTGCTGTATATAAAAAGTTCATTTAGAGTCTGACCGAACCTGTATATAAGTTTTTGGCCAGGTAATTGAGAGTGAGACATCGGGGTGGGGATGAGGTATGTAGCTTAACAGTAAAGAAGCCTAAGTTGGAATTTTCAGGGTATCCAGACAGGATGTCATCTGGAGCCCAGTGGCAGCCCTTTGCTCATCTTTCGTGGGTCAGTTGCATCTAAGATGATTGTCTTTCAAAAAATCCTGAGTATAATGGTGCTGTTTTCTTTGGAAATCTACATTCTACCGCTGCTGTTTTTCTCAAGTATCTTATATTCAATTCTGGGAAAATAATGTATGTGGTGGATTATATAGACATAATATTGAAGGGATATGTATTTGGATGTGCTTAGATTTGTTTTTAAAATTGGCTTTTTGAGCAGAATTTGCATCATTAAAAAAGGTTTCCATTTGCCATTATCTTAGTCATTTAATTCTGAATGATTCAGGTCGTAATGAATGAATACCCAAGTAATGACGATATGTTAGTAGGATCAGAACCAGGGTTATTAAATTTTTACTGTGTTTATTTTGCTTTCTTTATGGCCTCAAACTAATTTTAATCCCTGAATTGTCTGCTTTTGTTCTTTTCCTGCGTACACTTAACTTTTGCCCCAGGGGATTGCCTTCTGCTCCAGTTGTAGAGGGTGGGTTATCATGAAAGGAGAAATGATAAAAGTTAGGAGACCTGCCTTTTTTTTACCCCAGCGGTGGACATGACTGTTGAGAGATGCGTGCTGTTGAAATAGATGAACCTGTGTATTTATGTGCATCCCTAACCCCCGACAGGCTGTTACGTGCACTATTCTGAGCCTTGCCCTTTTTCTTCTGTGGCTCCTACCTCTTTACTAACACATCACGGCTTTTTGTCCTTGTCCACATGGTTAAGTTTCTACCATCTCCTAAGGCCTGGCTCAGATGTTGCCTTGTAGGGAAAGTCTTTTTTGGTCTTCGCTTTTTTCCTGTTAACTTCTCTGTAGCATTTTTAAAAAGACCTCTATGAGGGGGAATTTGTCACATTATTTACAGTGATTCTTTATGTGTCTGATCCCCTCAGGGGATTGTGATCTTTATGAAGAACTACGTTTTATCCATATTTATTTTCACAGTGGCTAGGTGCAGCGGCAGTAATTTTCGATTTAGTGAATATCGGAAAACTTAATCCATCTCATTTTTCCAGGGGAAAGCTGATCTTTATATTCTTAATCTGACCTTCATTCATTTACATGACTTATTACTTGCTATTCCAAGTGGAATTTTAGGTGTCATAAGGTAGGGGAGAATTATTTTGATGACTGTAGATAACTTTCTTCAAAAAATGTTTTATAGACTTCCATCTAAAACCTCATAAGAGAACTGGGGAGCAGGTTTGTTTTTCAGGCAGCATACTATTTTATTTAAAGAGCTTAAAATGTGTTTAGGAAAAATGTTTTTTAATTTGCTGACTTATGGTATTAATGTGATCTGTCTTTATATTAAAATATAATTTATAATAAAAGTAATATATGCTTATTAATGACCATGGAGGAAAAAATACATTAAGTGTAAGAAGAAAATAAAATCTGTAGTTCCTCCTCTCAGAGGTTAAAATGTTTGTTAGCATTATGGTGCATGTCATTCTTGTCTTTTTTTTTTTTTTTTTTTTTTTTTAGATTTTACTTTTAAGTAATCTCTACTCCCAACCTGGGGCTCAAACTTAACAACCCCGAGAGCAGGAGTCACATGCAACTGAGCATATTCTTGTCTTTTTTCTTTTTGTGGGTTTTTTGGTTTGTTTTGTTTTCCATGGTAGTTGATAATTTATTGTTTTATTGTTTGGTATTGAAGTAACTTTAGTCTTCATATGGCATAGTTCTGGAGAAATGTATCATTTAAGGGCATCTGGGTGGCTCAGATGGTTAAGCGTCTGCCTTCGGCTCAGGTCATGATCCCAGGGTGCTGGGATCGAGCCCTGCGTTGGGCTCCCTGCTTGGCAGGGAGCCTGCTTCTCCCTCTCCCTCTCTCTGCTGTTCCCCCTGCTTGAGCTCTCTTGGTCTTTCAAATAAATAAATAAAATCTTTAAAAAAAAAAAGAAAGAAATGTATCGTTTAAGACCTCTGTAGGTCACATCTAGAGGGTTTATGTTGTGTTACCATAGCAAATCAGAAATACTTCCAAAATATTACCTGCTTTCTTTTTGAGGCCCCTAAATTTTGCCTGTTTTTTTTTTTTTTAAGATTTTATTTATTTGACAGAGAGACAGTGAGAAAGAGAAAACAAGCAGGGGGAGTGGGAGAGTTGGAGAAGCAGGCTTCCCGCTGAGCGGGGAACCCAATGCGGGGCTTGATCCCAGGACCCTGGGATCATGACCTGAGCCGAAGGCAGACGTTTAACGACTGAGCCACCCAGGCGCCCCTAAATTTTGTGTTTTGCTTTGGTTTTATTTCACTCCCACCATGGGATTTGGTGTTTGTGAAATGAGGGCCCCTGGGTGGCTCAGTTGGTTAAGCGACTGCCTTGGGCTCAGGTCATGATCCTGGAGTCCCAGGATCAAGTCCTACATCGGGCTCCCTGCTCAGTGGGGAGTCTGCTTCTCCCTCTGACCCTCTTCCCTCTCGTGCTCTCTGTCTCTCATTCGCTCTCTCTCAAATAAATAAATAAAATCTTTAAAAAAAAAAAGAGAGAAAAACAAAGCTACTTTGATAGGCACTAGCTAGGCATCTAGGCTCACTTGTCTGCCAGGTGACCCGCTTTTGTACACAGTCCATGATTCAGATTCCTGCCTAAGGAAGATTGCCAATTGTTAACATGTGATGACCTTTAGGAGTGTTAAAACTGATGAAACAGTAAAATTTTTCAAATGCCAATGATGAGAGCTGGAATGTTTTGTACAATATTTATATACTCTGTAATTGCCGGTAGTAGGTGTGTTGGAAATGTTGTTTTTTTAAAGTTTGATATAATTTAGAATTAATGAATCTTTATACTGAAGAACCTATGTGTTATACTTGGGAAAAAGATGTAGTCAAAAGCGTTTAAAAAAAATAAATATAGGACTGGGTTATATTGAATAGAGGGTATAAATCAAAGACAACTAAAAACCATTGACAAGGAGCCCATGTTTCCTTGCTCCCTGCCCAGGGTCTGGTGATTGGCAGATGGTAAAGCATTAAAAAAAAAAAAAAAAAAAAAAAGGTTTAATTCTATCAATTTGAGCTGCTCCAATTTAACATTTGGAAAATTTTGCTTGCTTGTTTGTAATGATCACAGACTAGGAAAATGCATTTTATGTGCGTAAAACTCCATGGCAGCTTTCTGGTATCAGTGGAAGGAAATTTTGAGAACTTGGGTATCTGAAGGTGCACGGAATAAGTAATTCTGGGAAGTCATTTTCAGATCTAGGAAGATTTTTCTTTTTATTGGAGGAGGATATTCACTTGTGGAAACACAACCAGCACACGTGTAGGTTTGAGCACACTGACTCAGCTAACCCACTTCCTGGTTACGGTGCCTTAGTTTCTTGGTAGCGTATTCCTTATTAATTTACAGATATGCAGACATATTCTCTTTCCATCTTCACTTTTGTGGAATAATGGGCAACGGGACAGGCTTTGTAGCCTTCCAGATAATGGGTTTGTATTGAGGCTTTGACCCTTAACATAGCTTGGACAAGTTGCTTGACCTCTTAAGTTTCATTTTCTCATCTGTAAAATATAAATGATGATAGGGCTGTTTGAACATTCAGTGAGATATTGTATGTACCTAGCACAGGGCCTGCTGAGTAATAAAAGCTCAATAACATGAGCTTTTAATAAGCACATTCTTACTCCTTCCTGAGTAGCCTTCATTTTCGCTACATCTTCTGGCCAGTTTTCTCTTCAAAACCACCTCCTTGGCTTCCTATTGACTGGAGGGCATTTCCTTGGCCTCTTGCCCTGATTTAATGCTACTTTGAGGATCCCTTTTGACAGATTCTCTTGACAAACCTTTGTTCATTTGCTTGCCATTTCATTTGTCCAAAGATTACGTGGAGTGATAAAGAGCACTCTGGAGCCTTATTGCCTTAGTCCCAATGCCACTTCTATAACTTCAAAGCTGTGTGATCTTGCTAGTTAATTAACCAAACAATTTTCTTGTCTGTGAAATGAACAATAATGATACCTACCTCATAGTTTGGATGTGAGGTCACTACATGAAATAGCATACATAGGATGTTTAGATTGTGCAGAAGAAATGCTAGCTGTTATTATGAGCCAGACTCTTGGTTGATGTTTATTTTATCTAGTCTCCTGATCAGTGACTTTCATATGTGTATAGCACTTTTGATGTTTGTTATATAAAATAAATCTCACTTATACAAGGCACCCTGACATAAAATTATTGGTATAATAACAGTAACTGTAAAGAATGGGGCGCCTGGGTGGCTCAGTCGGTTAAGCATCTGCCTTCGGCTCAGGTCATGATCCCAGGATCCTGGGATCGAGCCCCACATCGGGCTCCCTGCTCAGTGAGGGGCTTGCTTCTCCCTCTCCCTCTGCCGCTCCCCCCGCTTGTGCTCGCTCGCTCTCTCTCTCTCTGTGTCAAATAAATAAATAAAATCTTTAAAAAAAGTCATGTAAAGTGTTATATTAAACACACATACAAATGTGAGATATGCATATATGATGTTCATAGGTTTTGTTAGGGGAGGTGGTGAATGCAACTCTATGTTATGAGAATTATGTGGTGCTGTGCTTGGAGCTTAGGGCACTTTTAAAAAAAATTATTTGAATGAATGACAGCTTCAGTGTGATATGAACACTTAATATTTATTATTTCCCAAGTTGCTGGCATTCGATGGCCTTATATTCTTTTTTTTTTTTTTTTTTAAGTAGTGTCCATGCCCAGCTTGGAGCCCAGTGCAGGGCTTGAACTCACAAACCTGAGATCAAGACCTGAGCTGAGATCAGGAGTTGGATGCTTAACTGACTGAGCCACCCAGGCACTCCTCAATGGCCTTATATTCTGATTTGAATCTAAGGGCCATTCAAGGACTGAATAATACTTGCATTGTCATACTTTTTAAAAAAAAAAATGTATTAATGCAATTCTTTCTGTGTGCTACTCTGTTGTTCTAAGTGATACAGAGTTCTTGTTTTTGTATGCCATTTTAGGCACAGTTTGTTATTTGCATATCTTTTTTGATTTAAGGAGTGGAAAAGTTACCATCGGATTGAGAACGGGGTTTGCCAAATTATCTGTGGAATTAGTTATGTACTATTAAGGTGGGCCTTCTATGAATTCTCTTCCATTCCCTTTGTCTTATATGTGGTCTCTAAGAATCTGCTGTAATTGTGTCATTTCTCGTTAGTACCCAATGGGCGGAATTCAACCCGAACTTGTAGTGAATATAACTGTACATGCTTAAAGTTCTGAATGAGCTGAAAGAGTTGTGAAAGTCAAGTAAATGAAGTAGATTCAACAGAATTCTTTCCATAATCAGAAATTAATTGTGGGGGCATTTGAGTTAGTATCTACTAAATGCGTAAAGTATTTTAGCAGAGTTAACTTTAGTATCCATATGGTGATTAGTCGGTCAGATATTTTGGCTGTTTTTTTTTTGTCTTTTTTGTGTGTTTTTGGAATGCTTCATGAATTTGCGTGTCATCCTTGCGCAGGGGCCATGCTAATCCTCCCTGTATCGTTCCAGTTTTTCAGTATGTGTGCTGCTGAAGTGAGCACTGCATGTTTCTTGAACATTTCCTATTATTATCCTAAAACATACAACTTCTAGGAGGTATGGTTGCTTAGGATCACAAAGGATATTTCATTTAAGTGGTTCTTGGACTCTGTACATCATTGGAGTCTATTTTGCACAAATAGTAACAATTCAGTGTGGTAAATTTCGAAGGCTGCTGGAAAGTAGAAAGCAACTGTGAAGAATCCATAAGAATCATAGATACATTTGTTTCTAAGAAAAAAAATGTAAGGACTAGCAGAGGTGAGAAGAAATATAAAAAAGATCATCCATTTGTAATTCAGCAAAATAGCTTGGTGGTTAGAAGTAGGGCTTTGAAGTCAGATGGTCTTGACTTTTAAGTCCTGTTCTGCCCCTTACTTCCCCAGGACCAGAATGACTTAACCTTTCCACACCTCAGGCTCCCCTTATGTAAACTGGGGATAGACATACAACTATCAGAGTAGGTTGGGTGAGGATTATATGAGGTTATATGTAGTAAATGCTCAACACAGTGTCTGGCACGTAGTAAACTCTGACTAGACAGGTTGTAAAGGATCCACAAACAGGGAGTTGTTACCAATGAGTCTTGTGTCATCTTCTAAAACAATCATACTGCTGGAAAAGCAGCTAAGGTATAATCCTGAGTTTGCCAGCAACTGTAGGCGGATCTAAGTGAGTAAAATGACTCATAAGCTTGTCTTGGTGCTAAGTATCTGTTGTTGGCAATTTTGTCATTCAACCCTGCCCCCAAATGTGGGAGTTGCACTCATATTCAACAGCTAGTAATTATGCTTCTCATCAGTAGTAATGGTATTTAAATATTGTTACATCACTCCATATCCTTTTTCTCTGTGAATCACCTTACACAGAAGCGTGGGAGCTTCTAGTCTGATTTGGGGAGTTCTGGGGAACCAATAGTGATACCATTTCTTCTCTTTGAGAAGTAAGACACAAGAGACTGACAGGTGGAGATCAAAATGTCTCCTCTGTTGGCTGATCTGAGGACATGACATTAGATCTGAAGTGAAAAGGCTTATTAGCCCATCTTGACTTAGACCTGTCCACTGGGTGACTAGCATAGCCGAGCAATAAAGGCCTCCCCTCAGGACAGGTGCCTTCATGCATGGAGAGTAGACCAGAGGGCATGCACCCAGAGTGATGAGAGAGCGAGCAAGGAGCTCAACCAAGCCAACCTCAGAAGTCCTTCTGCGCCCGAGAGAGGAGTGAGGGAAGAGTGGGGGGAGAGTTCTGGAGTGTTCCTTTAGCTGAAGTGTCTCCACATGGACTTGAAGCATGATGGTAGCACACTCAGCCAAGTGAACAGGACCTTCCTGTCAAGAAAGTGAGAGTGTGATGTTCTGTGAGTAGATTGGGGAGCTAGATCAAGGAAGATGTGAGGAGAGGAGTAGACTGGAGCACAAACATCACACACAAGTCTCTGGTTTTCTTCATCTTTCAAGAGGTTCCTCCTTTGTCTGTCTGTCTGTCTGTCGATCGATGTATCCCCTTGCTTCCTTCCTTCCTTTCCTTCCTTTCCTTCCTTCCTTCTTCCTTAATGGATATGAAGGACTTGTAAGTAAACAGAAGTGCTAATTAGAAATAAATTGTGACTTCTCATATCTGAATTTTACAGTCTTAATAAAATTTTTAATGCTACTTGAAATAGAATAAAAAACAAAGCTGATAATCTTTAGTAAAGGTATATTTTTGCAGTGAAAGTATATCTGGATAATAGTTTAAAATCTAATTGTTGGGGCACCTGGGTTAATCAGTTGAGCGTCCGACTCTTGGTTTTGGCTCAGGTCATGATCAGGGTTATGGGCTTGAACTCTGCCGCTGTCAGGCTCTGCACTCAGCATGGAGCCTGCTTAAGAGATTCTCTCTCTCCCTCTCCCTCCCCTTCAGCTCCTCCCCTGGCCTGCTAACGGCCACCTAACTAAATAAAATAAAAATCTAATTGTTAAAAATGAATTGATATATTAAGTGTTTAGCTAGTTGAATAGTTCACAATAGTAATTAATTTTGAGGAGTTATTTTTATCTTTTTAAGAAATATTTGGTGAGCATCTCCCCTCTGTTAGGCACTGTGATAGATACTAGCAATACCAAGATGAATGAGATAACTGTCTTTTGTTCATGGAGGTTACAGTTAAGTAGACATGTCAATAAGTATATTCAATGAGGTATTATGGGTATCAGTTTGGAAGTACACTAGAACAAGAGAAGCAGGCCAGTTCTCCCTTACGCCAACGGGCGTTGGGAAGGTGGGTCCACTAGAGGCAGGCTATAATTCATGATTGAATTTGGGAAAGAAACATGATCTTCTCCATTATAACAAATCTTTGTCAGTAATTGTTTTTAGGACTTTAAAAGTTATTTTGTTTCTCATCTTTCTAGAAATTAGGAAGCAAGTAATAGAAGCCTATCCAGGAATTATTAAGACTATAATTTTAAGTATCTTTTTAGTTACGGAAATATTAAATACCTCGCTGATACCGGGTGCTCTGTGTTTTGTTCTGAGGGCCTTAAAGTATATGCTTACAAACAAAATAAAAACAAACAGCCAACCTATCAGTTATAGAATGTTGATCTTTTTATTTGTGTAAGACCCAGACCTTAAGAATTGTGGGGGAGACTCTGTGAAAGGGAGCTTGAGATGGCAGTTGGGAAACTGATTGGAAAAGAAGTCATTTGAGCAGCAGCTTTACAAAGGTACTCACAAAAGAAGGCCAGTGGGTACCCCTTGCTTTGGCCCGTATGGCACTATAGGGCCGTACAGGTGCCCTGGGTCACTTGGAGGAAAGAGGGAGATCAAGCCAGGAGAGCTTTGCTCCCTCTCTCCTCAACCTCACCTTACCTGCCTTGCTGGGCAATTGGGCCTCTATATAAGAATTTGTTTGAAGAAATGTGTTCTGCAAATTTAACGAAAAATTTGAAAACGATTCATTTAAAGCATGATATAGTAGAAAATATTGATACCATGCTGGTAGTGCTATAATAGAAATATTTTGAATGGAAAGATACAAATCATTTACACTGATAATTAAAATAAAAGCTCGGGGCGCCTGGGTGGCTCAGTTGTTAAGTGTCTGCCTTCGGCACGGGTCATGGTCCCAGGGTCCTGGGATCAAGCCCCACATCGGGCTCCCTGCTCCGCGGGAAGCCTGCTTCTCCCTCTCCCACTCCCCCTGCTGTGTTCCCTCTCGCTGTCTCTCTCTCTCTGTCAAATAAATAAAATCTTAAAAAAATAAACATAAAAGCTAAAGTTGAAGCGTATTTAAGCTTATTTATTTTGAATGTGTTTTATGGTATCAGACAATGCATATTAAACCAGAGAAATATGAAGCTATTGTATGGACACTTGTGTGGTTGTTTTGAGAGCTAATCTGGGCATTTCTGAAGACTTTGGGTTATGGAATTGGTTCTTGCATGTATTTAGTGTCTAGCCTTTGGCTGTCCCTTCCTTGATCACGATTATTTATAGTAGTTTTATAATTGCAGCTATGACCCAAATCTTGTGTTGTCTTATTCCCAGTGAACATGAGAAAGAGAGAAGGAAGCCAATGACTTTCTAAGATTCTTAACTCTAGTGGAGGGAGGAAGAAGGAGAGAAGAAGGTTTTGGAGGTTGTACGGTTTTTGATAAGACATTGTTTAATATGGAATTAAGTAAGTTATGAGAGATGGAAGTGGGACCTGGCCGGGGTGCAAAGTAATGTTGGATTACAGATGACCTCGCAGTGGAGGGGGTAGAAGGGGCGCGAGGAGACACTGGGTTGGTTCTCATGGGACTGGCAGGTGGTCGGTGTCCCACGGGATCCTGGCCTGCTTTTTCAGAATAAGCTTTCTCTGGGGGGCTGGGGGGAGGGTGGGTATTTGGAACTTGTAGGTGCCCACACTTAATGTCATCTTACACAGAATGACCAGTTACAATAAGTGGTATTTCAGGTTCTCTTGTGACTAGTGCACCTTCCTTTCTTTTATTTGTTTTTAGTTATGTTTTAGTGTTAATGTGCTTAACTCTGCTTATTCCTCCTTCGAGTATTCCTTCCAGCCTTGGATCTAGAGCATGACAAAATTTAGCAGTGGTGCCTATTAAGATTTTATCATGAAAAGAATCCTTATTTTTGATATGTCTTAGTCCACGGCATGCTAAGAAAGCAATCACAAATAACTGAAACTATTGCGTAGGCACCCTTGGTGCAGAGGGCCTCTTTTGGTTGAAAGATGTGGTGGAATGAAGGAACACAGATCGTGGACAAGAATAACTTATTCAAATTATTTCAAGAAAAAAGAGCGTTCTTTGTACTGAGCAGGAAGTGAAAGCCACTGGGAACTGAAGCATGAAGCAGCTTCAGGGAGAGGTCCTTCTGTCTCTTTTTTTAGACTGAACTGTCTCTGCGATGGTGACTCGCTTTGCTCTGCACATCAGTACTGTTTTCCTCTCTGCAACAGTTGCTTTTTCTCAGCTTCCTGGTAGTTTCTGCTTCCTCTGTTTTTCTGCTCGCCTTTGGTCACCGCTGCCTCGTAAGCTCTTTACCTCACGATATTTCATCTTTAACTCCCATTAAAAATGGCTTCTCATTTTATCCTAGTGCACATTCCTTAGAGAAGACTGGTCGAATAGATTACGTTAACGCATTTAGGAAGCTTTATAGCTGTGGAAAGGTTGACGTAGATCTGTTGAAGTATTTGAGCCAGCTGAACTCTGTTCCATGACAGCGCACTGTAGCTTGCTCATTAGCCACCACAGTGGGGGGTAGTGGCATTCTGGAAGTTGGGAGATGCCACAGACCAGGTCGCCGAGCCCTTACTTCTTCCCTCTAAGAATCGGTTGCTAAGCCCTTATTGGCACACCACTGGGTAGATCTATAGGTGTTGATATGCACAATCTTTAAGATGTACTGTTAAATGAAAAAGAGAAAGGTGTAGAATTATTTATAGAATGATTCTAGTTTTTGACTAGAAAAGGGAAATTGACGTCTGTGTGTGCGCGCATGGGTACACGCAGGTTCTTGTACAGTGCAGAGAATGTTTGTCCTAGGTCACAGTACCTGCTTTTAAGAAGGCGGCTTAGGTTTGGAGTGGGGTCTGTGTGTGCAGATCAGAGTTTGGTTTTGGACACTTTGTCTGCAGTTGCTTGTGAACATTAAAAGTTAATAAAATTCTTATGTAATCAGAATAATGTCAGTATCACATAATCATAATAATGTCAGTATCATTTACTTCAGTCTCAAATATTATGATGTACATAGGAAGGAAGTAAAATCCTACTGTTGAAAGTGTCGAGGTCACATGAATTCATTTCTCCTATTTGCCATCCAATTCAAATGTACAAATGCCTTTTGTACATTTCTTTATATTTGACTGTGACTTTTAGCACTTTCTGCTTTGCTTGTTCTAAGATTTCTAACAGTCCTTTCACCCTCTTTTTGGAGTCTTTCATGTATAAGCTTTTACTGTATCACTAATAATACCCACTTTCTTCCTGAAGACACCTTGCATTCCCTATTCTAATGTAGGCTGGCTGCTCTCTAGGCAGCTACACAGTTGGCATCTGGAAATGTCTAATTTTAGCCTCCTGAGATTTCATGGATCCTGTGTCTGCCCCTCTTTTTGATTCTGTCAAAGAAAATATTATTCTGGCACTTTTTAAAACAACAAAGAAGACTTTGTTCAGGACGATTGCAGTTAGGGTCAAGACGGTCAGCAATAGGGGAGAGAGATTGGGCTCCCCTCCAAACGGTAAGAACAAGTAGGGGTAATAGCCAACAGGCAGAGTAAAGGATTCAGTGGGTAGAGGTGGCATCAGGGGTACCGGGGCCCTTCCTACACTGACTGAACAGGATTCTGGGTAAAGGTATGCCAGGGTGACCAGGTCTCAGGGTGCGGGGGGGCTCCTGCTACGGCTAGGCGAGGCAGGCTGGAAACAGGATGAGGCCTCATCAGGAAGAGGGTTAGGAGGGGCCTGACTAAAGTTTTGTCAATTTTTTCTGTTGTCTTGCTTTTCTGTAGTGTATTCTGAAATTCTTTTTAAAAGAAACATTGCAGAGGCAGTGCACTTTGAATCACTGTATAGGTTTCCTATCACTGCTACAACAATTGACCACAAACTTGGTGGCTTAAAACAACATGGATGTATTCTGTTATAGTTCTGGAGGCCAGAGTCTGAAGTCAGTTTCACTGGGCCAAAGACAAGGTGTCAGCCTGGCTGCTTCCTTCTGGAGCCATCAGGGGAGAATCCGCTTCCGAGTCTGTTCTCACTTCTGGAGACCACCTGCTTTCTCTGGCTAGTGACCCCTTCCTTTCTCACAACACTGCAACCTCTTGCCTCCATCGTCACACTTTCTTGTCTCCCTTTTATGTGGTGCCTTATGATTATGTTGGGCCTGTCTGCGTGATCCAGAATAATCTCCCCTTCTCAGGAGCCTTACTTAATTACGTCTGCAAATCCCTTTTGCCATATAAGGAACATTCACAGGTTCCAGAGATTAGGATGTGGACATCTTCGGGGGGGGGGGGGGGTGGGTTCATTCTTGAGCTGAGCACAACTCATAATACCTAGAAATGTTTTTATTTTTTCTTCATGCTTCATTAATAGTTGGGCTTGGTATAGAATTCTAAGTAAATGATAATTTTTTTCTCAGAACTTTGGAAACAGGGTTTCATATCTTTTAGCTGCTAAGAAGTTTGGTATCAGTCTGATTCTCATTCCTTGGTCTATGACTTGAAATTTTTCCCTCTCCCTGAGCTTCTGAGATCTTTTGCTTATATTGAATATTACAGATGGCTTAAGCTGGGTGTAAACTTAATGCATTAGTGTCCAGTTAAGTGTAGTTGATGTTCACAAGCATGCCTCTAACATGGCTGTTACATGCAAAGTGGTTTCCAAATTGTAGGTCCTTGACCATTTGAAAGAAAGAAGGAAGCATTGAAGGGAAGTAAGAAAAAATAAATAGAATGGAATAGACAATTTCATAGTGCCATCCTACAGTAGTTATACACATTGTTTCACAAAACATTTGTTTCACTTGTGTATGTGTGGTGTGTTAAAACTTTCCAAAACTTTCCAAAACCTTCCAAAATTTAGCATGTATTCACTTAGTGTCTGAAACAGAGGCTGAGTTTTCACATTAAAAATTATGTTAAGAAGTAAAATGTATTTGAGGAGAACATTCCTGCTTAGCTGTCGTTTAATGTTTTCAATAAAAATTGTCTTTGTTGCTTCATGACAAATTTTATTAAAAGTAGTAGGCATGTGGCTAATTTTGCAGTACAAGATGAAGGCATGTTATAAAGCTGCTTGTTTCAAGCTCCTGTTTGTTGTCAGATGGAATGCTGGGTGTAGGCTGGTATGGTTCATACTTGGGATCTAGCCTGAAAGACATGTTTTTACCCTCAACAAACATCATCTTTGTTTGAATATCTGTAGTCTGTGTAACCACAGAAAGGTCTTTTCTTCTCCCCTAGAAACGTTTTCTTTCTTGTGCTTGTTTCACAAATAGTTTCAAGTAGAGCTGCCTTCCACTTTTCTGTTTCAGTTTGTTGCAAGAATGTGTGAGGCACCACCGAACACTCCTGGTGTGCTTGAGAACTGTAAAATAATAATGAAATCTTGGAGTAGATAAGTTTACTCTATGAGGACTGACGCTGCCGTTAATTCCCAAGGCCAGACCAATTGTCTAACAAAGGGTAAAGTACTTCCTAAATTGGAATAGTTGATTTTATATCGTAATTATCTGTCCGAATGTACAGTAGGAAAAAATGTCTGTTGTCACTTTTGTTTTAGTGGATTTGAAATTTACTAACTTTGACTGACTTGTTCATTACAATTTGGGATTAATTGAGTGATGATACTAAGCTACAATGCCTGCTTTTAAAAAATGTCATTCAGGAGGATGCTGGCTTCTTAAAAGTTCTTGTGTTTAAAGGGAATTAGAGGTCTTCTTAAAATGTTATAGTTGTCAGTTTTTTAAATGCTTCATAAGATGCGATAGCTGTCATTTTCTGCCATAAATATGTGCCCAGGTATGTTTTCCTGTATACTTGAGTATTTAATCTAATGTCTTTTGATTTTTACTGCTTCAAATATGCCTCTTTTACTTTGGAATGTTGTTACGTTAGATGTGAAGTCAATGAAAATGATTTGATTTAATTTGGCTTGAGTAACGTAAGAGAGATTTTTAAAATTTAATAATGACATGCGATCTAAGTACTGAGGAACACAACTGTCATTGTTTAATAGGTGCCTGGAACTTTGTGCACACTTGTGCACAGACAAAAGACAGCTGTTGATATCCCTTTGTGGTCAATGTTTTAGGGCAGACCCTTTGTTCTTGCAATGGAATTTCTAAATAAGCACTCACAATGAAGCCAAAGGGAGGGTTCTAGTGTAATTCTTAATAAACTTCTCAACTCTAGATCAGACAGTGTGAAAGAGAATGTAACTATAGTGAATGCTGTATAGGGATATTACTTCTTACTCTAAAGATGATTGCCTCACAATGTAGATTACTAAATAATGTCTCTACTACTCCCTGTTGGAAAGAATTGGCATTTAGATTTAGTCTCTTCAGAGAAGCAGGTTTGGCTGTATTTTATAAAATCAGTCTGACTTCAAAAATTCATGCTTTTTTTAGGACACATTTGTCAACATTACAGAATTTTCTCTCCACAGGGAAATGCAATGATAAGAAATTTCTAAGGGAATTTAAAGATTTAGAACTTACTTTATTTGATTTGGAGGGCTGCTCTAATCATATTAAAGTATATGATCTTTCTCTCATAAAATTAAGATAGAATTTCAGTCAATTCCAGTATGGCCTCTATTACATGCTTAGGTTTTCCTTTCTGGAAATCTCTAGACTAGAGATAATCTGTGGAAAGCTTTCTATCTTATAGTTCACCACAATGATGCTTTCTTGGGATACTTTGCATCTTCTAAACTCCATACTGTTTCCAGTTCTTGCCTTTATACGTTTAAACTTGTCATTGTTAAGTAGGAAATAGGGTTGAGACTCCTAGGACTGGTAGCAGGAATGAAGGTCTGATAGAGAATATATTCAAAGAACACACTCATCCATTGAATTTGGCCTGATCACCATAGATACTCACACTTAGTTGTTATGATAATGGAAGTGGAATTTAATAAGTAGTCAGCTTTCCTAGTTCGAGTTTAATTTCTATTAATTTGCTTTCCCCCTTTGTGGAAGTGGGAGTGTAATGTTGTGAAGCTGGGCAACTGAAGAGGGAAAAGGTATTGAGAGAGTTCCGTAAGTCTAGAATAGTAGGGTAATGAATATATAATTGAGTTGATTATCCTAGACTTCTGACTACATTAGTTCACTGTGAAAATCTAAACAACTAATCTGCATTTTTGTTAATTTACTGAACCATTCCATTATTTATTCACTTTTCCCCCAAAGGATAGCATATTGACACTTTGTAGTCTGAGAAAAGCAGTGACATAAACATTTTTTCCTCAAATACATGTTTAAAAATTTACAAATTCCCATTTTTCCAATTTTTACTATTATATTGATGACCTCATTGGCCTAAATCCCTCGAGGTAGAATTGTTGGGGTATGCCCGTTTTTAAGATTCTGCAGACATCAAATTGCTTTCCACAAAGATTTTTTTTTAAAGATTATTTATTTATTTATTTATTTGAGAGAGAGAGGATGAGATAGAAAGAGCATGAGAGGGGGGAGGGTCAGAGGGAGAAGCAGACTCCCTGCTGAGCAGGGAGCCCGACGTGGGACTCGATCCCGGGACTCCGGGATCATGACCTGAGCCGAAGGCAGTCGCTTAACCAACTGAGCCACCCAGGCGCCCTCCACAAAGATTTTTATACACTGATAAGTCTCTCCTCAGAGTAAGCTACTGCAGATTTCCCCACGCTATTGCCAATATTGAGTAACATCAGTCCATTTTGTGGTCAGTCTAAGTACAAAGGTATTTTAAAGCTTGTATTTCTAATAAGTTTTTTTTTTTTTATCCCCATGCCTTGGCTTTTAATTTTAGATTTTATTTTTATCAGAGCTATACTTGGTTTCAAGATTCAGCAGTCTGTACAGCTTATTTTGAAAAATAGCTGACTGCCATACTCCTCCCTCCCCACAGCCCACCCCACAGAAGTAACCACTCCACTCGCCGGGCTTCGTTTCTGTTCTCTTCCATAGTGCTAGATGGCATGCCTGGATTGCCCCTTCTGCTTCTGCAGTTTCAGGCCGTATCTGCTGGTCTCCTGCTGTGGAGAAGATGTGGTTTTCTTCCCTGCACCCAACCTCTTCCACACTTGTGCACATCCTTTTGATCTTAGGGAATTGACCCCTTTCGTCAGTATTCTGTGTTCAGCCCCACCCTTCCCTCTCCTCAGGAGCCACCATTTGCTGGGCCTTTGATGGAGGGAATTAGTGAGTTTCAAGAAGAATGGATATAAAATGTATGTTCCATCTGTCATCTTTCCCTGGAGGTCCTTTCTTGTGTCTTTAGTAATCATTTTTATAAAGTAATCCTTAAAATTATTGGCTATGGAGTCAAGACTATCTGGATTTGAATTCCAGTTTTGCTCTTTATTAGTTTTGTGACCTTAGACGAGTTCACTAAAATTGCTAGGCTTCATTTTTTGTCCATGTGATAGAATTCGTATACGTGATAAGGCATGTAAAGTGCTTTTCACGGTATCTGCTGCCTGCAGATATCTTACTATCTGCCAGAGACTTACTGAGAACACAGATATGCTTCTGGCTGCTGTTGTTACTCTTGTGAATTTCTTGCTCGTGGCCTTTGCCCAGATTTCCAGTGGAATGCTTGTCTTTTTCTTCCTGATAAGAGGTGCCTTTGATATAGCCTGTTACAGTTCTTTTGTTTTTCTTTACGGTACTTGTGATGTGTAATCATACGCATACTATTTCATGTTATGATCTCTACTGCTGTTGTCAGATTTGTGTTTTTCAAAGATACATGGTGGTAGTAAGAAAGAAGGGTATGTGTGTGCTGTAAGATTGGAGATTATCATAGTAGTTGGGACAGTTGATGAGGGGGACCCCAGAGGCCAAATGAAGAAGTAATTATTTTCATCATGTAGAAGAAATAATTTTTTTTAACTCCTGAAGTATATCTTATACTGGTTTGTTTTGTGGACAAATTACCTCAGTTTGTAAAAGCCTTCTTGAATGTTCTTCTCATCGTATACCCAGGTGGATTTCATCTGAAAACTTGGAGCTTTCGGTTTGTTTCTACTTTAATACTTATTTCTCTGAAATTAGATCCAAAATTGATTCTTGAGGGATAAGATTTATCATCTCCCCTACATTAATGCTATGTTAACAAATTTGCTTTCTTTTAAATATCATCTATATTATTGAAATGGTAGATGCATTGATACTTCAACGTTGTAGTTACAGATACTTAACTCAGCCTTTTATTTGATTTTGCTGGTTTGTCCTTTTAGGCAATACTGATTTATTGTTTTATTTTTGTTTTGTCTTAGTTTTATAATTAATTAACTTTATGGTTCTTTAAAAAACGGTTCATCTAAATTTGATCTCTCCACAGATTCGGACCAGGATGTAGCACTCAAACTTGCCCAGGAGCGAGCTGAAATAGTTGCTAAGTATGACAGAGTAAGTATTCATATTTACCCTTTGAGTAAGTTTTATTAGAAAAAAAAAACATATAAACAGAAATGGATTTGGTGTTTGGAGAGCTTAAATTACAGAAGCAGTTTGTTTATGTGACAATGGAAGTCATCTTTTTTCTCTGACTTCATCTCCAGATTTTCTCTCCCTCTTTCCCTCTGCTCCAGCCACTCTAGTCTCTGTGATTCTTTTTTTTTTTTTTTTTTTTTCCTGCGGTTCTTGAAACACACCAGGCTTGCTCCTACCTCTGGGCCTTTGCACTGCTGTTTCTTCTGCCTAGAACACTTTAATCCTGGATATTCTCATGCCTCATTGCCTCACCTTTTTGAGATCTTTACCCAGATGCTGCCGTCTTAGTGAGATCTTCTCTGACCACACTCTTTAATAGCCCCCTTCCCCAGCTCTCTGGATCCCTGTTCTCTTCTTTATTTTTCATTAGAGCCCTTATTATATCAGCATACTTCATATTATACTTACTTTGTTTGTTGTCTGTTCTCACTCCTAGAATGTAAACTCTGAGGTTAAGGATTTCTTTTGTTTGGTTTACTCTTGTATCCTAAATATCTGGAATAGTTCCTAACTCATGCTACGTATTCAGTAAATATTTGAATATGTCAGTATATAGAATTAAATACCCATTTTATTTATAATTTATATATGCTATTAAAATTTTAACATGGATCTGAAAATTTGAACTTATACATTATGTATACTCTCCATTACCATTTTATCTCTGTTAGTTATGGAATCTGGTTTTTGATGCCCTAGAATATCACAGTTGTTGACAGTTTACATATCTCCTTATTATTACTTTACCCCTTGAGGTCTATAATGGGTTGTAGGCAGTGATTTATAAATGTCATGTTTTATATTTATCGCAGTTGCATATAATTTCCTATCTGTTATTTTTAATTATTTGTGAGAATAACGGGAACATGAAATTATAGAAAGCCATCTGGACTGTGCCCTGCTCGCAGGGAGGCCATACAGGCAGGCAGTGCTCTACTTAATAGTTACGTTCCTAAAGTTTGTTTTAAAATTGGTTGTATGGAGCATCAGACACAATTTCCCATTATGGTGAGTAGGTTTTAGTGGAGTCTGTGAAAAACCTCATTAATTTATTTAACTGCTTAACTAATTTAAAACCAAGAAACCTATCATTCATTCATGCTTGTATGCATTTTTTTTTCCATGCAGTTAAGTCACACTCAGGAACTAGGCACTAGGCTAGCCATTGTGCAGTCACTGATAAAATATATGCACATGGAGGGGTCCACAAGACAGGTGGGTACTGAGTCTGAAATTTGATGGATTGGTGTAGACATTTGAGGTCCCTACTCTAATCGGTGCTGGTTAACAGCTTCAAAAGTAGAGGGAGAAGAGCACTGGGCTGAGGGCAGTGCCGTGGGCACACTGACAGTTAAGAGGGACCCATGAAGACCCATCAAAAGAAGAGTTGGATGGTATAAGGAGAACCAAGAGAGGCTGGTATGATGGAGTTTGAGGAATGGGGAGTGAGCAATACTGAGAAACGTACTGAACAGAATCCACTAGGTAAGAACTGAACAGTGTCCACTGGATGATCTATCCGATGGCAGATCATTTTTGACCTTGGCAAGAATAATGTCAAGGCTGATGTAGCTGTGAAGTAAAGAAGTAGAGAGACAAGGTGGATAGCTTACTGTTCTGAGTTTGGATGAAAGGCAAGAAAGAGTTTTTCCTATGACATGTTTAGTCAAAAACATTAAAGTTTGGCAGTTCCTTCTTGAACGGCTTTCTTACCCTTCGTTGTTCTGTCTTTCCCAGCTGACTTCTGACGCAAAACCAGGTCTGATCAGGGCTTAGCTGCGTGTCAGCTGTTGCTGGCAGACGGGATCTTCTGAAGTTTGTAACTGGGAAGTAGTGATTATATTGCCAAAAGGAGTTTGTTTGTTTTTTTAAAGTTAATTTAGGTTGGTAATGCCTCATTTCTAGCTCTTATTATTAATTTGTAAAAAATTAACTCTTGTGGTCTTTTTGTTTTAAGTCATTATTCACTTTTATAAATTCCCAATAATACCCTTCTTTGTCCCCTATTACAGGGACGAGAAGGTGCAGAGATTGAACCTTGGGAGGATGCTGATTACCTTGTTTACAAAGTCACGGATAGATTTGGCTTTTTACAGTAAGTTGCATTGATTGAAAGCTAACTCTTTTATTATAATGTTTTATGGTGACCTATTATATTGATTTTCTTTATTTTTAATCGCACAGCTGTGAATAAGATTCCAGGAGTAGTCCTGCAATGTGCTTTTTGTTATTACATTCCTGGCATTTTTAACCTCTATGATTAACATTGAACTATATAGTTAAGAATACAATCTTTGATAGTTGTTGTATTTTGGTAAGAACATAAAGTGCAATAAATGAGTTGTATTAATAATCTAGCAGAATTAAATGGAAATGAATAATAATTTGTATTTCAAAAATAATTACAAAACATTTCATTTTATGTAAATGCATTTTTAAAATAATTAACAATTAGAACTTTAGTGTTATGCAGCCTAAAAATGAACAATGAAAGGAGATGCCGTTGATCTTTCCCATAGTTATAAATGTCTTTGTGTTATTGCTTCTCAGAATTAATTCCATTTATCCTGAGTATGTTATATAAAGAGTTGAGAGAGGTCTAGACTACTGTAAAGGGGCTAAAGTGATTTTGACTCTTGAAAACATCCTGCTAATGATGCAAATTCTGCCTGTTCCAGTTCTGGCATTGTTTGGGCAGATCCCTACAGGCTAGAGAGTTCTCTTCATCTCTATAGTTTGTTTGCTTCCATCCGATTTAGTGAGTAATTTCTCATTCAAATTTATTCTTCTCCAGTCTGATTTACTATAAATAGGAAAAAGCCAGAGCTTTTTTTTTCTTTTTAATTTTAGGATATATGATTACATTTTGAAGGAAAAAATATAATTTCTTGATAGTTCATAGCAGTAACTGGTAGTACTCAGACTTTGTTTTCTCCTTCTGTTGAGTTTTCTTGCATTTAGAAAGTATTTTTTGGTATCTTCTTTTTCTTTGGGTAGAACAAGCAACCAAAGTTAAGAGAAACAACTCTGGGAGTTAGAGAATGTGTGCCCTTCTTGTGGCTTCACTTGTTGCAGTTAACCCTTTCACACCTTATCTGTAAAATGGAATCATCACTGCTCTACATACTTTATAGTTGAAGCTTTGAAGAAATAAAATGATAGAATGCCATATAAAGGTCTGGACAAATATAAGGTGTTATTATTATACCCAATGACATTAGCATAACCAGAGTGTTCTCTTGAGTACTTATAATTAGAAGACTTTGAACTTTAACAGACCAGCAGAGCAGTATTTAACTATGATGAAACATTCTTCTTAAATTAAACCGCCACTTCCACTTTTTTTTTTTTAAATAAATCAAACTTGGCCACAAATGTGGCAGGAAATGGTTACACATTTGTGTGGGTTAGTGTGCAGATCTGAGATATGGGATGAAGTTTTAAAGGACAATTTGAGCTTTTAGCCCTGTCAAGATCAGTGGGTCCCAAACTTGTCTGCACACTAGAATCAGCTGAGAAATTTTTCTTGAAAATAAATTTCTGGGCTCTATCCCAGATTTTGATTCAGAAGGTGCAGTATAACTTAGCTTATTTTGGCCTTCTCAAGTGGCTGTATATTGGGAGTGAACCACCAAAAGAGATGTTTATATCATAAAATGGTCTAATATAAACGACATGTGAAAAACCTGTGCATTCCAAAAGGACCTAGTAATTACCTAAAATCTCTTTTCTCATTGCTTGAAACATGTTTAGTCTGTCCATTATTTATCTTACTAATATTAGCTAGTATTTATTGAGCACTTACTGTGTGCCAGGCACTGTTCTAAGCCCTTTACATGGATAACTCATTTATTCCTCTCAAAAACTCTTTGGGATAGGTACGCTTTTTATTTTTTTTTTTTAGATGAACCTGAAGCAGAAAGCGGTCAACCACCTGCCCAAGTTGTGTTGACTGTGTCAGATGTGGGCTGTAGACTTTGGCAGTCTTATTACAGCAGGGCCTGTGTTCTGAACTTCTGCAGTATACTGCCTGTTACTACTCTCCTGTATTTTCTTTTCTTCTCTTTTCTTTTTCTTCCTTTCTTTTTCTTGCTTGCTTGCTTGCTTGCTTGCTTCCTTTCTTTCTTTCTTTCTTTCTTTCTTTCTTTCTTTCTTTCTTTCTCTCTCTCTCTCTCTCTCTCTCTCTCTCTCTCTCTTTCTTTCTTTCTTTCTTTCAAGATTTTATTTATTTGTCAGAGAGAGAGAGAGAGCTCAAGCAGGGGGAGTGGCAGGCAGAGCAGGCAGAGGGAGAAGCAGACTCCCCCCTGAGCAGGGAGCCCGATGCGGGACTCGATCCCAGGACCCTGAGATCATGACCTGAGCCGAAGGCAGCCGCTTAACCGACTGAGCCACCCAGGCGCCCCTTTCCTGTGTTTTAAATGAGAGAAACACGAAAGTGCTTTGACACGCCTAGAAGGAAATTTGAAGGCAGTCACTTGCATGAAGGTATAGTCAGATAGCTAAGCTCACCACTTCTTTGAAAATGAAGCCACTTGGTACCAGTTCTCATATGATCACACTGATTTTTTAATTCATACCATGGTGCAGTCCTGGAGCATCCAGCACAAATGAAAATAATGAAGCAGAGAGATGGATTTTAGTGTAATGTTAAATTTTACCAAACTCATTGATTTTGTTACAGTGCCTAATTTAAGTAAAACACATTCTCCAGAGGTTGCTGCTGGTGCCTTCCAGTGCTTGTCACTGTAGCCTGAAGGGTTTTTTGCACTATTGAATAAAGTCACCTGGCCTAGGCATTTAGATACTGCTCTCTATCACACCTTGATCGAAGAGCCTTTCTTTCTGCTGTTTTAGTTCTCTGTAATTTTTGATTGGTTCTGCAGGGAAATTGGGTTTTGAGTGTCAATGTCAATACAGTACAGTGGCCAAAAGTAACTTTGTGATCTTCTCTGAAGGCTGCTGACTTCATATCTAATTACAGTTTTAGTAACTTAAATTGCTTGTTATGATATGTGACAGTATTAACAAAAGCAGTAGAGGCCTACCTTGGCTTTATAACAGATTTCACAATAAATATAAAAACGGTTGCCAAACCAGCTTGGCTTCATGCTGCAACAGGAAGGTCTTTGTTTAGGCTTCAGAAATGGGGAGTTATCCCTGGTCTGGATGCCTGTGACAGAGTTACATCTGGAGAATGGAGAAATCAAGTGTATTTAAGAGAGAAATTTTGAAATTTGAACTTTCAACATTTTTATCAAAAATAGTCACTGCTGGTCTGTTCAGCTTGGAATGCTTGGAATTTGGATAATGATAGAGCTTTTAGGTCAGAAGTTATTAATAGAATTAGAAGGAAATTGTATCAAAAATAAAGATAAAATTAGGATCAAGCTTCAGATTTTCAGCTAATCAAAAGGTGTATATTTGTAAAAATTAGCAGATTGTCTGTAGTTTACTATGACTATATAAATATTTGAAACCCAAAATAAAGGTGTTTTTGTTTTTAAAGAACTTCTGTTGATGACAAGAGCTTGTGAACTCTTTCTACTTGTCTAATCCTTTTGATTAGAGTAAATCTAAACTTAGACAGACTTAACTGCAAAAAACAAAATTTAGTCAACATATTCAATTTACTGATTTTAACAAGTTAAGTTTTAAGTTTTCTGGTGAAATTTTGTCTCACAGAAATATGCCACCTGAGGTATTGAAAAATTACAGGCACATATACTCTAGTTAATAATTCTTTTAAGTTTAAAGCAGATGAAAACAGATTGAGTTAAGGCCCCTCTCTTTCCAGGGATGACTATGTTGTTGTTTTTACTTACTATGTTTCTATGAGGTATGGCTTCTTGCTGTCAGCGTGGCATTTTCTTTTAGCAACTTCTATGTACCTCTTTCCTTTAGAGGACAAACCTTTGTTTTTTAAAGTGGGGTTAGGCAAACATTTTCTGTGAAGAGCTGGATAGGAAATATTTTTGGCTCTGTGAACCTTGTGATCTTTGTCACAATGATTCAACTCTACTGTCGTAGTGTGAAAACAACCACAGACAATACACGAATGAGCATGGCAGTGTTTCACTGAAACTTTATTTACAAAAGTGGGCAGTGGGCCGGATTTGACCCATGGGGCTGTAGTTTGCTGACCTAAAGGAATATTCTGCACACATCCAGACTTTGGTCTTTCTTTTCTTCTACTGGGAGAATATGTAAGTGGCAAGAGGAAGATGCATCTATGCATGCCGGCGTGTGTTCACCCTTTTATTCCATACTTTGACTCAGCAACATTTAGTGCCCTCCTGCAGCCTGCCAGCCACTGTGCTTGAGGCTGGTGCTGTGCTTTACATGTGTATTTTAGACATTGTGTGTAGCTTTTGGAAGAGCAGCAGTCCCCTACTTTCTCCTTAGAAGGCTGTGAAGATGAGTGCACGCCATCACAGAAATCTGAGGAGGGACTACGTCAAACCAAAAAGCTTTTGTACAGCATATAAAAAGGGCAGCCTACCAAATGAGAGAAAGTATTTTCAACCTAGGTATCTGATAAGGGGTTAATATCCAAAATATGTAAAGAACTCATACAACTGAGTAAAAAGTAATCTGATTAAATAATGGGCAAAGAACCTGAATAGACATTTCCCCAAAGAAGACATAAAAATGGCTACCAGACACATGAAAAGATGCTTAACATCACCAATCATCAGGGAAATCCAAATCAAAATCACAATGAGATATCACCTCATACCTGTTAGAATAGCTATTATTAAAAAGACAAGAAATAACAACTTTTGGCAAGGATGTGGAGAAAAGGGAACCCCCGTGCACTGCCTGTAGGAATGTAAAATGGTGCAGCTACTATGGAAGACAGTGTGGAGGTTCCTTAAAAAATTAAAAATAGAACTACTTAGGGACGCCTGGGTGGCTCAGTTGGTTAAGCATCTGCCTTCGCTCAGGTCATGATTCCAGGGTCCTGGGATGGAGCCCCACATTGGGCTCCTTGCTCAGCAGGGAGCCTGCTTCTGACCTCTGCCTGCCACTCCCCCTGCTTGTTCTTTCTCTCTCTCTCTCTGTCAAATAAATAAATAAAATCTTTACCAAAAACATTAGAACTACTTATGATCCAGCAATTCTACTTCTGGGTATTTATCCAAAAAGAAATCACTATCTCAAAAAGATTTTTATACCCGCCCCCCATGTTCATTGCAACCTTATTTATAGTAGCCAAAACATGGAAATAACCTAAGTTGTCCATTGATGGATGAACAGATAAAGAAAATGTGTTCTCACACACACACACACACACACAGCCATAGAGGCATATTATTCAGCCACAAAACAGAATGAAATTTTACTATTTGTGACAACATGAATGGACCTTGAGGACATTATCCTAAGTGAAATAAATCAAATAAAGACAAATACTGTATGTTATCAATTATATGTGGAATCTAAAACAAACAAAAGGGGCACCTGGGTGGCTCAGTCGTTAAGCGTCTGCCTTTGGCTTAGGTCATGACACCAGGGTCCTGGGATCGAGCCCTGCATCGGGCTCCCTGCTCAGCGGGAAGCCTGCGTCTCCCTCTCTCACTCCCCCTGCTTGTGTTTCCTCTCTCGCTGTCACTCTCTCAGTTAAATAAATAAAAATATAAATAAATAAATAAATAACTCTTAAAAAAAAATTAAACAGCGAAACAAAAAAAATGAACTCATAGATACAGAGAACAGGTTGCTGGTTGCCAGAGATGGGATGGGGAGTGGTGGTGGTGCTGGGAGGTAGGCAAAATGGGTGAAAGTGGTCAAAAGGTACACATTTCTAGTAATAAGGTAAATAAGTCCTCGGAATGGAGTGTACAGCATGGTGGCTATAGTTATAATACTGTATTGTGTATTTGACAGTTGCTAAGGGAGTAGATCTTAAAAGTTTTCATCACAAGGGAAAACCCAAAAAATGTGTAGCTCTGTGTGGTGATAGATGCTAACTAAACTTAAAATAGGAATCATTACGTTGTACACCTAAAACTAACACAATGTTATATGTCAGTTATATCTCAATCAAAAAATTTAAAAAATAAATTTAAAAAATGTGTATGCAAAAACACTTGGTTAGTGGGAGTTCAGTAACTGTTTGGGGATATGATGGTGTTCCTGCACAGACAAGCACATCCTGGGGTGGGGGTTGTGACAGGGCAAAAGGAAATAATGTAAAATATTGAGGTGGAGGGAAATCCAACACCAAGTCTACTTCTGGATATCGCCTAAGGCTGACTTTGGTTGTATGCGTGCTCCTGCATCTCACTCTCCCAGGGTTTTCAGTAGTATGGTTTGATGTTAGGGTGGGGCGGGATGCTGAGAGCAGTCCTGTCTCATCTGGAAGCTCATAAGTGCGTTCTGTGGGACCTGAGCACACAGGCCACGTGGCCTGAGCAGATAGATGATCAGCACCATTCCACAGACAAGGGCAGAATTTGGTTCTGATTCAGTGTTGGGAATAGGCACAGTAAGGTTTGTTAGTCTTGTTTAGTAAATAGGAGGACCTTGTTTAAGTAAATAGGAGGACACCAAAGAAATGTACCCAGCACCTTCAAAGAACTAATCCTTTGGTGAGCAGCCAGAGTTGGCACTTCATTTGCAGTTGGAAAGTTCAAATAAACAGTTATCAGGGTCTGCTCAAATCAGCTGTACAAAAAGTTACTCTTGCCCAGGGCAGCCTCCTCACCCCAGAAATACCGGTCTTAGTGTGCACGAAGGGTTCAGATGTTCCTAGTCTTTCAAGATGTCCCTGCTGACCCTATTCACCTAGGAAATAAATTCCAGCAGTGCTGATAAGCCCTTTTTCTGCCAGTAAGTGAAGAATGGATAGATGTACTTTTAAATTAGAAGTTACATCCTGTGCCATTCAGACATCATTGGCTCTAGTAATCAGGATTACAGATTAGCAGGGAAATGTAGACTTGAGCATAATGAAAGATACAAAAAAACCAAGGTGTCACCTTCAGTAAAGGTGAGTGGACACTTTACATTAAAAAAAAAAAGACTTTTATATTAAATCCTCAAAGTTTTTTTTTTTCTTCTTGAGAATTGGTTTCTTAGGCCTTTCTTCGTATACTGCTGCAGAATCTGAAGATCTTGTTCATCTTGGTTTGAACCCACAGGGCTAGAGAGATAGAATTGAGCGTCTCTATAATAGGCTAAATGACTGTGACTAAGTGAAATGTTAGCTTTCTTATCTCTGAAGTGAAGGGTTTGGACTATCTCTTTTGGCTGTTACACTTTCTGTCAGTTCCATTGCTATAGGTTGGTTTGTGGTTCACCTAAGGACTCTTCAGAGTAGCAAAAGAGTGCTGTTGAACATACTGGACTCTTGAATACTAATGCATTATACTCTTGAGAGTGGTATTATGTGGTTCAAGAGAAACTAAGACAAGAATCTGTGTCATTGTGAAAATATCAGTATTACTGAGGTAGCAGTTCAAAGCACAGGACTTTGTTACAGATAGCCCATTGTTTTTATATTACTGGCAGTTAATACAAGAGTCTCAGCATGCTTTAGGTTAGAACTGATATCACAGTATTACTGTATCAGAGAAATGAATTTGGTCTTTTGTTGTATATTTAAAAATCTCATCCCCGTTGAAGTTTTGACAAATGAAACTTTCCTCATTTATAGAATCAGATTTTCCTTTTTCTTTCTTTCTTTCTTTTTTTTTTTTTTAAAGATTTTATTTATTTGACAGAGACAAAGTGAGAGAGGGACCACAAGTAGGGGGAGTGGGAGAGGGAGAAGCAGGCTTCCCGCTGAGCATGGAGCCCGATGCGGGGCTCGATCCCAGGACCCCGGGATCATGACCTGAGCTGAAGGCAGATGCTTAACCGACTGAGCCACCCAGGCACCCCAGATTTTCCTTTCTCATTCATAAATCTTTTGGAGGCTATTTTAGTTCCTTATAGCATTAAATATATATATATATATATATATATATACACATATTTATTTATGTATGTAAGGTTTTATTTGTTTATTTGAGAGACAGATAGTAAGAGAGAGCAGGAGTGGGGAGGAGAGAGAGCAGCAGGCTCCTCCCTGAGCAAGGACCTGGGGAATCATGACCCAAGCTGAAGGCAGACGCTTAATCGACTGAGCCACCCAGGCACCCCGCCCGATCCATATGCCATTTTTTTTAAAAAAGCAATCATTTGTTATAGGCCATAGTTTAGCCAGAGAGTGGAGGTGATGTTGTAGAGTAGAGGTTGGTGAACTATAGCCTGCAGGTCACATTCAGCTCACCACCTGTTTTTGCAAACATTTTGTGCGAATAAAAGCGCACTCAGTCTACTATTACCTGTGTCTGCTTGTGCAATACAACATTACAGTTGAATAGTTAATGATAAAGACTGTATGGTCTGCAAAGCCTAATGTATCTACTGTTTAAATATTTACCTTCGCAGAAGAAGGTTGCTGACTCCTGGTCTACAGGAGTGTTGTCCAGTAGGACTTTCCTGCAGTGGTGGGAATATTCTTTCTATATACACGCTGTTCAAAACGATAGCCTCTGTGTGACCACTGTCGTGCACTTGAACTGTGGCTACGGTGAGACTGAAAAACTGAATTGTTAATTTGAACTTAACACTTTAAATAGCCACATGTGGCTGGAGATGACTGTCTTAGCGTATGTCTAGAGATTTGAAGATAGGGGACCTTGTGGGTTCAGAACTGCTAATTGTTTTATATTGAATTTGGCAGAATGGAAACTTATGTAATGTGATCCATTCTTGTGATGACGATAAATGGTTATATATCATATGTACCCATAGGTATATGATTTTTTAAAAGTTCACTATGATTTCAGCTATTTCACATATACTATTTTTCCTTTGCAGTGAGGAGGAGCTCCCGTATCATAATGCAGCTATGGAACGGGTGAGTCCAGCTCTGCATGTATTTATCGTTACCAGTGCATTATGTTTATCAGAGGAATAAAATCTCCACCTTTGTGATTTTGAGTGCCATGTTATATGTAAATGGTGCAGGCATTCACATTTCACTCTAAGAAAGTAATTAACGGTGAAACAATTTTAGGAGATTTTTGGAACTTCTGATAGATACTTGAAAAGAAGAAAGGTAGCAGTTATCAGAGACTTGTATTTTAGACAGTTCTAGGAGTGCTCCGCATGTACAGCCTTTGAAGAACACGGGCGCTTGGGACCTTCCTGAGTCTGTTAGGTCAGACTCTCTGGGCAGGAGCTCACATAGGTCATTTGTGGAAAGCTTCACAAGTGATTCTCATGTACTCTGTTGCTCATAAAGCAGGATTCTAGGCCAGTAACTTTTTGTAATAGAACTATTCCATGAGGTTGTAACCAAATTTCCTACAAACAGCAACAAAAGAAGTTTGCTTTAATCAGATAAGTCTATTAACTTTTTTTTTTAAGGATACATCTATAATTTTATTACAAAACCATTCTTTTGGCATTAGTTGGTTACAGTGATAGCAAGATACTGTGAGTGTGGCAGAGCAGCTCTAATGTAACACTGCATTCCCTGCTTCCTGAACCCAAATTTAAGTTACCGTATACCCATTACATACAAGTTACCGGCGTTCATTAATGCTGCAAATCCTGACGCATATTCCCTTTAGGGAGGAGCTGATGCTAAGGGATTAGAGTAAATGTTTATAAGTCTACAAAAGTTCCTTCATGGGACTTTCTGTTTCTTCACCCTCCCCCCAAATTACTTTGCTTTAAAAGAATCAAATTACTAGTCTGAATAGCAGCAGCACCCAAGGAGCATCACACTTAGTTCTTGTTAAAAAGCAGTACCTGTGCAATGCATGTTTTACACCACAGGCAAAGGGAATGATCGCTTTAGTTTTAAACTCCTGCATTAGAGTCTCTTAAAAAAAATAAAAGCATTCCATCGAGTTCTTCCAGATGGTGTTATGGCTGTACATTTGTTGGTGGGTCACTCTCTGTGCTGTGTTTGCTTTGAAGGGATCTTCCAATATATCTCCAATATTCTTTTCTTATAGTGTCCTTTTCTTTAGCTAGAATTTCACACAACTCTAATGCTTTATTAAGAATGTCCTCCTTATTGTCACATTGGTTTTCTAGCATGTCTTCATAGATATCCACGAGAAAGGCAATTAGGTAGGGGGAACTGTGACTTGGTTGTAAATCAAGTAACTGATTTAACAGATTTGGATATTTGGAAAGACCACGATCCTGTAAAATCCCTTTCAAATAGTTCCATGCACTTTCATTATGTGGTACTCATTTGATCATTTCTAGAGTGTACTGGACTTCTCTCTCCAATATAGCACGATCATTGTAGCCAGTGGTGTTAGAAATTACAAAGTATCTTTGGTTCCAGACAGAGTTATTTCTCACATCCTCTTTAAGAAGTTGGTCTACATACTGCAGCTCATTATCCCAAAGTTTAAATTCCTGAATAACCCACTGTTGATGTTGCCAGGCATGATAATTCTTTGCATCCTGATTAAGAATATCAGCAATAAATTCAGGCTCCTGAGATAGATCTTTTAGCCATTCCACTAATACTCGCCTATGATGCCAAACTTGATAGTTTTTGGGCTGTTCCTCAATTATTGCAGTGATGTAGTTCATTTCCTCACGTAGATCCTTTTGAAGTGACTTTAAGAGAACTCTCCGAAAATGCCACACTGTATAATTGGCTGCATTTAACTCAGTAGCATCCCTGGTTAGTTTAAAAGCTCGTTCACTTCTTTCATCACGCTGCAGGACAGCCCGGAAATAATCATAAACATCTCTAAATTTTTCACTATAAATGATCTGGACCACTGGGTTGGGGCCATCATTCTGCGGTACTGGATCTATATCAGCCCATTCTGCTCTGTCCCTGTACAGGACATAGGTGGGCGAGTCCAGGCTCAGGAACCTGTCGTCCATAGGGGACACCACCGCTTCTCCGGGCTCAGCCGCCATAGCTTCTTCCTGCTGCTGCTGGGGCGGCGGAGGGTGCGGCTGGGGCGGTGGCGGCTCCGGCTGCCCGGACTCGCTGCCCTGCGCAGCCTCTCCGACCCCCTCAGTGGCCGCCATCTCGCCTCGGTCCGCAATGGAGGTGGCGGCGGCGGCGGCCAAGTCTATTAACTTTTAAGGACTTTAAGAAATCTTATGTATAGTAAACTTGTCACTTTTTTTTTTTAAGTTAGTGTTTCCCCTTTGTTCATTATACTTGGCTAGGCAGCTGGTCCCATAGCTGTGTGTGCATGAGAACTAGGGATTGAATGTTTTAAGGTTGGTCAGAATCTCCCTCCCCTTCTGTTTTTTTCTGTACCAAGAAATGAATTGCAGAATGAAAAGCAGGTTACTGATTGGGATTATCTTCAGTTTATGTTTGATGGGGGAAGGAGGCTGAGTTTCAGATAATGGAGGTAAAGAATTGGAATGAGAATTTGAGAAATACTTTAGAAAATCTTCCTAAAATCAAAAATTTCTGAAAATTAGAAAATGAAGCATACCTTTAAGATGCAGACAGCATTGCCATTTGAAGATTCTTATAGGTACTTTCTTTTTTTTTTTTTTAAGATTTTATTTATTTATTATTTGACAGAGAGAGACACAGTGAGAGAGGGAACACAAGCAGGGGGAGTGGGAGAGGGAGAAGCAGGCTTCCCGCCGAGCAGGGAGCCCGATGCGGGGCTCGATCGCAGGACCCTGGGATCATGACCTGGGCCAAAGGCAGTTGCTTAACGACTGAGCCACCCAGGCGCCCCTCTTATAGGTACTTTCTACAGTTGAATTCTCTTGTGACTGCCTCGTTTTCTCCCAGTATCATAACCTTGATGTTTTGGCAAATGAGTTTCTTTCTTATAATAGATACATTATTGAGTAGCAACTGTGTTACCAAGCCTTGGACTAGGTACTGCCTAGAATACTAGGGTCAAATAAAGAGGTCGTTTCTGCCTTTGAGACACTGTCCGTCCAATGACTAGAGGAAGGTCAAGTGAGACAAAAGGAGGGAGATTATTGGTGACTTCTATCAGTCCAGTTTGAAATGGGAATCTGAGAATCTGTTCCCACTCTCTGACCATTTTCCCTCTTGTCTAGTGTCCTGACTTCACTGAGCCTTGGACCTCACTGATATAACCGCTGTTATATTATCCCTCACCAAACTCATGTCTTCATTCCCCTCTCTCCACGGCTGAAATTCTACTGTAGGTCAGTACAGTCACTCCCATACACCTTTACCAGCCTCGCCTCTCTTGCTTCCTCTGGACTAAAGTCAAGGCCAACTTTCAGGCAGGAAAGCATGCTGTTCCTAGTCAATTTTTGCTCCATTTCAGCTATTGGAACATTATCTTTCCTCCTCAGACTTCCGGTACCTCCTTGGTCCTCTCAGCTCATGTTCTTTTTATTTCTTATAAGAAAATAGAAGCAGGCAGAGAACTTCCACAAACTTCCACAACGACAGCTACCCACCTGTCTTCATCTGTGCTTTATAGGCTGTCATCACTATGAGTAATTAGACTTGTTCAGGGACATCACTCGAGTTATCCTTCCCTCCCTCTCCCGAATTCTTTCTCTTTCTGCTTGATTGTTCCCATCATAGTAAAATTTATTACTTCTCCTGTAAAGCAACAACAATAATACCAATCTTCTTTTTTCCCCATTTCCTCCTTAGAACTACCCTGATTCTCTGTTGCTCTTACAGCAAAACTCCTCAAAAGAGGTGTCTGTAGTCTCTTTTCCATTTTTTTCCTGCATTTCCTTCTTGCATGTCAGATTTTTAATTTCCCACCCTTATCCCCACCCCCCTTCTGGCCTGTATTAGGGTCTCTAATTGCCTTTATACTGTGTCATCCAGTAGGCAGTTTTCAGTTTTCCTCTTGACCTACCAGCAGCTTTTGATGTGGTTGGCTATGGTCTCAGCCTTCAGACTCTCAGGCTCTCCGCATGTTCTTTCCTTACTGGCTGCTTGTTCTCCGTTTCCTCTGCTTGTTCCTTCTCATCTCCTGGATCTCTGTACTTTTAGGTACCCCAAGGGCCCAGGCCTTGGAACTTCGCTTTCCTGTCTGTATTTTTTTCCTTGTTAATCTCATCTTGTCTTTTGGTTTTAAATGCCAACCGTATGTTGATGACTTGGCTCCCTGAATCCCATACTTGTTTATCCTTGCATATACATTTAAATGTCTACACTTAGATGTCTGACTTAATCAGTGCACTTAGATGTCTAACAAATGCCCAAACAGGAGTTTCTGTTATTCTCTCTTTTTTTTAAAAAAGATTTTATTTATTTATCTGACAGAGAGAGACACAGCGAGAGAGGGAACACAAGCAGGGGGAGTGGGAGAGGGAGAAGCAGGCTTCCCGCGGAGCAGGGAGCCCGATGTGGGGCTTGATCCTAGGACCCTGGGATCATGACCTGAGCCAAAGGCAGACGCTTAACGACTGAGCCACCCAGGTGCCCCTGTTATTCTCTTTAAATCCATTCTGTTAACAGACTTCCCTGTGTCAGTAAATGGGAGCTCTACTCTTCTGGTCAGTCGAAAACTTCTAAGTTATCTTTGACTTTCTTTCTTTCATAGTCTGCATTTCATCGGTCAGCAATCCTGTGAGCTCTGCCTTCAAAATGTATTCAGAATTTGATGACTTACCATCACCGCTTCTGCCACCCTGTTCACTGTAACCTCTCTTCTGGAACTTTCTATCTTCCTGCTTCTGCTATTTTCCCCCTTTCTCCCCCATGATCTTCCTGTTCACTAAAAGAGATAGAATGAGCCTGTTAAAGTAAGTAAGATCATGACACTCTGACTGGAACATTGTGTTGCCTCTCAGTCATATCCACAATAAAATGGGAAGTCCTTAGAGTGACCTTCAAAGCCCCGTATGACCTACTTTTTGTTAAGGCTTTCATTTCGTCTTCACTGCCTTCTCTTCCTTACTCATTGACCTCCGTAGTGGTTCCAGAACATGCCTGCCGTATTCCTTCTTTGGCTGCCTCCTCTCTGGGGCACTTCCCGGCCTCATTCCACAGTAGCTACGAGACACCTTCCATTTCCTTTGCTGTTTACTCACATGTCACCTTCAGAATAAGACCCTCTTCCCTGGCCATCATATCGAAAATTGGGAACTCCCTCCCCCCACACATGCTAATTATCTCTCACCTTCCTCTGTTTTTCTCTTTAGCACCTAACGCTATTTCACATTCTAAATATGTTCCTCGCTTCTTTATTTTGTCTGTTTGCTCACTAGGTTGCCATCTCTATGGGTTGGTTATCTACTCTGTTCACAGCTGTACCCTCAGAACACAGAGCCTTGCACATAGTATATGCTCAGTAAGTGGTGGCTGAATGCATAATCCAATGAATGTAACAGCGGCTTTATGGCACTAAATATGGACTTAAATACTTTTGAATGTTACAATGGCCTTTATTTGAGAAATTAGGGAGAGAAGAATCGGAAGGTATCTTTTAACAATAGATACCCATATTTGGCAAAATAAAATCTGGCAACCCAGTATAGACTTCTGCCTTCATTGCCCCTGCTTCTTTTTCTTTTGTATAGTTTTCTGGTGCAGAAAGTTCAGAAGTCTGGGAACTGGCGATATAGATGATTCGAGAAGGGTGACAGTGAGGGAAAGAAGAAGTACAAGACAAAAACTATTGGAGGATGCATGCTTGAAGGAGGTTGTCTTTACATTTTTGTTTTTTAAGAGACTTGCCTGTAGAATAAAAGACCTACCCAGTTATGCTTATAATTAATTGGTTGTTTACTTTAAAGTGTTTAATAGGAAGTCACTAAAAAAAAAATCTATGCATACCTTAATAATTTAACATTAAGACATAATTTTATATTCATTTGCCAATCTTTTACTGGGAAAGAGACAGGATTCTGAGGCTGCTCATTGAGATTCCATTTAAAATGCCTTTTGTATAAGTTTTGTCTAAAACTGCTCTCCTATTACATGACCTGCCTTTTATACTCTTGGTCTCTTTAAAGTGGAATGAGAACTCTAGACACATGCAAAGCAGTCTAAGACTGTAAACTTTTTAGTTTATCAGAATTTCCCCCAATTTTTCTGGTTTAAGTTTAGTTCATTATTCTTCAGTGACTTCCTAGTCCTAATGGCCAAGCCTGCAGTTTCCAGGAAGCTAATAAAAAATTCTACATGTATTACTTCATTGAATAACATCAATGGAAATAGTACCATGCTGAATCCTACACGTATTTATTAATCTTTACAAAGCATACAATTGAAGCATGCACTTACTGTCTTTTGGGAAGACTTGTACACTAATGCGTGGTCAAGTAATTGTGGTTTTAGTTCCTAACAGCTTTGCCATTATTTTGCATAAGGCCATTCTCTGTTTAAAATAGGGGTAGTAGTCGGCAGTCCCTCCTAAGAGGATCAGTGTTGATATTTGCTGAGTGCTTTGGATTCCCCCAAACAGGCATTTAAACAAACAATCACATTTATTATATTTACCCAGCAGAGAACAATGTTAATAATGGATTATTATTGTTTCTTTGAGCTTAATTGATGTTTTTAATAAGGAGGAAAGGATATGTAAGGCTATGAATTTTCATGAATTCAGCTATTCCTTTATGTAGTGCAGTATTTTGCATAGCTTATAGAATATTGGAGCCTAGTCATATCTTTAAAAACTGTATCTTAATTTTATGTGGTGTGAAATCTTACTCAAAATATATGACCAATAGACTTTTTAGTGGCGTGATTCTGTCAAAACAGGACTCTCCTTCCTGTACTTCTTGTCCTCTCCTGACCTCTGCTGGTGAGGTCTAGGTGTGTGTGATTCCGGTCCACCGTCCTCAGTCACTTGTCCTAATACTCAAACAGGAGAGACAAAAAAACATCTGAAGACTTGAACTTGAAGTAAAGTTCCAAAATTTCTTATTCTAGAGGAGAAGGCCATGTAACATCCACCCATGCGCTGTGTATATGTGTAGCCATTACTATCGGGGTTATTAACTAACAATAGGAAGAGCCTGGGACTACACAGGAGATAAAGTTAGTACCATGTGGGTGATTCCACAGTTGTCAAGTACTTACTGTTCAGTTGGTCCTGCATAGGGTTAAAAATACAGTCTGAGATGACTGGAGATTGAGAAGCAGCAAAGAAGACATTGGTCCTGGCCAGTTTTAATCCTTATACCTTCCTTGCCTGAGTAGAAGGGGCCAGTCTGACTCAGAGGGGCATCAACTTAGGACAATCAGGTATCAGATTGCAAACTCAAATGGAAGTTTAGTCCTTTTCTGAACATAGCTCCTGGGAAGAAATGTGCACAACAGTGTACCGTTTTCATAGTCAGTGGAGGTAACGGAGAGATAGCGAAGGGAATATAGGATAGACATAAAGACCTCGGCATTATTTTCCCTTTGATATGTGTTGTTCTGACATTCTCAGGGAATAGAATTTTCTTATACTATGGTCTCCTAACTGATTTTAACAGTTGCAGTGATGAGCGCACCTAGTACCCAGATCTTAGTTTTTGAAAACCATTCCCCATTAAAAAGAACCACTGTTTGTTAAAGAAGTGGCTGCTCTAGGTTTAGGGTAGAAAAAGTATAAAGTAAAATGACCCTGATTATTTTGTGCCAGGTAGGGGGGCATGTCTAAAGGATGCACTTGAAGGGGGAGATCTCCAACCAGATAAGAGGCAGTCCTGCCAAATTTGAGACAATTGGAGCTTCTAAAAGAATAATGATGATAGTGGATTATAACACATTGAATAAAATAGTTCTTTTATACCATAGTGCTATTTCAAAGGGAGGAGGGGCTAGAAGAGAAAACTTATAAATAGAAAAGTGTCAACTAATAATATAGAAGGAATCGTAGAAGAAAACCACCGCATCATTTTAGCACCATCAGAATCAGAATCTGTTCAGGCAGGGATTATCAGTGGATGATAAGACCATTGAATCGAATTGTTAAGGAACAGGATGTTCACACTCCCTGAAAGTGTTCCACGCAGATTACAGTTGACCATTGACCATACAGTGGAGGCAGGGGTGCTGACCCCTCATGAAGTCGAAATCCACATACAACTTTTTTTTTTTTTTTAAGATTTTCTTTATCTGAGAGAGAGAAAGATAGCGAGAGAGAAAGAGAGAGAGAGAGAACAAGCAGGGGGGAGGGACAGAGGGAGAGGGAGAAGCAGACTCCTTGCTGAGCAGGGAGGTCGATGTGGGACTCGATCCCAGCACCCTGAGATCATGACCTGAGCCGAAGGCAGACGCTTAACCGAATGAGCCACCCAGGCGCCCCTACATACAACTTTGGACTCCCCCAAATCTTAACTACTTAGCCTGCTGTTGACTGGAAGCCAACATGGATGGATAACATGAACAGTCAATTAACTGTTAATAAATATATTTATTACATTTATTAATATGTATTAATCTACTTTATATGCTCTTATGTATTAGATACTGTATTCTTACAATAACGTAAGCTACTGGTGTAAGTTTAGTTCAGTTTAGTTCAGTTTAGTTTCTTTTAGAGAAAAGAGAAAGTGTTATTAAGAAAATTGTAAGGACCAGAAAATACATTTACAGTCCTGTACTGTATCACATATAAGTGGACGCATGCAGTTCAAACCATGTTGTTCAAGGGTGAACTGTAGAAGTATATGGTGCACTGTTCTAACCTTCTGTAGGTTTAAAGTGTTTCGAAGCAAAAGTTAGGGGAAATAAGATGTCTGTATGTGAAGTCAACAGCGTTATCTAGTATCAATTTTGTATGGACTTCTAACATCAGTAGTTCTGCCTTTTGGCAGTACTTTGAAAAGTGTTGCCAACATGATGGACTGATAACCATTTTTACCATTTTGCTACATAAGAGATACTGTTATAATTCATTTCTGGTTATTCCTCTGTTACAGTGATTGAACCGCTGTCAGAAGTATTTAGGCTCCCTCTCTCTCCTTCCTGCCCCTCTACCTCTGCGGCCACAGATGCTGTTATTTGTTTCACAGTGCTGTTTGCTTATCTTTTCTTATATAAGTTATGTTTAATTTTAAAATCTTTATTTGACTTTTTAAATATAACTGCCACTATTTTAGGTGATGAAATTAAGTCAGGAATATATGATATGGTTCCTGTTCTCAAGGAGTTCATACTTGAATAATAACAATAACGATAAGATCTGGGCATTTAGGGCAACTAAAACACAGCTGTTAGGTGTTATAACAATAATCGTAATAATTCTTACTTTGTAAACAAGATAACTAAGATACAGAGAGATTAAGCAATTTGCCCCAAATGAAACTATAAGAAGGGGCTTAATTCAGATTTGAATCCAGGCCAGCTGTGTCCTTGGTCCATGCCATGAAATGCTGAGGAAACGGTTAATTTTGCTTGGAGCATGGAGGCATTTGAGAAAGGTTCCAGACCTTTGACATCTGACTGGGTCTTGAGAGGATACGTTTTACCATATGATGGTGGGGAAGAGCATCCCAGGCAGACAAATAGCAAACTTTGGTTAAAGAGGTATAAAAACACACCATGTGCTGGGAATGACAACATATTTCAGAGTGGGCAGATGATACAAGCAGCAAGAAGTAAAACCGGGAGGTGAACGGGACCGTACGGTGAAGGGCTGTCCATAAAGGTGGAGCTTCATTTGTGGATAGTGAGCAGCCACTGAAGCGTTTTTAACTGTGACACATTTTAAAAATTGTAGTAGGTGGGATTGAAGACCATCAGGGTTACGAGTAAGGAACTAGTGCCTTCATCTAGGAATCAGGATTGCTGAACTATGTCAAGATTCTCACTTGCTCTTCTATTCTAGTTTGTCTTGGTGTTCCTGAGTCCATGACAAGATGGTGTACCTTACCCTGTTTTTCTAGAGCATTCAAGTTCACATTTGTCACTTGTGATTGCAGTTACTTCTTCAGAATAAGTTCTGGAACAGTTAGTAGTAGCATGTTTGGTGATAAAGTATATTTTATCTACGAGTTAGAGATTCATGAGTGGAGGGGTGGGGGCACAGTCACTTGCATTCAAGTCAGGTATGGCTGAATTGATGGCGTTATGGAGTTAACATTTAAACTTGATGGAACTACTGATACTTAATTTTTAAATCCTGCAGCCCGGGGCTTTTCCCAAGATGTATCTTTTTTTTTTTTTTCCCCTTCCCTTTGGGGAAAGAAAAGCACACTTATTAATGGTTTTTAAAATTGTGTGTGTGTGTGTGTGTGTGTGTGTGTGTGTGTGTGTGTGTGTGTGTTTTGTTCTTGCATGTTACTGTGTAGCATTTAAAATTGTGTATATGATAAGAATTAGAATACAGAATATGCCTTTAAAAATAAAGAGTAACTAGTTCTTAAAATGATACATTGATAATTCATAGTCATAAAAATGAAGGATAGCAAGAGACCTGCTAGGTCTCAGCAGGGTTGTTCCTGGCAAAGTGTATGTTATTATACTCTTGGGTTGGCTTGAATTATTTGGTGTTTTCCTGCTGGTGGCGAAAGGGATTGGGCTTTGAAGTCAGGGGAGGAGGTGCAGAAGAACAAAAAAAATACTAAACTTAAATCAATCTTGATTTTTCACAGCTTGGCCTTCTCTAAAGTCACATTTAGCAGAAACATTAATTAGATTTCAGTGCCCCACTGAGCTTTAAAATTAAACATATTTCTGGAACCATCTGCAACATTTTATCACTAATAATATAATGAAGAATATGCTTAGTCTTTTGAAAAATGGGAATTATAACAATATGTTTATTGCTCACGAGTGATCTTTTATTATGAGAAAGCCATCGCAATTTTTACGAAGAGTTAAGAAGTAATTAAAGAGTTTTAAAAATGTGCCTAAAAATAAAATTCTCTAAAAATATTTTCATTTTTGGAAAATGAGGATCTTTTCCTAAAATTGGGATTTTCTTTGGGATTTTATGCTTCTTTTAAATCTAAAAATATTGGTGGTGGGCATATGCCATCTGCCTGTGTGAGGCTGGGTGGAAGACCGTTGATAAGGAGCCTTTGCTCTCCTCGGAAACCGCGGTCGCGTGAGCCGCACAGAGGACACGTGGGAAGCAGGAGACCGGCTGCGGTGGCTCAGAGGGCAGGTGCTGAAGCCTCGCTGCCCGGCCGTGAACCGCTCTTCACACTTGAATTTACTGCATAGGGGAATCTGAAAGCCATTAGACCGCCTTCTGCCGCTGTTTCCTTATTTGTAAAATAGGGATGATTGTATGTACCTCACAGGGTTGTAGTGAGCACACCGTTTGGAGCACAGAGTAGATCTTCGGAACTGTTTTCTTTGCTGTCTAGTCTTTCATTTCCTGTGCTTTTGATTCACAGACCTATTACACTTTCAGAGGCCTCCAGAAAAGAAAATGTGGGTATTGGGAATTAACAAAATAGTGGAATCTCAGCTCACTCCTAAGAAACGATCACATTGGGCTCTTTTCATGAAAATGAAATAGTTAGGTGCCTGCTCTGTGCTGGGGGCTGGCTGGGGAAACCGCCCACGTGTCCGCCTTCATGAGGCGCAGAGGTGTTAGGGGAGAATGCAGGTTAGGCGTGCAGCAGCTGTGGGCTCCCTAGCTCGGAAGCCTGGTAGGAGACAGCCCTACCACCTGGTCACAGACAGGTCACTGCCGACTTCTTGGCTGAGGAGGGTGTTTTTCCCTGTCTGAAAGGATGGAGTACAAATGTGCCTTCTGAGGGTTCAGGCTTCCACAGAAAAGGGACAGAGGAGCTGTACATGCCCAGATCTTTCTCTAAACTTACTAATTAAGTCACTTTACCACCTTATGAGTGAATAAGAGATTGGACAGCAGGCCCGAATAATTAAGAAAAAACACCCCTTCTCCTGGAAACCAAAGAAGGGAGGAAGAAGCGTTATCTGTACCACCTTCCCCATTCCCCAGCTTTGCTCCATATCAGTTTGGTGTGACATCCAAGACCCCTGCCTACATTTTCAGCCTCATTTCCTGATGCTTCCTTTTTTAGCCTTTAGAACTACGGCCGGCCGCCCGCGGTGCTGCACCGTCTCAGAACGACATTTATCCGTGCCTTGTGGAATATTCAGTCCCACATCGCACTTGATAAAAATCCTAATAATCTTTCAATAAACTTTCAATTCTTCATTTAGGGCTTACCTTCTTTAACATCCCTAGGTGGATTTGACTGCTTCTTCCATTGTGACCTTGTGGTCACCTTTTCTGACCGTATGTTGTCATAGCTGTCACAGTACCATCCATGTCAACAACAGTTGCCCTGAATTGCCCTGAACTTTCTTCAGGGCAGCAACTTTTACTTACTTTTGGATAAATTTTTCAGTAACATAATGCTAGTTAGGTATTAATCTCCCCACAAATAAATACCCAGTTCTCCTTTAAAGAATCATCTCCGTCACTGAAAACATTAAGATGCTAGAATTCAGTAAAATGTAAAAGAAGAGAATGGAATTTTGAAGTTTTTTTTGGTTGCTGCTTTAAAAATGCTGCAAATTATTTTAGAACTGCCTTTTGGTTTAATTTTGTAGAATACATAGGGTTTTCAGTGATTAGTGTAAAAGCGTTGGAAAATTTAAACAATTCCTTTCTCTTCACCTGTCCCATTGGAGCATCTCCCGTGGCAGCTATGGAATACCATTGCTACAACTATAATCATTTATCTGACTTTTTAAAGTTAGATAGTATATTTGCGTATCTAAGAGCTTAACTATTTTAGTAGTGTTTTTTTTTTTTAGCAGCATTTTCTTTGACTTTTTTTTTGTAATTTGTAAGTATGGAAGACTCAAACAGTAACAATGAATTTCAATTTTATTTTAGCAAAAGCAACTGGAAATTGAAAGAACTACTAAGTGGTTGAAAATGCTAAAAGGATGGGAAAAATACAAGAACACTGAAAAGGTAATTAAAATAATGTTACTTCTATCTGAAACTACACAAATTCAATGTGGATTATCCCGGTAAAAGTTTCTCTTAAATTATAGAAGTGTATTAATACTTTAATTTAGTGAGATGCCTCAAATTAGGAGTCCCTATGTCCTAACAGAATATCCAGTACAGATAGGTTTCAGCAGTTTAGAGGCTGTTCTGGGTAGTCCCGAGGTAGGATGGCTTCAGGAGTGATTTGCTTCAGATGCTCCATCATGTTCCCTGTGCCTCAGTTTTGTTCCCGTCTCTGCCCTGCCTTCTGCAGTGCCAGCTTTCCCTTGGGGTTGGCTTCCCTCTGGGGTCAGAACCCATGCGGCAGCTCCGGGCTCCACACCCACACGTCACACTGCTCAGGAGGAGGGCTGGCCTCGAAAGCTTTCCCTGAAGCAGGAGCAGTCTTTCCAAAAGCTTCTAGCAAACCTCCCCTTAAATCTTTTTGCCCTGCGGAGTTGGTGCTGAGTTTTAAATCAATTAAAACATAACATACACATCTATTACTGTCACCACCAGCCTCATCACAAAAGTCTTTAAACATTGGGAAGCTGTGAAGTTCATGGTGGTGGAAGTTTTTTTTGTTTTTTTGTTTTTTGTTTTTTTTTTAAAGAGAAAAGGGCTTTCTTGAAATAAAGTTGGGAATAGCAGAGCTAACCCAAGAGAAGCAAAGTTAAGTTCTTAACTACAGGACTCCTCAGAGTCTTTACTATTATTAACACGTGGTCGGGGGACCACACCTTCAAGACGACCTTAAACTGAGTGAAACTTAGTGAAACTTACTCGACCGTGGAAATCTTTTTGTCATAGAGCATCTTGCGGGACTAATGCCCCTTTTCTTTTTGAGCATCCTAACTACCCTTATTTAAAGTCTGTTAGACTCTTTTATTATTTTATTTTCATCAGGAGTTAGCTCATTTTGGGGTTGTTGATTTTATTAACTGTGTGTTTTAGCATTAGATTGGAACTCAAGATGTTCTTTTGAGAGGAATCAGTTCAAAGTAGAATGTTAGTTATGCAGAGTGACCTAAAGTTGGCACCTACTTTACCTCATGTCTGTGGGAAGATTGCTCAAGTGGTAATTACAGGGTAAATGTCGATGCGCGGCACCTACACTTTCATCTCAACATTTGGTCTAGCAAGATATTTGTAGAATTATACGGCTTTGTGTTCTCCTCGAGTATACATAGATCTATGAAAGTACGTAAGCTGGTGTAAAAATGAGCATTTCTACCAGGCCATTATTCTGACAGCAAGTCTGACTAATGTAGTTCCTAGTAAGAGAGATTTGAACAGAACTGTTTCTTTGATGTATAATTTTAAAGCACTTTCCCGCAACTATAATGCTGGAATTATTTGATAATATATATGGTCCAATTTGGTGTGCAACAGAATGTACTTTCTAAAAGAATTGCTGCTTTCAATTCATACCTCATTTTAAATTGCACTGAGGCAAAAAAAAAAAAAAGTAGCATGTGTTTTTCTTCTCTTCCAAGAGGAGGTGAAGTTTTCTCTCCACAGATTCCTTACTTATGTAATGGTAACACAAAGAAATTTCTGAAAGTGTCTTGAAATTAAAATATAGCTGTGATAGAGAGTATTTGGATCTTTAGAATCCAAACTTTAATGAAAGACAGTTTCCTTTAAGGTTGTTTGTGTTGCCTATGTGTCTCACAGTTCTCACGGTGCCTGGTTCAGTAGTACTGTGTTTAAAAAATATACTCTATTAAATGAAGTCATCTCTGTTAGCTGGAGACATTATGATTTAATTAGTCATGATGTAATTGTGTCTAAGCTATGTCACAGCAGAGTACCTACGACAGATACACTTTTTTCCCTTTTTTTTTAGTCAGGTAACTGAATGGACCTTATATTAGTTAGCATTTTATTTTACTGATGGGAGAATGGAGGCACCAAGTTTATAAATAAATTTCTCAAGGTCACACAGCTTGTTCGTCGCAGCAGGAGATCCCATGTCCACACTCAAGGGCTCGTTTACCATACCATCTTTCATGTTTGCTTTCCCCTTTGGTGTTTGTCAATAAAAAGTCAGAAGGAAATAGAATGTAGTTATAAGAGCCAATAGGGCCTTGTGTATGGTTTAAAACTTTTTTAGATCTGGCCTTGAGGGACTCGTGCCTATCTGGAGGCAGAGATGAAGGAGTTAATGGAGCAGGGATGCTTTAAGAAAACGGAGAGACAGTAAAGAGATAAGCAGCTCAGCATGAACTCTTGTTTCATGGTAATACACTTGGAGTGTTGCAAGTCCCCCAAATGGAGCCCTGCTGAGTGGGCTATGGAAGTTGGCTACTGAACAGCATGTGATGTGGACTGGTGCATCCATCACTCTTTTGAAATCACTGAGGTTAGAAAGAGGTATTGAAAATGTTAGGTCAGTCAGTGAAATTGTTTTTTAGTTGATGGATGTTTAAATATATCTTTGTGACTGAAATAGACTGCTTGATTCTGTTGGCAAGGGAACAAAGATACTGAAAGCAAAAGGTAGATTTCAGGGAACCTTCATGTATTTTTCCTTAAAGATTTTGTGTATCATATCCATAAAATAAATTTCTAACAGGATTTTTAAAGGTAGTACTTTTTAACTTGGAATATTATTAGATATTATATATTAAACCCAACATACAGACATTCTATATCATGATTGTTAAAACTCCAGTGTCTGGGGGCACCTGGGTAGTCAAGTCAGTTAAGAGTCCAACTCTTGGTTTCAGGTGTTGTGAGATCGAGTGCCAGGTCAGCCTCCATGAGCAGCATGGGGGTCTCCTTGAGATTCTCTCTCTCCATCTCCCACTCATGCTCTCTCTCTCTCAAATAAGTAAATCTTAAAAACAAAACCAGAAACTGTGGTCTCTGAAGTCAGACTAACAATTTCAATTCTTCTACAACTCATGAGTTGTATGGTTTGGAGGTAGTTACTTTTCCACATCTTCATTTTCTCATCCATAAAATGGGGATGATAATAATAGTATGTTCCTCTTTAGGAATGCGATAGCACGGCCTCCTTGCTCAGCTGGGAGCCTGCTTCTCCCTCTGCCACTCCCCCTGCTTGTGCACTCTCTCTCCCTGGCAAATAAATAAATAAAATATTAAAAGAAAAGGGAATGTGATAGTATTACAAGGAATAAGTTGACATAGAAACACATATACTGGCTCCTAATAAATAATCAGAAAATGTTAGCATAACTATATTACTAAAGTCATTTCCTCACCCTCATCTCCTCATTTCCCCTTCCTGGCAAATCCCTGTGGATCCTTCAGTATTGATCTTCCCTAATTCTGTCATGTAGAATTCATTCCTCCCTTCCTCTGATATAATATTTCTCCTACAGTCTCAAGGTGAGAGTCTCTGTGTTGGACCAATAAGAAGTAACCACCACATTCACTGCCCTCACCCCAGCATCTTTATTCGTCAACCTTTTCTGGTTTTCCCCCCCAGTCTCTTGTGTCCTATGACGTAAGGGCTAACCGCTCCTGCACATTTAGACAGGATAGTGCCTACTGTTCTCCTTTTCCCACTCTGGCCCCCTCTGGGGAGTCTGTCTCTGTCACGACTTCTCTCCCATCAGGGTGTGACGCTCAGCTCTGTAGCAAGCAGTATTTTATAATAAAGGGATATCAGTTTATGGTATCAGTTTATCTGCTTACACATAGATCTTCCCTGCTACTGTGAGCTCCACAGAACTTTTTCATGTTTGTAGCCAGAGCACCTACCTAGTAAGTGTTGGCAACAAAGCAGGCAGTCATCACGTAGCTTTTTTTTAGAATGAGTGAGTGATGTTCATTTATGAGTTGGAAGAAACAGCTATCACCTGCTGCTGCTGAAATCTACTTAATTTAAAGCTGTAATCTCTTAAGAGGCAGTGGGATTTGGCAGAAGTGCCCTGAAATAGGACTAAGAAGGCGAAATTCTTTGACCTAGGCAAGCCACTTCTCTGTGCCATGGTCTCCCAGGATTTAAAGTGGAGTAGCACTTGCTTTGCCTACATTACAGACTCTCATAGAAAATATGAGACATTACTTTGTCAGTTGAAGGATTCTCAACAAATGTAAACTGGACACTGTTCTGGAGAATAAGCAAATTTTATTTGTATCTGTCATACTTGATATAATTCCTACTTTGTTTTACAAAATTTCCAAAATGTCTATGATAGGTAAAAATTTGTGAAAATTATGTTACCATAATGTCAATCTGTCATATAAGAGTTGTGAGTATTTGAAAAACAAATAGGCATAATTTATTTTTTTTCATAATTTAAAGTTCTTATTTTAGGGTCTCATAATTTAATCCTTTTTCTGGTATATGTGATTTTGTGTACCTGTTTTTTTATTTCACTGCCTCCTAAAGCTGAATTCCAGATACATCCCTTTTTATATTCCCCCTTTTTTTTTTAATTGAAGTAGAGTTGACACATAGTGTTACATTAGTTTTGGGTGTACAGCATAATGATTGACAACTCTGTATATTATGCTTACCTTTTAAATACAGTTTCATTATCATTTTAATGCTTTCTGCTCTTGGATTCCCTTAATATTTTCTGATCTGTGTATTTTAGTAAGTTCACTTGAGCGGAACAGTGGGTACTAGCTACATGCAAAATGGTCTTGGAAAGATGGTACATGCAAAATGGTCTTCGAAAGATGGTCTTTGTTTTTTATAAAATGTAAAATAAATATCTTTTGCTAAAAGATGGTGACATCTTGTGTGCGCCTTGGGCACATTACTTAACTTTTTTGTGATTCACTTTCACCATCTGTAAAATTGGGATAATAAAATCTCATGGAATTGTTGATGTGATTAAATGAGAGAAACATCTATATATAGTTTAAAATGGTTTCCTGCATATAGTAAATGCTCAGTAAAAGTTGTGCCTCATTTTTCATTTTAGTCCTGGAGTAGCACTGGCCCATTAATTTTTGCTTTCTACCTGAATTTTCTCTATTATTATTTTTAAGATTTTATTTATTTATTTGACAGAGAACACAAAAAGCAGGGGGAGTGGCAAGCAGAGGGACAGGCTTCCCGCTGAGCAGGGAGCCCAGTGGGGGACTTGATCCCAGGACCCTAGGATCATGACCTGAGTTGAAGGTAGACGCTTAACCGACTGAGCCACCCAAGCGCTCCTGTTACTTCTTCTTAATATAATCATGATAATTTGATTTTTTAAAAAATTTACTCACTTTAACATGAAAAATAGATATTTATGTGTAGTTGTTGAATACAGAATTGGATGAAAGCAGTAAAATAATGTCTGAAGTCTTTTCAAGTAATAGAGTTTGAGAAATACATGTCAGGACTCTTGTTTTACTCATTGAAAACATCAGCCTAATGGAGATTCACATCCATCAAAGTTAATCTGCTTACCTGCCATCATATTCTACTTGGCTATTAAACTTTCACTTTTCACATTTGTGGTAGTTTCCACACCTTCCTATATTCGTATTAGATGCTTATAGTACAGCATCTTTACTTTAAAAGTTTAGGAGCTAATTTGAAAATACTTTTTGTGGGTGATACTCCTTTAAAAAGTATAATGGTAAATATTACAACTTTGGAATGAATGTAGATGGACAAACTTCCTTTAGGAAGATAAATCTTAAATTCATTTTTTTAAAAACCACACTCAGTTTGCAGTTAAAGGTGGTAAATGCTTAATATGTGGGAAATGTTGCAAGTAGCAGAGGCTGGTTTACACAGAACTTTCTGTATATATTCTTCCAGTTAGAGCTACTGCATAAGTTAAAAAACTTCCAGGATTCTAATCACTATCTACTAAAGTTTCAAATTTGAGGCATAGTGTGTTTATACCAAAAGAACAAAGCTGAAACTCCGTATGGACTTATCTAATTGAATCAACTTCACAATATCCACTATTTCACAGTAAGAGTTGTTCTACATTGTTACTCATTCTAAGTTACATCATCAGTTTTATAAAGCTACATCATGACTTAGCTTTAGTTTAAAAAAGTGAAGTAGTGTATAGCAGTAGTTGAAACTTTGCTTCTTAATTCATAACTTGTCAGCATTTCAATTATTAGAACTTACATCCTTTTTCTTAGCCATACTATTAAAATATATTATTTTGATCATAAAGGTAATTGTGTACCTGTTCTTACCTCACTCCCTAAGGTTTCTGCCATAACTTGTTTAGTCATTTCCTTGTTTGGGTGTATTCTTTTGACCATAATAGATTTGTATGTTATTTTGAATAATTAACTTTGAAGAAAAAAGATACAATTATGGGAAGATGGAGAAGTAGATGGAGTCTTAGGATTCACAGAGTGACAGCGTATAAGGACCTGAGGAGTTGACAAAACTAATGATTTATTCCTTATCTCATTCAAAAGTGATGGCAGGTTATTCCTGGAGAACTGCCAAAATTGAAAAGAGGAGAGGAAAGCAGGAGTGTGGGGTGGAGGCATGGAGGGGAGGGGAGGCGCAGGGAGGTGGGAGGTGGGGAGAGAACTGAAGATTGCGGGTGGCATTAGTCGAGTTATGAGCTAGACAGGATATGTTATGTTGACGGGTTCTGGAAAGCCCCAGAGAGAAGATGCTGCAGGAAAAGATATTAGGGCTTACAGTATTCTCTACACTCCACGAAAACACTTTGGGGACAAGGCAATCTTTTTGCTATTTGGGGCCTTTTGGATGTATGGGGGGAAAGGAAGAAAGTATGTAACTAGTTAATTATATCAACAGGGAATGTGTAAATCAGATGTTCACACCTTAAAAAAGAGCACTGATTATGCTTTCGTGCCGCATGAGGAGCACCTTCGTAATGGTATGAAAATACCAATGTACTAGGCATACTTAACATTTTCATCTTTGTGTATTCTGCCTTCCTGTGTATAGGCCTCCCTGCTAGGATTTGAAAAGTAGAGATGATGGGATCCAAGTGTGCCATGTCAAAATGTATCAGTTATCATGGATACTTTGAAAATAAAGGACTAACAAATATTAATTAGTTTGATTTGAGGGATCAGTCTAAGATTTTTGTCATTTATAACCTTCAATTTGTTTCTTTCAATAAGTTTCATAGGAGAATTTACAAAGGAATCCCACTCCAGCTTAGAGGTGAAGTCTGGGCTCTGCTTCTGGAGATCCCTAAAATGAAAGAAGAAACAAGAGACCTTTATAGTGTGAGTATTTAAAGCTAACTTGTTATTTTGAAATTGAAAAGTAAAACCTATTTCTTTTCACTTTCAAGGTGATGTAAGATATTCATATCATTTGAAGTTATATTAACATGATACTACATTGAGTTGTATAAGCCTATTATTTTCTTGATTGTTTGGTTTAGTGCAATCTACTTCCTAACTTGTGAACAAATACCTCAGGGAAAATGTTATTTTTTGTATCAGTCAGTAAGTATCCAGTGCTTTTCACATATTTGAAATGAACAGTGTTGGGGCGTATTCGTGAGGAAAATTGACTAACAACTGATTGTAACTGCTCATTTGCAGTGTAGTGTTAATAAAGAGATCTACAGTGTCCTTTCTAGACTTTGTAGGAAAACAGCAGTGGGATTCAGTTTATCCAACAGCTGCCTGTGTGTGCTTGACTATTTTCTTCCAGGTGTGAGAAAAGAATTTTTCTCCAAGACTAGTAGGTATCTCTAGGTTTTGTTATTTGTTAATCAAAAGTCAAACTTTTGACTCAGTGATCCATAGTGCTTTCCTTAAATTCGTTAATACATTACATTTACCTCCTTGTCATCTCAGCTATACCCTTTCTAAATCTAAAGTTTATATTAACCTTTGAAAGGAATGATTATCTAAAAATCTTTTTGAAATATGTTCCTCAGAGAATGTATATAAATAGAATAAAATGGATAAAAGAACAATTATTTATAATTTAAACCCAATACCAATTATAAAAAGAGCTTTGGAATACTCTTGATATTTTCTTTTCTTTTTCACATAATGTGTTTGTGTGTGTATGTTATATTGTATCAAGATGAAAGATAATAAATACTGGTTAATTTGAAGAGTTACTTTTTGTGTGTCTAAAAGATTTTTTAAATGAGCTGTTTGGGCCCTACACAGACTATGAGTTTATGTCTTAGGGTTTTAGAGTTTCAAATTATTTTAGTCTGTTGATTAGATATTTGCTTGTAGTATCATAGTTTTAGAGCCACTATTGAAAATGGTGTCTGAGAAAACACATAAAATCTAGCCCCAGCACCTCGTACAGCGTGCCGGCGTATGGTAGGTGCTCATTAAATTCTTGCTTAATTAATGAGAGGAGACAGTTACTTTTCTTTAGCATGTGGTCTTTGTTTCCTCGGGCTGCCATGAGGTGCCACAAATGGAGTGGCTCCAGACAGCAGCAGTGTCTTCTCTCACACCTCTGGAGGCTAGGGGTCTGATGCCAGGGTGTCCGCAGGACCCTGGTTTGTCTCAAGGCTCGGGGGAGAGTCTTTCCTCGCCCCTTCCTGGCTTTGGGCATTGCCGACGCCATTCCTGGGCTTGCAGCTGCCTCAGTCTGCCCTCTGCTTCCCTCCTCACACGGCTTCTCCCTGTGTGTGTCTGTGTGTCTGTGTGCTGACCTGATAAGGACGCCAGTTACTGGACTTGGGGTCCACCCTAATCCAGCATGATGTCGTCTTCACTCAGTTACATCTGCAAAGACCCTATTTCCAAATCAGGTCCATTCACAGGTTCTGGGTAGATGTGAGTTTGGAGAAGGGGCACTATTCAATCCAGCACACATTCTAATAGCAGAACTGTGCTTTCAACAATCTTTTAGACCTTTTCTACATAGAATAAAATGATCCGGGCGCTGGTTAACATGAGAGATCCATTTAGTAAATGCCAGGCATACAAATAAGAACAACGAAAGAAATGACTTGCCTTCCAGTACTTTCAAGGTTATTTTTTCTAACAGTATGATGAAAAAAAAATTTTTTTTTTTTATTTTATTCTTTGAGTTTTCCCAGCACCATTATTTGATGGTCCTCCTTTCCCACTCTTTCTTTCTCTCTCCAAAGATGGTATGAGTTGCTCTCTTCAGGTTGGAACTTCAGGAGGAATAGAACTATTAAGATGTTTCTCTGGTGGCTGAGACTTGCTGGTGCCTGAGCTGGTGCCCTCATCTGCCTCTTCCTCCTGTTCTTTTAGGTGTACCTCAGTGTCATTTGTCTCTCTTGTGTGTCGTGCTAGATCTCACAGATGGCAGGAGTTCAGTCCGTCGTGGTTAACAGCCTCACCTATAGCCTTCCTGGGGCTTCATAATCTTGTTGGCCAAACATACCACAATATTGTGGATCTTTCATACAGATGCTTTCCGCTGTACCTCCGCTTCAGGTTTATGGGTTCATTAGATCTTGTTTCTTTTAGATAAAATGTATATTCTTGTATTATTGTGACACTCATGGGTCTCAGCCCACCCAATCTCAGAGATAACTGTAGAAGCTGCTTTACCTCCTTGCACTAAGATAGGAAATATGCTTGATTTCCTGTATTCTGTTCACGCGTTTGTAAATATTCTAGGACATAATCTTTCTGACCTACTATTTTTTTACCTACTAACTGAAATTTGTTTCTGTCTTGAGGCCTTTTTATGTTGGATTTTCTTTTCCTCTAGAGAAACTGATACTACAGATGTATTTGGGTGATTTTCTGCCTTTGAACTAAATTTTATTGTAAAGCACATTTTATCATGTCCTGTCAAACGTTTTCTTTCTGTGTTTTGACATCTCATTTTTTTACCAGGAGACCTGTAGAACAATCACTGAAACCTCTTTACTTGCCCATTACCTTTAAAAAAAAAAAAAAAGAATATGAACAGATTACCATTTTTAAACTAAATTTTGGTAATATCTTCTGGATCAACTTTTATCAGGGATAGTGTACACTAATATTTTAGTGGTCGTGTGATTTTAACACAATACTATAAATATCTTCCTGTGTATTTAGGACTCGGAAGTATACTCTTGTTACTCTTCATGATTTTAAAAGCTGCAGAAGCTGCCCTTGTCTGAGCTCCCGCCTCAAAACATAGAGAGTACATGTAGTCGCAAAACACTTGACACATACACACATATTCCAGATAGCCTACTTCTTTCTACTTTTAGCTGAAGTCAGGAATTAGCAGTTATATTTTCATATGTATTTATTGGAGTTGATTCAGGCAGAGATCTGTATCACCAGTACATGGTAAACGAGTCAGTATGATATATGTATATAAATGCATAATTATACATTAGTGTGGTTAAGTATAGATTAATATAAATTTTAATCTCTTATCTAGTTCAACTTGGGAGATTAAATATCCTCACTCAGCTCCCTTACCCCGAAATGCCATGAAACTGACAGCAGGGAATTTTTGTAAAGGCAAAAGCCCACAAGGAGTAAGAAACAGGAGAGAGAGTGGCTGCCAGTGTCTGGAAACCAGACATACATTTACTAAACTCAGCAAACCCGAGAAAATGGAAGCCCGGGCTGGCTGATTTCGATCTCAGAATCTCCAGAAGGCTTGCTAATTGTCAACTGCAGGTGCCTCTGGGAGTGGAGGTGAAGCTCAGAACTGTGGAAGTGGTCCAGAGTCCGTCACAGAAGCAGTTAGAGCCTCAACATCCCCCTCCCACCCTGGCCACAAGTCCAAGGTTTACCATTTGGAGAGAATGAACCGGAGGGCCTCTGGACCAGAGAGGACCCAGATGGTCCTGGGGGGCGGGGGGGGGGGGGCGGTGCGGAGAGATGGCACAGAGGAACTGCATATCCTGAGCTGGGGGCATCCTGGCCTCCTTCCCACGCTGCTCCCAGCATGTTGGCGGCCAGGTGCTTATCTTCCTGACCAGAGACCAGAAGAGACTTCTCTGAGGAATCTGCCCAGCCTAAGGACATAAATCCAGAGATACTGACTCCAGGGGAACCTCAGGGAAACTGCCCATCCAGATCATTCTGCAGTGGAGAGACAGTCGTGAAGCCCCACCTCTGCACACAGAGCTTGCCATCAGCTTTTTAGTGTTCTACTTTTAAATATAAGCGGACAACGAAATACCACTGTTCCCTTGAGGAAAGGAGCTAACATTAAAGATACACGAGAACAAATGGAAAAAAGAAACATGTAAGAAACAGACTATAGAGCAGCAAGAAAAAAACTTAAAAAAAGATCACAAGTATCTTCAGAGGGATCAAAATAGATATTACATCCATAAAGCAAGTATAGAAGCCTATAAAAAGGAACCTTTGAGAACGACAAAGAGCTTATTAATCATAAAAAATTATAATAGAACTGAAAGATTTGAGAGAAGGTTTGAGAGTAACAATTGAAGGAATTTCCCAGAAAGTAGATGATAAATTCAAAGAGTTGGGAAATAATACAGAAAATATAAAAAAGTTAAATGACAGCCGGAGATGCCACACTCTAATAGTGAGAGTTCCAGGAAGAGGAGGTGGGACTGCAGGTGGGAGGGATGAGGAAGTCGACAAAGGAATTACGGAAGAATCACTCCGGACTGAGAGACGTGAGTCTGAGGTTATACGACGGAAAAGATCCATCGAGTGTCCAACCCTGTGGATAAAAATAGATGCAAATCAAGCACAGAAATGTAAAGTTTCAGGACGTGGAGAGAAAAATGCCTACGAGCTTCTAGAGAAAAAGCAGATTTCATACAAAAAAACCAGAATTAGAGCGGCAACACGGGAAACTAGAAGACAGTAAAGGCGGCGCCTTTTGAGCAAAAATATTTTCCAATTTAGAATTCTAAAACAGCCCACCAGTTAAATAAGAAGGAGGTAATAGTATCAGACTTTTGAAGTTTTCAAAACAATTTATCTTCCATACACCCTTCCACAGGAGCTACTGGAGGATGTGCTCCTCCAGAACAAGGGAATAAACCAAGAAAGAAGAAGATGTGAGACCCAGGGAACAGGGGACCCAAGCGAAGGAAGGCCTAGCCGAGGGTGAAGGGGGACCCCAAGACCCTAGCTGTGCAGCAGGCTGAGAGGTCCAGGAGCCCAAGGCTGGAGCAGGTTTGAAGGCTCTGGAGAGACGTCTACACGAAGTTGAAATCGGAGAGTACCTTTTCCATTGCGACAGCACCAGAGGAGATGGATGCAGTTTAAAGTGAGTTTGGGAGTGGATTAGCAACAAGCATGTAGAAAATGAAGCAAATCAAGAAACAAGGCAATGATTAGCTCGAAGGAAAACAAAAATATTGTGTTGGAAAGAAAAAAGAAATCCTAGCGGACTGTGTGGCTCAACTGTGAAGAGCTTTTACATAGTCTTAGCAAGGCAGACTCCGAAAGTGCTTCATTCCAAATTAGAATCTGACTGTGTTGTTAAAATGGGAGGGGAAAGGTGGCGGGAGGAGGGAAGGGATGGGTGTGGGAGACTTGGGGCATCGGTGGGAGGGAAGCTCTTCATTGTGTGCCTTTTCACTTTCGTTGGGGAACCACAGGCATGCTTTTCCTAAACCAAAACAGTTTTTTAATGATAATTGCTTTATGATTTATTTTCATGAGAATTGTTTTCAACAATTGATTTCCATAAAAATGTGCTTTCTTCCCCTCTTTTTTTCTCTTCAGAAATTAAAACACAGAGCACGGGGTTGTTCACCTGATATCAGACAAATAGACCTTGATGTCAACCGCACATTTAGGGACCATATTATGTTTAGAGACAGATACGGTGTTAAGTAAGTACACTTTAATGTTACGAAATGTAAGTAGCATTTATAAAGAGTATTTATTAAAGTCTTTGTTAACTTAAAACATGAGTGAGTAGAATGTCTTGTATGAACCATAATTTTGATGCAGGTCCTAAGGGTTTAAGCTTTTGTAGATCGTTTGGCCCGTGTTGAGTGAAACCTAGGATCTAGGCTCCCTTAAATTTTTTAACCTTGGACATAGTAGATGCCATTCGGTTGGTAAAGAGTCATTTTATGATCTGGGAATTCTTAAAAATATAGTAGCTACTTTTATTAAAATCTTAGTAAAGAAATGGGAGATTGTGTTACTTTTTGAGAACCATGTCAGCGACAAATAGATCCCTATAAACTTGACCCCAGTGCATAGCTGAAACTAAAACAAATGAGGAATGAATGACTGAAATGAGTATTACAGTTTACGAGTGAGAGTTTTGCGGACCTCTGTATCGGCTGAGTTCAACAGGAGAAACAGAAACCAGTAAGAGATGTGTATTCAGTGATTTGTTGAGAGGAATTGGCTTGTAGTGGGGGCTGACTAGGTGGATCCCTTATCTGGAGGGCAGGCCACCAGCAGAGACAGCCCGGAACTCCTGAGCACAAGGGGAGCTGCTGTCCACAGGAAGAGCTTCTTCAGGGAGGCCTCACATCTGCTCTTAAAACCTTTCACCCGATTGAATCAGGCCCACCAAGATTATCTAGGATCATCTCCCCTACTTAAAGTCAGCTGCTTATGGATTTTAATCACATCTAAAAAATGCTTTTTTACAGCAACATGTAGATTAGCTTTTGAATAATTGGGGGTTGTAGCCTAGCCAAGGTGACACCAGTGGCATACTGACCAGTAGAGTACATCCTTGTCAACTCAGTTTCCAAATACAAGTAATACAAGGTCATACTTCACCTAACATGATAGAACCCTTTTGCTGAAAGAACTGGACTGAAACTAGTGTAACCCTTTCCCCACAAGAGGATGCGAAGTCCTTGGTGATGTTTACTTTTTTGCTTTGACATTCTAAAACCTAAATACCGCAATATAAAATAAACTGTTAATAATACATCTGTCTAATATAGCTAATACATGAGATGGAAAGGGAAAAGGAAGGAGGAAGACAAAAATATTTTTAAATACATATATATAAACACATATACCAAAATAAGGAAGAAATGCTCAGAATTGTAATCTATCTTTCTTTCTTTCTTTTTCTTTTTCCTTTCTTTCTTTCTTTCAGATTTTATTTATTTATTTGAGAGAGAGAGCAAGCGGGGGTGGGGGGAAGGAGTGAAGGGAGAAGGAGAAGCAGGCTCCGTGCTGAGCAGGGAGCCCGATGTGGGGCTCGATCCCAAGACCCTGGGATCATGACCTGAGCCGAAGGCAGACACTTAACCAACTGAGCCACCCAGGCGCCCCTAGAGTCATCATTTCTGTGGCTGGGCACATAGTTATGGCTGGTTTCCACTACCCATTTCATATTCCCTTTGCTCTCCACAGGCACCTCAGCTGGTCATGGTTCTCAGCCTGGTGGGGTGACCTAAATTTTAGTTCTGGACCTTCAGCAGTCCTGCCTGAATTAGATTGCAGTAGTTTTCCATTGACTTTAATCACAAGGCTTGGCTCTAGTAAGAGACACCCTAAGTATTCTCCTGCATTCTAGTCCTGCTCTCCCTTACATCTGTTGTGTAGTAGCAACTCAGTTTCCCCTTAGTAATCAGGATCAGTTGCTCCAACCAGTACGGTCACCTTCTTCTTTGCTTGTTGATTCAGAGACGAGGAGCCCAAAGTGGTTGGGTGGCAATCTCAACTTCTAGTCCAGTGGAATCATCGTGTGTCCTGCTGGAAACATTTCTCTCTTTGGAGCTAGGACTCCTAGACCAGCAGAGCTTAAGGCTGATGGGATGGGAAGCAAACAGTTGGCTAGTGGACTACGAGGGATGATAGTGGGTAGAGTCATCCCCCTTTCTGCCCCTTGAATCTTGGACCCCAGCGTCCTGGCTGCGGGAGAGAGAGCGCTAGATATTGGTGGCTGATTGAGAGCATATATGGCCTCCCAGAGGATGCCCCAGCCCTGCAAGGTATTGTACCTGGCCTGCACTGTAACCGGGGCTTCACAGGGCCTCCATAGTTCTGTCAGGCTGGCTGCTCCTATGCGGATGATTTTGTAGTGAGAATAGTTGCCCTCCTTTGTGAAGCCATTTTTGTTTTTTGGTATACATTCTGTCAGAATGAATGTCAGGGACATCTGGGTGGCTCAGTGATCAAGCGTCTGACTGTTGATTTTGGCTTGGGGCATGGTGTTGGGGTCATGAGATCGAGCCCCTCATAGGGCTCTGTGCTGGGTGTGGAGCCTGCTTGAGATTCTCTCTCTCCCTCTGCTCCTCCACCCCCCTTTAAAAAAAAAAAAAAAAGAACGAATGTCATCTAGCCTTAAATTTAGACCGTACAGAGTATTTGTTTACATTTGAGCTTGGGATCATTTCTTTATTACAGTAGTACTTTTGTCTGGATTATCTATTTTCAGGCAAACTTTCTTTTTTTGTTTATAATTTAAAAATATGTGAAATAACCAAAATATATTCAATATAAACTTTCTTTTCTCTAGGCAACAGTCCCTATTCCATGTTCTTGCTGCATATTCTATTTATAACACGGTAAGTCGTAGCATACCCACTCAGGGCGCTTTGAGTTGTATTCTAAGGAACAGGAGGAACTCTTTGGGCACCCCCTGCCTCTGTGGATCTTTTCGAGGCTTCTCTGGTGACCTTGGGATCTTAGAACAGAGCTGATTCAGAAGTGGGAAAAACCACTTTATGCCAGGGAATCTCTCTCATTTTTCCCTCTTTCTCTGGGATTGTTCTGTTGTGGTGGTGTTTGTCTTGTTTTTATTTTACCCAGTCGTGCTGAGAATGAGCAGGGATAGAAGTTTAGGAATTTGGTGGGCACATGAATTTTTGCTCAACCCTTGCTCACCTTTCATCACCCCTGGGAGTTTGTGTTTCAAGGTCACATTTTGTTTACTCAGTGAGGGCCAAATAGGAGACCATGGGTACCTACTTGCTAACCCTAGGAGTAGGCTAAAAGTAAACTTTTTGGTAATAGAACATGTTGTTCTTAACATATCTATCACTCAGTGGGGAGATGGTAATTTGGGGAAAGATCAATTAGTGTTGAACCTAACGTGGATGTTAAATGCTTACTGACTAGGTTCTAGAGAGGACAACCTTGAACCTTGGGTGTGTAATTTCTCTTAAAACCTTTAAGTTACAAGAAATATCAAGCTAGGGCAAGTTAAAAAAAGAATTTATTAAAGGCCTTTTTGTAGAAAGGAAACAAAAGTTGGGCCTCATGGAAATTGGAGCTGGAAAGTGAGAAGCCTTCACTGAGAAAGAGCTACTACACTTTCTATCTCTTCTACTCTGTGGCCACACGGTAAATGATTATCTCTGTAAACTGCTTGTTCTGCTGTTTCTCTCTCCAGATTGTTTTCTTTGCCTACTTTTCAGTTTTCCCATGGCTAAAATTGCACCCACAAACTCAACATGACCATTCTGTTTAAATGCATCTCACCATCTGATTACAGATATCCTGGAGAGAGTATGTGATTAGTCAGTGCAGCCAATTAACTCTTCCCGTGGGGTCAAGTGACCTCTTCTGCTCCACCAGCTTTGGTTTATATGGCACAAACATGAACCTCTAAGGCCATATTACTAGCAGGGAATATGGGGAGAGTAGGCAGTTCTCAGAGAAGGAACACAGACTGGCTGGGTATCCCAAAATGTGTCTCTGTAAGGGCCAGGAAATCTAGCGGAGACAAGACAGCAACTTGGGAACTGTTACAAGGAGAGAAACTTGCCAGCATTTGAACAAAGAGGAGGGATATTGAACTGAGAATAATATATACAAAGGAAAAAGAAACTATTAGTTCTCTTTACAGAAGGCATATGGTATTGAGGGGGGACACTAAAAATACATGTAGCTTGACACTTTGCTCATGCTTCTACATTTATTTTTGAATACAAATTTATTCTTTTATAGTATATAGTTCAGTGTTGTAAAACTGTGGTCTTTATCTGTAGAATTGTCCATTATTTCATGTGTCTAAGCATTTTCTGATTATTTTGTTGGGCAGGTTTTTATATGTGCATATGCATGTAATTGGATCTTAAAATCCACAGTTTCTTTGTTCTCATTTATCTTCAGGAAGTTGGATACTGTCAGGGGATGAGCCAGATCACAGCTTTGCTCCTTATGTATATGAATGAAGAAGATGCCTTCTGGGCCCTGGTCAAACTATTCTCAGGCCCCAAACATGCCATGCATGGTAAGAAAACCCATATAGTTCACCAAAAACAATAAACAAGGAAGGGAGAAAAAGGTAAATTAAAAAACTTTGAAAGATGTTTGGTAGGGTTAAGTACAAAAACTTAATGTCTGGGGCTGTTCAGTCAATTAGTGTTTGTGAGTCATTTCTTATTTCCTCCTTTATTGAACTTTGCTAAATTTCTGTTCACATTTATATTCCTTTATGTTTACCTCAAGATACACTGTTGGCATTTTGAGATTCCTTCCTTACTTGCCCCCAGTCAGAAGAAACTCATTTAGGTTTGGAGGAATTTAGGAAAGCTATATTAATGGGAGAAATAAAAGATGCCTTTGACTAAAACTTCTAGACTGTCATGCAGTTTTCATTTCAGTGAAATGCGTGTTTTGGTTCTTTTAGCCATAAAATTGATTCCATTTTACAATAAAAGGCTGCTGATAACATGTTATGGGTACTTCATTATTTAATATCTCAAAACTTGCATGAACGTTTGGTTAACAAGTTAGGAGATTGTTCTTAATAACCTTTCCCTTATATCTGCCAAGCATATACAAGAAACTTTAGAGTTTGGATTGCATCTTCTTTTGGAAATAAAAGTGGCATTTGCCCATTTAATGCAAAATTATTTTCCCAGTGCCATCCATGTGATAAGACCAAGTTAAAAACAAATTTTTAACATGAATTGCTTGAAGAATAGATCATCTAAGGTCCTTTTGTGAGTAAACTTTTTGTGGTGAGGGACCTGCCACATGTTTAAAGTGATATTTTAACATTTTCAAAATTATGACTATAGTTTATTAATTCTCACATTCTTACCATGTGGTTTTGTGGTGGTATTTTGTGGGGGGCATGTGTGTCCGTGCGCATGCACGCACATTTGGCCATCTCCCTCACTTTTCCTTGTGAATATTTTTTAAATGAATACTACTACTAATGATAACTGTTTCTGGACACTTTGCATCCCATCAGTAGACTCCAAAAGTAAGACACAGTATATCAAACTGCCATCCAACAGTATCTTTTGAAAAGGCATCTTGAAGAAAAATAACTCTCCCTCACCCACCTTTATTTTGATTTACCATGGGATAAATGGTGTTGCTGATCTGTGTTGAAGTACAAAGGGATGTCACAGTTTCAGTAGTATGTAATTATGTGGAAAACTGTCCAAGTCTAGGAAAGTCATTTCTTTTGAACACACCTGATAAGCTTACGTTTGGCAGTTGTCACCAGTCTGGTCTATAAAGTAATATTAATTTTACTATCCTAATATTTACATTTACTGTGCAGTTTAGGTCATTATTTTGGATAAGTTAGTATTTAGAGATATTTGTAAGTCTGCCTATGGAATTTTATCACCGAGGGTTGCCTCAGTTCTTTGCATCTCTTACATGATAGTGATGTCACTTAGAAATGTACAGAATAAAGTGAGGGCTGAAGAAAATGAGATTTTAAAATATCAAGTCTGGGATATCACTAACAAGTGAAGTAATGTTAGCTATCTTAGCATCCTTGAGCTAGTGTTTATTACTGAGGGAGGGGCATTGCCTTTTTTAAAATGAGACTTTTTCTTGAAATTCTTCTAATTCCCATTCCTATCAAATTGACCATCAAAGGGGCACAGATAGATACATAATGTATATTTTTTTTATGACATCAGAAAATGTTACTATGGGAGGAATAGAATCTCTATCTCTGGAAATTTTTACACTAAGTATGTTCTTCGGGTTCTTGGAGGAACGCAGTTTCACTTTTTGGAAGCAGGTGTTTTGTGGGGAGAAAAAAATGGGACTCCAAGATCAAATAAGTCTGGCAGAGTGAGTTAATCAAGCAAACAAAGTTTCTTTAGTTTATAAAGCATGTTAGAAAGATTGAGAAGCCCTTATGCATCATGAATATGCCAGACAGGTTTGTAGAGCACACAGTACTTCCCCTGGATTCTTTTTAAAAAACATAGGACATCTATTAACATCTTTCAAAATTACATAAAACCCCATTGGACATACCTAATATGGAGAAATGTTAAATCTGTTGAGTGTATAACCTTTTTAATGGATCGTGTAGAATATCTGAAAGGAAACTTGTAAATGAAAATAGATGTAAAGTTCCATGAGTTAGATACACAAAATCAGTACTAACTTAACATTTACCATTAGTTACTTCCGAGAAATCTTAGAGATTCTGTTGTATAATGAGATGGGATAAACTCTGGTTTCTGATAACAACATTGATCATTAGTGTCATTATGTCTTAGCTGATGTCAGATATCATGGAAGGGATTAAAAAGTGATTAAAGCCTTGGAAGCACGATACTAATGAAGTTTTTAGAGTAAGCCTGAAAACAACAAAATGTTTGTTATGTAGCAAATTGACAATAAAACAAAATAAGTCCTCAAGATTAGAATAACTTACAAGAAATTTGCACACTTAAGATATGCTTTAAGATACTTGAAGAGAACAGACAATCCTGGTAAATTGCTTCAGTTTTCATTTTTTTCTTGGTTTCTAAGTTTCCCTTTTAATTCAGAAATATTCTGTCCTCTTTTATATTTTTACAAGGTTATAGGAGGTCTTTACCAAACAAGTACTAGATTGCAAATTTCATTGCCCAGAGCTCACACACAATTATTTACTTGGTGGGGAGGACAAGTATCTTAGTAACTACTGGATTTTTGTTGTTGCTGACAATTAAAAATGAAAGAAATGTGTTGCATTTTGAAAGGGGTTTTTGTTGCTATTGTTTATGAAATACTCTTTTTATGTTTGTATTCTAGGCTTTTTTGTTCAAGGTTTTCCTAAACTCTTGAGGTTTCAAGAACATCATGAAAAAATACTGAATAAATTTCTATCCAAGCTTAAGCAACACTTGGTAGGTAGATGTGACATTGACTTAACACCCACTTACACCAAGAATAAACCTAGAAGAATTGAGTGCAACCTTTGGGCCCAATTGCTTTATTGATTTGCGGTGTTGTCCATTTCATTTACTATGCATTTGTAATTCCCAGGTGTTCGAAGAGCATGAGATTTGTGGAATTTAGTATTGATGAACCATCACAGCCCTAACTCATAAAATCAAACCACTTCTTTGCAGATGATATATACAAATGGTGCAGTTTTTAACGATATGTGATTTTTCAGTAATTTTGGAGGCCTTTTTATTGCACCAAAAATACTTTAAGGGTCATACAAACTCTGTCCTTAGTGAACCATAGACATGTTCTACTATGAAACATGATAATTTGGTGAAGCAGAGATACTTCACTGTAAAATGTTATATTACAATCCTATAGAAGAAGGATTTATTCTTAAGGTGATTTGCAAAAGTGAGATGGAGGGAGAAAGAAAGTAAGGAGAAAAAACTAGAAATACTCCTGGTATTAAAGAGGGCACGTTCTGCATGGAGCACTGGGTGTTACGCACAATGAATCATGGAACACTACATCAAAAACTAATGATGTAATATATGGTGATTAACATAACAAAAAATTAAAAAAAAAAAACACTAGAAATACTCCAGCTTGCAGAAGATTTGGAATGAAATGGTTTTATGTTTAGCTTTGAGAGCTACCTCCAACAGCTTTCCTAACTTTTAGTATTAGGTTGTCGTATTTTATTTGCTGCAATCCAGAAATTTGAAGTCTTTGTTTTTTTTCAGGATTCTCAAGAAATCTACACAAGTTTTTACACAATGAAATGGTTTTTTCAGTGTTTCCTTGATCGTGTGAGTATTTCTTTACAAAACCCAATCATAAAATTATAAATACCAGACAAGAGTAAGCTGTTAATCTTATCTTGTTTTGTTTTTAATTATAGACTCCTTTTACACTAAACCTCAGGATATGGGATATCTACATCTTTGAAGGAGAACGAGTTCTTACCGCTATGTCCTACACAATCTTAAAATTACACAAAAGTAAGAAAATGTTTAAAGATTTCACAAAGATCAAGGCTTGATTTAACTCTGATTTCTCGTTCCTCACCCAACTTCAGATTCATTTTCTTTTAGTGGTGGATTTAAAAAATTCTTGAAAGTCAGTGAAGAAATCATGTTCAGTTGGTAATTGGCTTCCATCACTTCTTTCTCATGGCTAGAAGCTGATTACATTGCAGAGGTCTTTGATTTTTTTTTTCTCTATTTCAGTTTAATTTTCCCATTTAAGCAGTAGAATGCAATGTGTTGGTTTCACTAATAATATTATTCTTACTAAGTATTTGTTTCCTTATTCCTAATACTGCTTTTCATCAGTCTGAATTTCTGGTTTGTAATCAGAGAAGAGAGAGACCAAATAAACCAGGCCCTTAGTTCAGAAGTCTGGTGAAGACATTTTCCAGCACTGTTTCCTCCGTCCAGGCAAAAGCTCCCATCTCCAAGCTGTAGACCAGAGATGGGCACCTCTCTTCCTGCTCATCTCTCTACTTGACTGCATTGTGGCCTCTGGGGCAAGTACAGTCACTTGTTGGGTAAATGCAATATTCGGTTGCAGTACTTCAAGGGCTCTATACATTTGGCATGTGGTGCCTTACTTTAAAAATCAAGAAATGAGAGTTTTCTTCTTGAATGTGAAGAACCTTATTCATCTTAAAGTCTCAGTTCAGTCTTTAAAATTACAACTCCTAGTCCGTCGTCTTGTAACTCTGCAGAGAGGAGAATCATTGAAAGCTTTAGAACTTCGCAGAGCACTTGGAGTCTAGGTCTTACAACGTAGTTTCACATTCACTGATCATTCTCCTCCCTTAGGTTATTCTTGAATGATTCTTCTGTTTAGCTTCCCAACTAAATTATAAGCTAATTGAGTACTCGGGGGTCACGTTTTGTGAGGTTTTTTTTTTTTTTTTTCCCTGCTGTGCTTGACGTTGCTCGAAGTACATGTTAGGTATTTTAATATAAAATTGTTTGATTGCTTATTTGAAAAGCAGGCCTTTGGAGTGTCCAAACTTTAGAGAGAAATGAAAACTCCCTGTAAAATCAAGTCTGTATTAAGGATAAGGGTTCAGAAGCACTGTGGTTCATTTCCCTTACGCCCAGCCCTCACTCCCTCCAGCACGCAAACCACAGCATCCAGAGAGCGGCCTCCCAAGACTCTCAGTCTGTCTGAAAAGCACAGGAAATCTGTCTCTGTCTCTCCCCCACCTAACCCCCCGCCGGCTCCTCTGCTCCCCTCCTCTCCCCGCCTTTCCTTTCTTTCTGGATTATGAACTGGCCAAGATGTGGAACAAAAGTATACTTTTTATTAAAATATGTGCATATTGGTTTAATGTTCACTGAACAGCAAGAAAGTGGAAACATGATGTTGTATTTCTCCATAGCTCTGTTCTCTGTCTTAAATTATGTTGTAGTTATATGAGCCTTGATTAATTTTGGCAAGTGCAAAGTTTCTTCGCCCTTTGCAAATAAACTTTAAAGCATAATACCTGCTTTATATCCTATCATATCATCACACTAGATAGCTGTTGGAAAAAATGTGTCTACTGCTATGTGGTTTTTTTCTCAGTTAGAAAAGCTCAAGGACTTACATGAAGTTTCTTCACCACCATATGAAGCTTTGAAAACTCAGGGCACCTTAACCAAGAGTTTAGCTAAAGCTCCTACGATTTTGTTGTTTTTTTCCCGATTGTTTTAACAATATTTAGAGATATTGTTATGGGAGGTTTATCACACACTGGTTTTAAATAGTAAAAAAAAAAAATTAGTAATAACCTAAATGTCCAGTATTAGAGGACTGATTAAGTGAATTATAGTACATTATAGTATATCCGATGGACTCAAAGTATAATCAGTTTTTTAAATTGATACATGTGTACACACATCTACTCATAGGGCAGTGGCTAGTGGGATTGTAGCTGATTTTTGCTTTCTACTTTGTATCTGTAACTGAAATTTTTTTTAATTTTATTTTTTTATTTTTTTAAAGATTTTATTTATTTATTTGAGAGAGAGAGAATGAGAGATAGAGAGCACGAGAGGGAAGAGGGTCAGAGGGAGAAGCAGACTCCCCGCCGAGCAGGGAGCCCGATGTGGGACTCGATCCCGGGACTCCAGGATCATGACCTGAGCCGAAGGCAGTCGCTTAACCAACTGAGCCACCCAGGCGCCCTCTTTTTTTTTTTTTTAAGATGTAATTTATTTATTTGACAGCACAAGTAGGCAGAGTGGTGTGCAGAGGGAGAGGGAGAAGCAGGCTCTCGCCTGAGCAGGGAGCCTGATGTGGGGCTCGAATCCAGGACCCTGGGATCCTGACCTGAGCCGAAGGCAGATGCTTAACTGACTGAGCCATCCAGGCACGCCTGTAATCTGAATTTTTTAAAATAAAACTAATTTCATAAGTAGAAATACAAATAAAGTTAGTAATGAGATTTTTTGGAAATTCTGAAACTGTAAATATAGAGACTTGAAATAGGTTTGCCTGTGGGAGGTGGAGTTCTATAACAGTAAAACAGAAAGCCCTCAGGTCATCTTGGGTGGCCTGTGTCTCTAAGAAGTGCTTGCTCTGGGTCAGTATCAATGTCTAAGGTGTGATGTTCTTAAATAAACCCCTGAAAAGGTATTTAGCAGTAATCACCTCTCCCTGTCTCCCCAAAGAGTAGATGTGACTGCTTGGGTATCAGAAAATACCTTTATCTTATTGAGTATCAGTGATGTTTACAGTGCTGTGTATAAGTTGTATGATGTGCCCTTTTTAAAAAATACTGCACCAGAGTAGAATACATTACCGTCTCAACCTGAGTAACTGTTGACTCAGCATTTGTATTTCTCTGATTTGTTCTTAGAACATCTAATGAAATTGTCTATGGAAGAACTTGTAGAATTTCTTCAGGAGACCCTGGCAAAGGACTTTTTCTTCGAAGATGACTTTGTAATAGAGCAACTTCAGATTTCTATGGTGGAACTAAAGCGTGCAAAATTAGACCTTCCAGAACCTGGTAAGAAATATTCAAACACTTTCTATATAAGTCATAATTAAAGTTGGGAAATGGCACAGTGAACACAGGCCATTTCTGTTTCAGAACATAAGCATTATGTGTACTTGTGATGGCAAGCTGTTTATGGCTTTGTGCTTATTTTAAGAAAAAGCAAATAAACGCATTAATGAAATCTGCCTCTCCTAATAGAATAACTGTACTATCCCTGCTTAAACTTAGAATGTTTGGATGGCAAATATTGATCAAGAGAAGTAATCATGGTGCTTTAAATGAGCATAAACAATAACCTTTACTTTCAGCATCTCATTTTGTAAAACCATAAGGAATAGCAGAGAAAATGAAAGATCCATTTTATAGAAGAGGACCCAGATGCTGAAATGCTTTTGTCTGAAGCTACAGAACCAGCAGATGGCGTTACTGACACTACAGTCCGAGCTTTCCGACTGCTGATCCAGGGCTCTTGGCAGTATGTCGCAGTGTAGATAATATATTTTATTCGCTTGTTTCAAAACCTCTTCCAGCGCCTCCTAGTAGATTTTCTGTGAGGTGCTGGGCAGGAGATTCAGCAACTGAAGAGAAAGACATGCCTCTTGTCTCAAGGTGCACACAGGAGAGACAGAATTTATATAACTGCTAACAAATGAAGTGTAAGTAAATAGGATAAATGGGGGAAGGATCAAAGGAAGGGTCGGATGAAAGGGAATAAAAAAGAAAATGTGGAAATATCGCAGCAGGAATAACTTAAAGTTTTGACCTGATATTACTTGACAAGAAATGGTTTCCTGAGAAAAAGTCATTTTTCGCCGATTTCCTTTCTTGTCTTTGTTCCAAGCCAATCCAGCTGTGATGCCCTCAGGTAGAGTTGGAGGTAGCATTTCCTGGTCAGTGTGGCACATATTTTGATGTCTTCTTGAAGATGTCTGTACAGAAAAACAAGCAGACATATGTTCATGGAAAGCACATCTTTTTCCCTTTGGTAAAAACCAAGATGCTCTGCTTTTAGTTACTTCATTTTGAGGGGTCTAATTGGTGTTCCTCCGAGTTCGTTCTGGGTCATCAAGATTCACTAGAAAACAAACTGTCACAGTTTGATGGTGGTCAGAGGCCTTGTGCAGCATCACCCTTGCTAAGTGAGGACACCCCGCTTGTGTTCAGTGTACTAATGTCTGTTCCCCGCTGATTCTTTACCATAGCAGAGAGCGCCCGTGGAACAGCAGTGACTAAGTATTCGTGCCACTTTAACATTTATTTCAAAATATCTTGCCTTTTTTTTTCAAAAAGAGTCAAGACGTGTTTTAGTAAAAGACATACAGAGAGAAAAAATATATATATATATATATATAATAGAACTATTTAAACATGAGAATAAAATATTGCAGAATAGGATGATTTAGCATCTAACTAGCAGCTATTATTTTTTGAATACTTAGGATGGGCCACAGGCTACATGCATTATCTCATTTAATCCCTAAAAATAGCTCAGAAAAAGTACTCACCCGCCTTTTACACATGAATAAACTTAGTAGTATATAAGATCTTTTTACTAGGAGGTGGTAGAATGGGGATGGGGAGGGGAGTGCAGATAAAGGGAGAGGAAAAGATAAATAACACCAGGCACGTTGGCTAACGCTTGCCCTGATCGTACTGATAAAGTGCCAAGTGGGGACGTAGTTCTGCACTTTCTAGGACAATAATCTGTCTCTCATCTGTATTTTTACTACTACTACATTGACTTTCTGGGCTTTGTGCTCTGCAGCCTGCCCAGTGTTATCCTCTTTAAATTACTGCAAGCTATATATGGAACATTAAGATAATTAAGTGGTCATTGTAGTAAGAAATTTTAACATCCTATCATCTTAAAAACACACATGAGCATGTTATTTCTTTGTGGCTCCTTTTGAGCTGCCTCAGTTTGTAGTTTGTTTTCCCAGACCCACAGAACACATGGTATTTTGAATTGTTAATTTTTTTTTCCTGGTTGGGTAGAGTTTTCCATTGTTTTGATTCACATTTCTTTAATTTTGATTGAGTGTCTATCTTTTCATTGGGCATTTTAATTTCTTTTTCTATAAACTTCCCTGTTCATCCTCTGCCCATTTTTCTCTTGCTGTATTTATGCACGTTCTTCCTAAGTAAAGGAAATTGGCCAGTTTATTATATGTGTTATAGATACTTTTCATATAGAATTCTTAAAAATTTAATCCCTTTATGGCATCTCACTTCTGTGTCTTAGGTAAAGAATTTTCCACATGCTGAATGAAAAATTTTTGGTTGCCCACATTTTCTCTGCAACTTTTTTGTTTTTATATTTTTATGCTTAAATCTTTAGCCCATCTAGAATTACTTTTGGTTTAAGGGAAGAGTTTTAAGGGTGTGTCTTTAATTTCCATAAATTTGTGAATTTTCCAATTTTACTTCTGTTGATTGACTTCTAACTTCATCCTGTTGTGGTCAGAAAAGATGCTTTGTAGAACATCTATCTTTCAAAATGTGTTGAGACTCAATTTGTGACTTAACATATGGTGTATCCTAGAAAATGTTTCATGTGCACTTGAGAAGAATGTGTATGCTGGGGGCACCTGGGTGGCTCAGTTGGTTAAGTGTCTGCCTTCAGCTCAGGTCATGATCCCGGGGTCCTGGGATCGAGCCCCGCATCGGGCTCCCTGCTCAGCGGGGAGCCTGCTTCTCCCTCTGCCTGCTCCCCATGCTTGTGCTCTCTCCTCTCTTTCTCTTTGGCAAATAAATAAAATCTTAAAAAAAAAAGAATGTGTATGCTGTAGTTGTTGGGTAGGGAGTTCCGTAAATGTCTGTTAGAGCCAATTGGTTTATTGTGTTGTTTCCGCCCTCTGTGTCCTCATCTTCTGCCTGGTGGTTCTGTTACCGTGGGCTGGGCATCGAAGTTTCCAGCTATTATTGTTGAACTATTTCTCCCTTCAATTCTCTCAGTTTGTCTGGCATATATTTTGATGGTCTATTATTAGGTGCACACATGTTTTCTGTTATTATATCTGCTTAAGATATGATGTTCTTTTTTGTCTCTTGTAACCTTTTTAAGATGTGTAGTCTGTTTTGTGTGATTTAGTATAGCTGCCCCTACTCCCTTTTGTTACTGTTCGCTTGGAATGTCTTTTCCATCCTTTCACTGTCAATGTGTTGGTATCTTTTGATCTGAAGTGAGTCTCCTGAAGGTAACATATGGTTGGATCATGTGTCTTTATCCATTCTGCCAATCTCTGTCTTTTGATTTAAGAGTTTAAACTGTTTACTTTTAAAGTAATTACTGATAAGGAAGGACTTCTGTCATTTTGCTATTTTTGTCCCTTATTTCCTGGGTTACTGTCTTACCATTTGGTTGATTTTTTTACTGTGAAATGTTGAAATTACTTATTTTCTTCTCTGTATATTCCATAGCTGTGTGTGTGTCTGTGTTTAAAGGAGTTATATTTATCATTCTAAAGTTATAACTTTCTAATTTGGATTTGGATTAACTTCAATAACATATAAGAGCTCTGCTCCTTTACAGCTCCATCTCCAGCCCTTTCAGTTGTTGATTCCCCCAGATGACATCTTTATACAATCTGTGCCCCAAAACATAAACTAATAATTCTTTTATGATACTTTTTTTTATTATTAACATATAATGTATTCTTTCAGGGGTACAAGTCTGTGATTCATCAGTCTTACACAATTCACAGCGCTCCCCACAACACATACCCTCCCCCGTGTCCATCACCCAGCCAGCCCATCCCTCCCACCCCCTCCACTCCAGCAATAATCTTTTAAATGCTTTAGTCTCTTAAATTATGGAGAAAACAAAATGTGGAGTTACAAACCGAAGTTACAACAATACTAGCTTTTAGACAAATAATTGTTTTTTTAAAAACTATTATTCTCTTAAATCATAGAAAAACAGAAAGTGGAGTTACAAATCATTGTTATAGTAGTAATAGCTTTTATAATTCCCCATGTTTTCACCTGTACTCTGATCTTTTTTTTTTTTTTAAAGATTTTATTTATTTATTTGAGAGAGAGAGAATGAGAGACAGAGAGCATGAGAAGGGGGAGGGTCAGAGGGAGAAGCAGGCTCGATGCGGGACTCGATCCCGGGACTCCAGGATCATGACCTGAGCCGAAGGCAGTCGCTTAACCAACTGAGCCACCCAGGCGCCCCTGTACTCTGATCTTTATTTCTTTTTTTAATTTAAATTCAATTAGCCAACATATAATACATCATTAGTTTTTCAATGATTCATGAGTTGTATATGACAACCAGTGCTCATCACATCTTTCTTTCTTTTTATGCCTTTGAATTTCTATGTAATGTCCTTTCATTTCATACTGCACTCTTGAACATTTCTTTCAGGGCAGGTCTAGTGGTAACAGACTCCCTCCACTTTTGTTTATCTGGGAATGTCTTAATTTTTCCCTCACTTTTGAAGGACAGTTTTAACAGATATAGGATTCTTGGTTGATAGGTTTTTTTTTTTCTTTTGAATGCTTTGAATATATTGGCTGACTTGTGGCCTCCAAAGTTTCTGATGAAAAATCTGCCTATAACCTTATGAGGATGAGGATACCTTTTATATGACAAGTTGCTTCTCTCTTACTGCTTTCAAGAGTCTGTCTTTTGAAAGTTTGACTATAATGTGTCTCAGTGTGGGTTTGAGTTCATTTTATTTGGAGTTCTTTAAACTTCTCGGATGTTTATATTCATGTCCTTAATCAAATTTGGGAAGTTTTCGGCCATTATTTTGTCAGATATTTTCTCTGCCCTGTCTCCCTCTCCTTCTGGGACTCCCATAATGCGTGCGTCTGTCTGCTTGATGGTTTCCCTTAGGAAACCATAGTCCCTTAGGCTCTGTTCACGTTTCTTCCATCTTTCTTCTTTCTGTTCTTCAGACTTGATAATTTCCATTGTCCTGTCTTAAAGTTGGCTGATTCTTTCTTCTACTTCTTAAATCTGCCTTTGAATGCTCTAGTGATTATTTAATTTCATTTATTATATTTTTCAGCTCCAGAATTTCTGATCTCTTTTTATGTGTTCTCTTTATTCATGTTATCATTTTGCTCATACATGATTTTCTTAACTTTATCCACATCTTGTTCTTTGAGCTTCTTTAAGACACTTATTTTAAAGTTTTTGTCTAGTTTATCTACCATTGGTCTTTTTCAGGGACAGTGTCTGTTGATTTATTTTTTTCCTTTGAATAAGCCATGCTTTCCTGTTTCTTTGTATCTCTTGGGATTTTTTTTGTTGACAACTGGGCATTTGTATACAGTGATGTGGTACCTCTGGAGCTTTCTCCCTTTTCCCCAGGTTTGCTGGGTGTTTTTGTCATTTTATTGTTGTAGGTTGTGTCTGTGTCAAGGATCTGCCTGAAGTGTAAACTTAAGTTCTTCTCAGAACCTTTTCTGAAACTTTCCCTACACGGGAATAGTCACTTTCTAATTTTAGCCACATATGTAGTGGTTTTCGAATGTTCTAGTCTTTAATATCTGCCTCCCAGAAGGGGGAAAAAGTGAAGAGCAGAAAAAGGGGACTGGCCCTTTAAAGTCCCTGAAAGTCGCCTAGAGGGGCTTGCAACAGTGGGGGGCGGTGCAACCGAAGCGGCCTCCACCTCTCTGTCTACGACTCTCTGATGCAGCAGCCATCAGCAGCCAGAGCACAGCTCTCCAGTGTGTGGAGGACGAGTTCTTCTCGCACATCCTGGTCCTCCAGGCTGCATGCACACTGCTCCAGGAACGGTGTGAAGCTGGCGTGCCCTGTGGCTGGGGGTGGTCATGGGCAGTGTCTTACAGGGCTGAGAGCTGAAGTTGACCAATATTAACTGCAGTTGACCGTTCAAGCCTTCTCCTGGCAGTTGTAAGCTTTCAGTAGACACCAGAGTTCCAGAGTAGTTCTATAGACAGATCCTAGGTGGGGAGACAGATTCCTGGTGCTTTTTATTCTGCCATCTTCCTAGAACCCTCTCCTTTTCAATGTATTTCTAATGTTATCGAGCAAGTTTGATTCCCCCGCATTTTCCAAGATTCTAGATTATAGAGTTATCAACAAATAATAGTGTTTTTTCTTCCTTTTAAATATTGATGCTTCTTACTTATTTTTCATCTCAAGAAGGTACCAAACTTACTGTTTTTTCCAAATTTAAAAAAAGTGGATGTTGAGATTGTTTTGTTTTGTTTTAAATGGTTTTTAGGTACAAATGAGCTAATCTTTTTATTTTTTTTCTTTTTAAAACCTTTTAGTATGGTGAATTTTATTAATGTATTTTCTAATTGTGAACCATCGTTACACTTCTTGGATAAATTTCACTTAGTTGTGATAAATTATTCTGGTAAAGTACTGATGATTTATACTTGCTAATATTTTACTTAACTTTTTTGTTCTTGTTATTCCTGTGTGGATTGCAATTAACTAAAACTTCTGTGTATTATCAGGTTATTCTAGCGGCATAATTTGGAAAGTTTCTTCTTCCTCTGTGTTCTGGAAAATTTTATGTAGTATTAAAATTGTTCCTTAACTGTTCAAAATACACTTAGGAAACTGTTTTAGTCTGATATGCTTGTTTTGTGGGGAATCACTCTTTAATAACTTTATCCTTTCCTGGTTATTGGTTGTTTTGTTACTTGTTTTGTCTTCTGAGGTCATGGTGCATCATCTATTTTTTCTTAGAAGGTTGTTCACTTCAGTTTCTAAATTTATTTGTATAAAGTTCTACAAAAAGCTTTTCAAACATACACAAAAGAGTGTTAAAGACCCCCCAATGTATCCATCACACAGCTTATTGAATAATTTTTCAGTGAAAAATAAAGACCTCATGATATTTCACCCTAAACACTGCCGTCTCTGTGTCTAAGAAACAAGGACTTTCTCCTGGCTAACCACAGTGCTGTTATCAAACCTCATAAAAATAACCATATAATTCTCAAATATGATCTAATACCAATTCCATATTAAAAGTTTTCCAGTTATACCCAAAACTGTCTTAGCTGTTTTTCTCCACCAGGTTTTAGCCAGGGACCCACTTTGTTTATATGCCTGTTAGGTTTCTTAATTTGCAACAGCATCTTCCTCTCCCTTGCTTCTCACCCCTACGTTTTATTTTACTCCTTTGTCAGTGACGTTTCCCATTGCCTCAGAGAATGAATGTCACCTATTTTGGAGTAGTCTGAATTTTCTTTCCAGTAGTCATTCAACTGGTTCCTGTAGCTTCTATATTTCCTATCAGCTTAGAAGTTAGATGTAGAGGTTTAATTAGATTCAGATGAAATAGGAGGCAGATAATGACTAGTTTTATTACTGTCAGTGATACTTCTTGATCCCTGGCTAAAAGGTAGTAAAAACCAGATCTCTTTCTTTTAAAAATAAAAGATTTTTTTAACTGCAAGAACTTTTCAGTTAACAAGTGATCTGTGGCATAATGTTTTGACACTTTACAGATATCCACTTTCCTTTTAATCTTTCCCGATGGTTTTAGCTTCCATTAATAATCCTTGCCGAAAACAAATATTTTGTTACAGATTGTAAAGTAGTAATTTTCAAATTCCATTATTTCTTTTACATTTATCGACAGATTTTCTTCTGTAACAAAGAGTTTTCTCTCCTTCATCAACAGGGGCTCTTTAGTTACCCTAAGATGTATTTCCTACTGAAAAGGCAGAATAAATGCTTAATTGTTTTCTTTTACCAACTTTCAAAGGTAGGAGTTGATGTTCTTGATTATCTCCAGTGGCAGAAAGTGAGCTTTTGTTTTGGCTTTCTCACTGTGAGTCCATGGAATTTGATATATTCTTCATATTTCAATCAGATATAATTATTATTGTTTTAATGTTCACATTGTTCTCAAGTGGGATCTCCCTTAAACTGATTTCTCTGTTCTTCTGACTCAGCACTGTTTGTCTTTAAATACTTCCTTTTATGTGCAACAAGATATTTCTGGCTTACCCTAAAAATCCCCTATTCCTCAGATTTATTACACAAATAATTTATGAGTATAGCCTCATAAGAACTCTAAACAATCTTTGCAGTATGTTGAGTGAAGTATGAAGGTTTTCCATTACTTCAGGTTGGGGAATATTCTTTGAGTCCATTTCTGTTGCTTTTACATATAAACTTGTGTTGAAAGCACTTATATTTACATAACTGTACCCAGCTTTTTCGTAACTTTTATCAACAAATGTTTCCTTCTCTTCCGAATTTGCTGTTTATATTCTTGTTTGTGTTGTTAGTCTTCGTTTGTTAGGAGTATATCAAGCCTTTCCTTTATGTCGCTTATCTGATTTCTAGCCATTTGTGCTCTGTCTTACGTTGTTTCTGTTTTATTAATTCTATCATGCCTTTCTTTTTAACCGCTGCTGTAGTAAACATGTATAAAGCAGTTAGAAAGTTTCAGCTCTCCATCTCTTAATGTAACTCAACTCTGAAGATCCCAGTTTAAATAAACTGTATGTTGAGTTGACAAGTAGAGCATTAAACTGACTGCCATTGTTTCCTGCGTACCCCGTTGGCTTGCGATCTTGAGGTGGAACTATCCCTTGGTTCTCCTCAGCTATCTATCTTCTGTTCACAGGAGGCCGTCTGGCAAAGATGTTGTCAGTTAGGGAAGTCACTCAGGTTAGAAAGCCCATGTTGATCCACGGTGACTGCCCGTTCGGCCCAGCTCTAGCTTATGGCCATGTGACCTTGAAGAATCAGGATTCTTAGAATTTTTCTTAGAATAATTGAGAGAGCCATTTTAATTTTTATCTTTTATTTTAGGTATCAGAAAACATGAAACTTAAGGAACCTTGTTAAGAAAGGAAAGCATTTTGTTGCTTTTAGCTGTGGTACATGTCCTTTTTCACCCTAGGGAAATTGGGATTCTTTATTTTGTCTCTTTACAGCAAAACTTTGCCAGCTTGAGGATTGCCTTTTCTCTTTCGTATGGTTTTTTGTAATGGTAACCAAAAGTTTTGACTGGAACAGAGGAAGAAAATGGTCATTTTCCCATTTTTCCTGCATTATTTCCTATCATGGTAAAATGTTCAACTTTACCCCATCTTCTTAGTCTCCAGAACCTCCCCGTTACCCCCTCTTACTAGCACTCCATCCAGTGACAGTCCGTTCAGACGTTCAGACACCCAAGTTCTGTGTTTCTTTCGATTCCTCCTCTCCAGCCTCACTCCCGGGGCTGCATCGTCTGCATCGGAAGCCCTGACTCCTGTGTTGCTCACCTCCTTGTCTTGCCAGAGTCATCTGGTGAAATGGCCAGCCCTTCAAGGGGTACTTCTGTGCTCAAGGGAAAAGATCCAGCCTCCTCAGTTTGACCTAAGATACTCTCCCAGTCTGCCATCTGCTTTTTCTCCTATTTCCATACTTCCTACCTCCTCAGACACTTTTAACATAATAACAATAATGGCAAACTTTTGAGTCTTATATGATAGCCTTCTTGCAAAATGCTTTCTTTACATACACGTGTCGCTTAATTTTTTTCAACAGCCCTTTGGAATAAGGTTATTGACTCAGGTTTGTTAATATCCTCGAGGACAGTTTTTGGTGCACAGAATTATTGAGGTTTCTAAAATTAGTATTTGGTTTCTTACAGTTACAAATCCCGAAACCTAGTTCTTCTTTAGTTTGTTAATTCAGCTTATAGAAGTCAGTAGACTGTTTCTAAATCTGGGAAAATTTGCCATTCTCTTTTAAAGGGCACGTTAATGTTTGGTTAATGTTAATGGTAGTTAATGTTTGGTTCCACTTAAAAATGAACTCCTACAAACATTTTAAATTGTATTTATAAATTTAATATATGCAGTTCCTTAAACATCAACTTTTAAATTTAAAAACAAAATCTTGCCTGGTTCTTAAATAACTTCTAAATGTGATAAATTTAAGAATTTGCTGAACCTTGAGTCCCTTAAAAATTAGTTATACTACTATTTATAAGTTTCAAATCATAAGTTCAAATCAGTGACTTTTAAGTGGCATAAAAAAGCAACTTGGCCAAATTCTCTTAATGTAAATATGTGAAATACTAAATATGGACAGATTCCTTAAGGCAAAAAATACAGAATCAATCCTGTGTTTAATTCTCTTCAGTTTTTCTATGCTTAATTCTAGATCTTTATGAATGAAAAAGTGAATTTCAAATACATTTGAAAGGTACTTTGTCAGTTGAAATACAAGCCTGGACTCCAACTGGATTTTCTTGTCAGTGACTGAACTTCCACTTTTTATTGTCACTGGGTCCGTGCCCCTCAGATGGCTTAGCCACATAGTCCAGACACCGCAGATCCCGCTTGCACATCACCTAATTCTTTGTTCTCCTTGAGGAAGTCCGCAGCTTTCCACCCAGGAGGATTGGACTTTTGCATTTTTTGGCCTTTTACTTTTACCTTTTACCTTTAAAGGTCTTTGAACATGATGGAGTCCTGTGTTTCTTTGTTTTTTATCTGGAAGGACCGTAAATCTTTTTTTTTTTTTAAAGATTTTATTTATTTATTTGAGAGAGAGAGAATGAGAGATAGAGAGCACGAAAGGGAAGAGGGTCAGAGGGAGAAGCAGACTCCCCGCCGAGCAGGGAGCCCGATGCGGGACTCGATCCCGGGACTCCAGGATCATGACCTGAGCCGAAGGCAGTCGCTTAACCAACTGAGCCACCCAGGCACCCAATCTTTTTTTTTTTTTTTTTAAGATTATTTGTTTTTACACGCACGAGAGAGAGAGAGAGCCCTCGTGCGCGTGCACTGGGGTGGCGGGTGGGCAAAGGGAGAAACAGACTCACCGCTGAGCAGGGAGCCTGATGCGGGACTCAGTCCCAGGACCCTGGGATCATGACCTGAGCCGAAGGCAGATGCTTCACCGACTGAGCAACCCTGGCCCCGTGGAAGGACCATAAATCTTATATTAAGAGACGTTATTTTAATTTTGGAATAGTTTTCATGCTCGTTCTGCCATCAGTAGTAGTAGTAGTAGTAGTACTAGTAGTAGTAGTAGTACTAGTAGTAGTAGTAGTAGTAGTAGTAGTAGTACTAGTAGTAGTAGCAGCAGCAGCAGCAGCTTATAGATGAGGAAACTCGGGCCTCAAGGTTAAGCACTGCCCAAGGTCCCACCCCGGTGACCAGGCCTGACTGCCAGACCAGCACCACCATACCTTAAGGCTGACTAGCTGCCGCCCCTCAGGGTCCCGCTGCCATGTTGTGCGCTCCCAGTTCTTTGCCTTGGGATATGCTTCTCCCGCAAGGGTGCCCTGAACAATTCTCCAGGTGCCTCTGTCCTCCATTCTGTTTTAGTTTTCACGACTGGCTTATGCATTATCTTCTCTTTCTGAAGCCTTGTCAGCCAGTTGCAGCCTCCCAAATCACGGAACTCAGACTCCCGGGGTTTTGTACGTGATCCGCACCCGGTGCATGCTCCCAGTGCTTTGCTGCTCATGTTCACTCGACGTCTGTGTTGGACAGTGAGTTCTTGAGGACAGTGACATGTCTTCGTGTCACCAGCACCTACTTCAGTGCCTGGCATATAACGGACATTCAATCAGTATTTTTTCTTTTCTTTTTTTTAAAGATTTTTTATTGATTTATTTGAGAGAGAGACACAGCGAGAGCGGGAACACAAGCAGGGAGAGAGGGAGAAGCAGATTCCCCGCTGAGCAGGGAGCCTGATGCGGGGCTCAGTCCCAGGACCCTGGGATCATGACCTGAGCCGAAGGCAGACGCTTAACCAACTGAGCAACCCAGGCACTCACAATCAGTATTTTTTAATGAACTAATGAAGTTTTAATCTATTTTTTAGATAATGAAGACTACCATCTACAAAAGGTTAGCTAGTATGAGGCAGTTTTTGAGGTAATGGGACTATTTTGTATCGTGATTACATACACACACACAAAGGAGTCAACTGTGTTTGTCAGTTAAAAAAAATAAAAACTGTCCCACTTTTTGAGGGCTTAGGTGGGTTTTCACTTATTTGTTTATATAATAGAACTTGATATTATACGTGCTCAACAGTTTATATACATATATATATGAATTGAAACACTAGGAAACACAAAGTGCAGATTTAAAAAGTTAAGTTATTTCAGGGGCGTCCAGGTGGCACAGTCAGTTGAGTGTCTGACTCTTGGTTTCTCTGCTATGGACTGAATGTTGGGGTCGTGAGATCAAGCCCCGCGTGGAGCTCTGTGCTCAGTGGGGAGTCTGCTTGAGATTTTCTCTCCCTTTCCCTCTGCTCCCCCTGATGCTTGTGTGCTCTTGCTCTAAAATAAATACATAATCTTAAAATTATTTCACAAACATCTATTGAATTTATGTGGCATTATATAGATTTATAAATGTGTTTAAATAATTCTCTCCTTTCTGCTTCCCCTGTCTTTCAAGTTTTGTCTGATGAGAAAAAAAGTCAAGCCTGTGAACTGACTGTGATAATTAAAGGACCCCCCTTTTTTTTTTTTTTTTTTACTATTGTAGCTGTAAATACAGCAAACTACTTCACTACAGAAAGGAGGTATGATTGTTGAAGGTTATAATAATCCTTGAGTTGTATATATTTATGGCTAATAGTACATTAAACAGAAATAAAGCCATTTGATTTTTCAGATATAAACTTGGAATTGCTGATTTTTGTGACAATATTTTCAAACTCAGTTGGACTTAATATTTGATCTGGAAAGGAGTAAGATGACTCCCAGAATAATTTTCCTGACAACAGCCCCTGCCATTTCTTACTGAAAACTGTTTAGAACAGTCAGAGTACATATATTCTGTCGTTGAAATTTAAAAGTAGGATCTTCCTTACGAGAGAGCACTTAGAGCAGTTTGCTGTAATTCTGTGTCTCCTGTTGGGTGCATAAAGCTGGTAATACCTTCTGACACCTTTGACCTGCACGGTTTGTAGTTCAGTGTAATGTCCACGGGGTGGCAGCAGAGACTTGAGTAAGATCAAAGGTGGACAAACCTGAGGGGATTTGAGGGATTCTCCCGTTTTGGGTTTTTGTTTGTTTGTTTGTTTGTTTGTTTGTTTAAGGGATGGCTAGAATAATCTTTTTATTGGCTTCCTTTTTTTTTTTAAAGAGAAAATGTTCAAAAAAACCCAACTAATAAACTCTTTTGCCTTTATTAAAATATATCAAGTTGGCACTGGCATAAAAATACCACTTTTGATGGAACCCTAGTAAAGATATCACTGTTGTATTTTCACAGAGGTGTCCCTGTTATATATGGTAGGAATTGTGGTGCTTTCTTACCCGTTAAGAGTAGGGCAGTAATTCTTCTGGACACCCCTGTTTTCAAGGGGAAGAAGAGAACTAAATTATAGGCATGGCGTTTATAGTGGGGTGAGCACAGACAGTACTGTGGCTACTGAAGCGTTCAGAGTGAAGTGTGGAAAATAACTATTAATACGTATTGCCGGTGTACAGCCATCTGTTTTTTTTGTTTTTTTTTTTTAAGATTTTATTTATTTATTTGAGAGAGAGAGAATGAGAGATAGAGAGCACGAGAGGGAAGAGGGTCAGAGGGAGAAGCAGACTCCCTGCTGAGCAGGGAGCCCGATGCGGGACTCGATCCCGGGACTCCAGGATCATGACCTGAGCCGAAGGCAGTCGCTTAACCAACTGAGCCACCCAGGCGCCCCTACAGCCATCTGTTTTGACACCAGTTATATTCCAATCTTACAGTTACCCTTGATTGCTGAGGGCGAAAGGCCATAGGTGAACCAAGCAAAGCCAAGTCCAGCAGTGTTCGTGTGTATGTGGGGGGGGTTCAAGCAGGAGAAGATGGGTCTGAGGATTGTACAAGAATGTTTAATGCTTATTTGGATCACTTTTGTGGGAAAAGGGCAAAGAATATCATTAGCATATGAAAGTACGGGCGACGGCATTTGTCCTTCCTGTGGGGTCTACACAGTCTGTCTTCAGCTCAGTGAGGTCGAATAATTCATCTTCAGGAAGGCATTGCCTTTATCACAAAGTCAAGTAGAGTTTTCTTCCAGATTTCATAATTACCAAGCTCGGATTGCCCTGGCACAGGGTCCTTGAGTTTGGGTACTGCCTTTGGAGTGGAGCGGCTTCTGCCTTGCTCAAGTCCCCGCTCAGACACGAGTACTCGTCTCTGGGAAGGGAGACGCCGCTCCGCTCCTCCGTTCCCTGTGGCCGCCTCCACTCTCTGCCCTGTGCTCTCCTTCCTTCTCTTTCTCGTCCTCCTTGTCATTCACCTCCCCTCTCTCCCCCACTTTCTCTCCTCACCTCTTCTTTGCCCCCTTTCTTCTCTGGTCACTTCTTTCTGCCTCTTCTCATCCCCCCTGCCCTTGAGAGAGACAACCCTTTTCCACAGCCAGCGTTGCTCCCAGGGCCAAGGACCTGTGCTGAGACGCAGGCCACGTGTGTATGTTTGATCGCTGTTGGGTTACTGAGAATTCTACACGTTAGAGATGTTTGGTCATTTATGGGAGTAACTTGAACATGGCCTACCGTGTCCTCAGTCAGCAGGTATTTATGGAAAGTAGATGCTGATGCCAGGATCCTGAGCCATGTATCAGTTCTACCTGTTGATCTTTAGCACCCCCCAGGGCACAGATCACTATAGTGAGGAGGGATGATCAGATACTGTTGTAAATGAAGCAAATCCCGGTCTGCAGGCTGGCCCCGGCACCTGTGAATATCCTGGCCCTCCATAGTCTCATGTGTGTTATTATCTTTAAAATTGGGATGAATTGGGTTTTTTAAGTCCCTATATTTTAGAAGGCTCTTTCTTATATCTCTGTCTACTGCGTCTTTCAAATTGTTTTTACATTCTTCTATGCTTATTGAAAATCTCTTTGGGGGCAGAGAGGCCGTATCCTCTAAATGTCTTTGTACATTTGAGGTATTCACCCTGTACCTACTACCCGGCCCTAGTACCTAATGAGAGATTGCCATTTAGAAATTAGTTAAATGCAGTGTCACTTTGTCTGCACTGGATTTTTTTCCCTCTAAACCCTGCTACATCTAGTTTCTTAGCTGGTAGATCTTAGGTATTTATAACCATTATGTTTCTGTGCTGTTTATATGGACAGTGTGTCAGTACTCTAACTCATATTAATGACGTACGAATGAATAGACGTTTTGTCACCACCTCACTTGTAATTCCATTACTATCTTAGATACTAGCGGTTGGCATCTGAAAGAAGTATACTTTAAGTAGGTTATTGTCTACTAGGGGAAAGGGACTGGTGTTTTGGGCTACCATGAAGGAGCTTGGAGATGCTACTTTTCTGATATTTTAGAACAGTCACAGAATTTTTTCCCCACTATGGGTTTGGGCCTCTTGCCCATTCAGTAAATAACTTGTTAAAGTTTTCTTTTAATTCTATGATGTGTAGATGCACAGAACATTAATGTCCCTTTCTTAGAAAACTTGCTGTATTGACTTGAATATAAAGTGGTGTTAAATGTAAGGTGAAGGGGCGCCTGGGTGGCTCAGTCAGTTAAGCGTCTGCCTTCGGCTCGGGTCATGATCCCAGGGTCCTGGGATCGAGCCCCGCATCGGGCTCCCTGCTCAGCTCAAAGCCTGTTTCTTCCTCTCCCTCTGCCTGCCGCTCCCCCTGCTTGTGTTCTCTCTCTGTCTGCCAAATAAATAAATAAATAAAATCTTTTTTTTTTTAAAGATTTTACTTATTTATTTGACACAGAGAGACACAGTGAGAGAGGGAACACAAGCAGGGGAGTGGGAGAGGGAGAAGCAGGCTTCCCGCAGAGCAGGGAGCCCGATGCGGGGCTCGATCCCAGGACCCTGGGATCATGACCTGAGCTGAAGGCAGACGCTTAACGACTGAGCCACCCAGGCGGCCCTAAATAAATAAAATCTTAAAAGAAATAAATGAAGGTGAATACTTTTCTTACCCTTTATATTGAAAAATTAAATCTTCCATGTATGTATGTATGACGCATACCTTTCCATTTTGTTTCATGCATGAATTACCACCTTGGTCTCTCCATTTCCTTTTTCTCAATCTTCTTATTCCTTCTCTTGAGTTATATATGCCTTATATCTGTAATCCCACATTTTTACTCTGTGTCCTCTTAATCTTTACCAGTATGTGCTTTTTATCTAATTAAAGGATTTCAGGATGGAAGTCTACAGATCTAGAATACAACCTTATTTTCCCCAGAGATGTTCCATTTTCTCTCACAGTCCTTTTTCCTCTCCACTTTCTTGCTTCCACCTCCCCCAAGTTTTTTGTTTGTTTAGTCTTTCCCCTGGATTGGTCACTTACTAACCCTTTCTACTCTGGTCCAGTTATTCCAAACCTGGAGTCTTGCTTAAATTCTGGGTTACACACTTACAAAGATGCCCTCTCGTGTCCGTCATTGTCAGTAAGTCAGTCTAGCTGAATGTCTATGGAAAATGCTATGGAAGCCAACCCTAGATTGACCGTCCCTAGCAATACCGTGGCGACCACAACACAGAAAATGGCATATGGGAATCTGCGAAGTAATGGAACTCTCATTACTATGGATCTGTTACTGCCTGTGTCTACCTTCCACATTTGTTTTGTTCAGTTGTCTTTTTGATGTGGTTATGTAAAATAAATTTTAATTATTACAGTTGATTTCATTACATGTCGACATTGAAAATACACCAGGAACATAAAAGCAGATGATTATACTGAAATTTGTGATTTTTTAACTAGCAGAAAAAGGCAATCCATAAAATTAGTGTTTACTACAGTAACTCAGTTTTGAGATTGAGGATGTAGGTGCTAGGGTAATGTCTTCTTTCAGGCTGCTGTAATAGAAATACCACAGATTGAGGGGCTTTAACAACAGAGGAATATTTTCTCATAATTCTGGAGGCTGGGAAGTCCAAGATCAAAGTGTTGGCAAGGTTGATTTCGTCCCTCTTTGGCTTCAGCTGGCTGTCTTCCTACATGGTCTTCCCTCTATACCTGTCTGTGACTGTACATCTCTTCTTAGAAGGACGTCATCCATATTGGGTAAGAGGCCCACTCCAGTGTCCTCATTTAACCTTACTCACCTCTGTGAAAGCCTTATCTCCAAATGCTGTCATACTCTGCGGGATTAGGGGTTAGGGCTTCAACACATGAATTCTGAGGGGACCGACTTCAGCCCAGAACAGTGGGGTAATTTTTAGGCACAGACTTTGCTGAAGAAGAGAACACACAAATCTGTCCGCTGGTGAATTATCCCCACCTCTAGGGCCCGGTCCACCTCGGAGGACGCAGAGCATGCGGCTTTCCACTAGGGCAAACACGCTAGGTACTGCCCACTGCCTCACACGGGTGAGTCAGGCTCAGACTCTCCCTCCCTCTAAGTGTCACCTGTCTGGGGTATTTGGGAAGGTGTGACGACAGAAGGAGAAGGCTTGTCCCCCGCCTGGCCCAGAACCCCCTGTCTGACCGCTCCTCCTCCAGCGGGGTGTCCCCCCTGCTCTGCCAGGGGCCACTCCTCACTCCACTGTTGACCACAACTGGGGCGACCCCACGGGATGCAGTCCTTGTGGTGCAATATGGCTACTTTCCTAGAAGCCTTTGCAGAGGGGGTGGTATCATACCTCTCTTTGTGGCCCCATCCACTGCCCCACTCTGAAGAGAGGTGAGGGCACTAATCCCATCATGAGGTCTCCACCCTTATGACCTAATTACCTCCCAAACCCCGTCTCCAAATACCATATTACATTGGGGAATTCCAGTATATGAATTTTTTTGGCAGGGAGCGGGGGGAGACACAAACATTCAGTCCATAGCAGAGAGTTGACCTTGTAAAAACCTAATTACAAGTGAATCTGGCTTTCATGGGTTGTGAATTGATACAGATGGAAACACTGAAGATGAGATATGTGCATCCACAGTGCAGGCTGAGAAACATTTGCAGCTTTCACGCGTAGACTGATGTTCTGGGGAGGCCCCGTGCATGCATGTTGCAGCACCGGTTCATTTTGAAGTCTGGTGGTGGTGTTGCTGTGTAATACTGCTCTGGAGAATGTGTGGGACGTTTTCGGTTATTGCCCATGAACTGCAGTGCTGGTGGCTCTGGGTGCCCGCTGCCGAAAGCCACTGGAGTGGTGGAGCAGTGGAGCAGCTTAAAGGGCTCAGCGGGAGAGTCTCTACAGCTAATCCAATTTTGTCCTGTAACAGCACATCTCGCAGGCAGGAATTAACCACTCTCTGGGCACCACTGCTTTGCTTTTCTTCTTGATGGTTATGGTTTTCATCAGGCTCCCACTCACCCACCTGGAAAGAGCATCGTGGTGATTGGCTGATATTTTTATCTGATGGAATATCAACCAGCCATTGAATTAGCCACTCAGGTTACTGCTTTGTGCCCTTAGGAAATTGTCCGAGTGGGGACCAAGAGGAAATTCATAAGTTCAGTTTTTCCTTTATATAGGTCTTTATATCTTCTTGATAATTTGTTTGTTGGTGTCATCTGCCTACGGGGAAGAAGGAATTCCTGTATTTATCTGGGACTCAATGAATAACTACTTGTAGAGCTGGTGAAAGCTTTTTTGGGGCCACAGATTTTAATTTTATTTTTGTTGATAGTTTTTTAACCCAATAGGCTAAATAACTCCTTGTGAATATTCTCGACTTGTGCTGCATTTGAGTCCCCTTTTTACTTTGATTCTAGCTGTTTCCTATGAGGCTAGTCAGACACTGAACTGGAATTGCCTCAGACTATTTCACAGACAGCATTCATAAACACGGACAACTTTCAGAGTTTGGGTTATCACTTAAAATATCGTGTCCACATACCATAAAATGTCTTTTTTATAAAAAGATATGAGAACAGGGACACCTGGGTGGCTCAGTTGGTTAACATCTGCCTTCGGCTCAGGTCATGATCCCAGGGTCTTGGGGTCAAGCCACACATCGGGCTCCCTGCTCAGCTGGGAGTCTGCTTCTCCCTCTCCCTCTGCTGCCCCCCCTTCCCCCGCTTGTGTGCTCGCTCTCTCTTTCAAATAAATAAAATCTTAAAAAAAAAAAAAGATACAAAAACAATATTGGTTGCACCCTCTGTCACTGAGCAGTATCTAGTGCCGTCTTCAATCCCAGAGGGCCCCTTTGCTCCGCTCATCCCTTGCAGCCCACACCTAGCGCATGAGCGAGTGTGTGGACCCGACCTTACAGTGTATGTGAGAAGCAGCCCCTTCTCATGAGTTCCATCCAGAGGGCTCTGGAATCAGCTCTGGGTTTGAACTGTGCATCTGCCACTTACCAGCTGGAGCCCCTATGCAGGTTCACTTCTGCCTCGGTTTCCTCTGTACAATGAGAGTCACAGTGGTGGCCTAAGTTATATGCCTGTTGCTAAATGCTGTGTGTACGGCTTTTTGAGTGGTGGCTGACACATGGTAAGTGCGTACTGAAAATTAGTTATCACTGTTACTGTTAACCAACAGTAATTATTACATAGTCAAAGTCCAGCCCACCAAGGTGAACTTGGTAAGAGAGGTATCAGATGGTGTTACTGTTTGCTGAGAAGCCCTCAGTAGGTTACAGTGAACTCGGAAAGAAATTCAGAGTCCGTACTGTAGTTTTCAAGGCCCTGGGTGTTGTGAGTCTTCCGTTCCTCCGGGCTCGTCCCCGGCTGTTCTCTGCCTGTCTCCCACTCAAGGCGCAGGGTGCCTTTGTTCCTGCCAGAACTCTGCCATGCCCCGTCCTGCCCCAGCCCAGATCGCTGTCTTCTCCTGATGCTGGCTGTCCTCTGAGCTGTGCACAACCAGCCATATATGCTCCGTAACGACAGGGACCTCATCCTTTGTGTCCTCTCTGGATGGCCAGCACCCTGAGCAGTGTCTGGTACATAGTATTTGCTCGATACATATGTATTAATGGATACATGAACAAAACAAACTGTAATTGCCAGTTTACTGTGTGTGCTTTCAAATGTGCTTCAGAAGTATCTCTGGAGTTTAATGAATGTGGCATAAAAGGCAGAACTGGAATGAAAACACGGGGTCCTGGTTCCCATTCAGCATCTGCCATGACAGATCACACGGCTGTCTGAGACTCTGCTTCCCATTCTAAAATACAGGCAGAGCTAGGTCTCGAACCCTCGGACTCTGAGCAGCTGCCCAGCTGAGGGAAGAGGAGACAGGGTGACTTTCCACTTTCATCAGAGCAGCTGTGTTTACATTTTCTTTATATATTGGGGCTTCATATGAAATTCGGTTTGAAAAAAAAAAGAGTCTGCTTTTAAAAAGTTTAAGGAACTACTGGATTAGAAGAGCACAAAGGTTGGGGCACTTGGGTGGCTCAGTCGGTTGAGCATCCGACTGTTGATCTCAGCTCAGGTCTTGATTGATCTCAGGGTTGTGGGCTCAAACCCTGCATTGGACTCCACGCCCAGCCCAGCGTGGAGCCTACCTAAAAAAAAGGAAAAGAAAAAAAAAAAGGAGCACAAAGGTAATTTTTAGCTTAATAATTCTGATTCCAGTAGCTTAACTCTTTCAAGGATATTGTTTCTTCATCATTTTCTGTTCTCCAACCCCCCAAAAGAAAAGTTCACTGAATATTTCTTTAAAATACCTTAGAAGCATGATATGTGGGTAAATAACAAAATTATCATCCATCAAGACTGTGAGCTACATGAAAATAACGTGTTTGCTCACGTCTCATGGACCCATCACTTAGCGCAGTGCCTAAAGCCGAGCTCACTCAGTAAATATTGTAGATGGATGGATGGGTAGATATATGAAGAGAGCAACAACATATTGTTAAGTGAGAATATATTATTTTGTAATACAAACCATGGAATGTTTACAAATGAAGTCTTGTTTTTTCAAGATGATATTTATTGGTTATCTACATTATAATCATTTTAATTTTTTAAAACTCTTTTAAAAAGTTTTGTTTTTTAATTCCAGTAGAGTTAACATGCAGTGCTATATTAGTTTCAGGTGTACAATATAGTGATTCAACAGCTCTGTATATTACTCAGTGCTCATCATGATGAATGTGCTCTTAATCCCTTTCACACATCCTCCACCCACCTGCCCTCTGGTAACCATCAGTTTGTTCTCTGTAGTTAAGAATCTGTTTTGGTTTGTCTGTCTGTCTGTCTGTCTCTCTTTTTTTTCCTTTGATGCTTTATTTTCTTAAATTCCACGTGTTAGTGAAATCACATGGTATTTGTCTTTCTCTGACTTATTTCATTTGGCATCATACTCTAGCTCCATCCATGTTGTTATAAATAGGAAGATTTTATTTTTTATGACTGAGTACTATTCCATTGTGTATGTATATTACCACATCTTCTTTATGCATCTGTCAGTGGACATTTGGACTGCTTCCACATCTTGGCTATTGTAAGTGATGCTGCGGTAAACATATGGGTGCATGTATCCCTTTGAATTAGTGGTTTTGTATTCTTTGGGTAAATACCCAGTAGTGCAATTACTGGATCTTAGGAATGTTCTACTTTTAACTTTTTTTTTTTTTTAGATTTTATTTATTTATTTGAGAGAGCGAGAATGAGAGAGAGAGCACATGAGAGGGGGAAGGGTCAGAGGGAGAAGCAGACTCCCCGCTGAGCAGGGAGCCCGATGTGGGACTCAATCCCGGGACTCCAGGATCATGACCCGAGCCGAAGGCAGTCGCCTAACCAACTGAGCCACCCAGGCGTCCTACTTTTAACTTTTTGAGGAACCTCCATACTGTCTTCCACAGTGGCTGCACCAGTTTGTATTCCCACCAACAGTGCACGAGGGTTCCTTTTTTTTCCCCACATCCTCGCCAACACTTACTATTCGTTGTGTTTCATTTTAGCTATTCTGACAGGTGTGAGGTGTTATGTCATTGTAGTTTTGATTTGCATTTCCTTGATGATGAGTGATGTTAAACATCTTTTCATGTGTCTGTTGGCCATCTGGATGTCTTCTTTGGAGAAATGTCTGTTCATGTCTTCTGCCTATTTTTAAATTGGATGATTTCTTTTTGGTGTTGAGTTGATTAAGTTCTTTATATATTTTGGATACTAACTCTTTATCTGATATGTCATTTGCAAATATCTTCTCCCATTCTGTAGGTTGCCCTTTAGTTTTGTTGATTGTTTCCTTTGCTGTGCAGAAGCTTTTTATTTTGATGTAGTCCCAATAGTTTATTTTTGCTTTTGTTTCCTGTATCTGAGCAGACATACCTAGAAAAATGTTATACTACAGCTGATGTTAGAGACATTACTTCCTGTGCTCTCTTCTAGGATTTTTATGGTTTTAGGTCTCACATTTAGGTACTTAATCCATTTTGAGTTTATTTTTGTGTGTGGTGTAAGAAAGTGGTCCAGTTTCATTCTTTTGTATATAGTTGTCCAGTTTTCCCAGCACCAGTTGTTGAAGAGACTGTCTTTTTCCCATTGCATATGCTTTTCTGCTTTGTTGAAGACTAATGAACCATCTAATTGTAGGTTTACTTCTCAGCTCTCTATTCTGTTCCATTGGTCTGTGTGTCTGTCTTTGTGCCAGTATGATACTGTCTTGATCACTACAGCTTTGTAATAGGACTTGAAGTCTGGAATTGTGATACCTCGAGTTTTTTGTTTTTTGTTTTGTTTTTTTTTTTTTTTCAAATTGCTTTGGCTCTTCAGGGTCTTTTGTGGTTCCATTTTAGGATTGTTCTAGTTCTGTGAAAAATGCTGTTGGTATTTTGATAGGAATTGCACTAAATGTGTAGATTGCTTTGGGTAGTATAAACATTTTAACAATATTTGTTCTTCCAGTCCTTGAACACGGAGTATCTTTCCATTTCTTTGTGTCATCTTCAATTTCTTTCATCAGTGTTTTACAGTTTTCGGAGTACAGGTCTTTCACCCCTTTGATTAAATTTATTCCTAAGTATTTTATTCTTTTCGGTGCAATTGTAAATGGGATTGTTTTCTTAATTCTCTTTCTGCTGCTTCATTATTAGTGTATAAAAGTGCAACAGATTTCTGTACATTGATTTTTGTATCCTGTGACTTTACTGAATTCATTTATCAATTCTAGTAGCTTTTTGGTGGAGTCTTCAGGGTTTTCTATATATAGTATCATGTCATCTGCAAATAGTGACAGTTTTACTTCTTCCTTGCCAATTTGGATGCCTTTTATTCCTTTTTCTTGTCTGATTGCTGTGGCTAGGACTTCCAGTATTGTGTTGAATAAAAGTCGTGAGAGTGGACATCCTAAAACTGTTTACTGAATGGCCAATTTATTGTACCTTCCTTTAGTTCTTCATTGATTTTCTGATATTAGTTATGTAAAATATAAAACTAAAAGTACCCAGTATGATTTTCTTTCTTTTTCTTTTTTAAATATTTTTTTTTCCTTTTTTGCATTTGCCGTAGGATCCTTTTAGAGTTATTAACTTTGAGATGGAGTACTATTTCTTTTTATCATGATGTTATACTATGGCGGGTACTTGAGATAATAATACTAGTAATAATAACAATAATAAGCTATTTTGGGATAACTTTGAAACTACCTGCCTTTTCAATTTGGCAGACCTGCTTGAATTTGATAGGAGAGGTTTTACTGAGATTTCAAAACCATTTTAATCGAGGTAGGTTAAAGCAAAAGTAATGGTAAGACATGGAACTACTGACCTACATGATTGTTTTAGTAATAAAAATGAGAATATCAGCTTTGCATTTTTGAAAAAGCCTGTAACAACATATCTTAAGAAAACATAAGAATCACATGTTGCATAATTGTATAAACCTTACTCATAAGTTCATAAAATATTTCCACCTGCCTGCTGTCTAAAAAGATTTTGCATTTTGCTATGTTTTAGTATCAGTCTCTCTAAAAAATGCTTCTTCTCAACCCCTAAAATTCTGTGGCGTATGTGTGTGTGTGTATATATATATGTGTGTGTGTGTGTGTGTGTGTGTATATATATATATATATATGTATATATATATATATATATGTATGTATGTATATGAGTGCAGATGTGAAAAGCATGCAGTTGTTCATGGTGTGGTTCTTATATTTGATACTCTTTACTTCTGTATCTATGTTACTTATGAATCTATCTTTCCCTTTAGGTAAAGAGGATGAATATCCAAAGAAACCTTTGGGACAGCTTCCACCTGAATCTGCTTGCATTAGTCACCTGAGCAATGGACAAAGAAGTGTGGGCAGGTCAAGTCCCCATATGAGCAGCAGAAGAGAAAGTGGCTCATCACCTCACAAAAAACATGAGCATTCCCCTCGCCATCAGAGTAGAGTTGGTACACCAGAACGAGTAAGGGCGCTAAGACGGAAATCAGAGGATGAAGACAGTAAAAAGCTTAAAGATGAAACAGATCTTCCAAGAAAACTTCCATCAGGTCCACAAGACAGTTCCAGGCAATATAATCATGCAGCTGCTAACCAGAATAGCAATGCCACTTCAAATACCAGGAAGGAATTTGTGCCCAAGTGGAATAAGCCATCAGATATTTCAGCTATTGAAAAAACTGCCAAATACGCCATCGAAGGCAAAAGTAGGTCAGCGCACCCTGCACTTACAGTCACCATCCCAAGTTCTGCTGACACTCGGGTATCAAATGTAAGGCAGAAGATGAAGGTTTTGGATGCCGATGAAGGGAAACGGGGCTCTACTGCGTCCCAGTATGATAACGTACCTGAAAACGACAACAGCGCTTCCGTCGAAGAGGCACTAGAAAGAGCCTACTCCCAAAGTCCAAGGAACGTGGTTTACTCTCACAGCCCGAGGAAGCATGTGGAGCCAAGTTCTAGTCCATCAAGAATATTAAACAGGTTTACTTTTAAAGTGCAGCCTGCAGGTTATGCAAAATACCCATCTCTGTTAGATGGGGAGGAGCGCAGGACAGTGCACCCTCCATCCTACAGTAACCCCCCTGTTTACCATGGAAATTCTCCCAAACGCATCCCTACTGCTAACAGCAGCTTTGCATCTCCACAGTTTACCCATGGGACTCAAATGAATCCTTCCCGGAGACCTTATGGCTCTACTCTGTCAGTCGATATTTCTCCAGAGAAATCTTACAGCCGCCCGCTTCCTGTTGTGCTGCCCTCCAGCCGCATAGAAGTTCTTCCCATTGACACTGGTGCTGGGGGATATGCAGGCAATTCAGAGTCACCAAAGAATGGACAATTCATCATTCCTCCCATGGATTATCTGCCAGATAACAGAAAATGGCCGGAAGTTAGTTACACGTACAGACCCGAGATTCATGGACAGTCGTGGACTCAGGATGCTAACTGTGGCCACTTGAGCAATTTACCAAAATATTCCGCCTTTCAGCATGTTCCCTTTCAGGACCATAGCCTCCCGGCAGTTTCAGTAGATAGTCCAGTACGATATAGAACTTCCCCAGGTTTAGAAGATGCCAGTTCCTCTGGGTATCAATATTCAGGGCCCTCACCTCCAGTGTATCACTACAGAAATCGGGATGGACTTTCTATTCAAGAATCAGTATTGCTGTGAGAATTTATCTATACTTGGTAAAGACAAGAGAACAGAAACCATTTGAAACCTACATTGCTATGTTTATAATTGCCAAAGCAGTATTTTATACTATTGTAAACATAAACATCTTGCACAATTCCAGTGTATGCTAGTAATAAGAATATATAGGAGCGTTTCATCCCCATGTAGATGCTGCTTACGATGAGCATTTTTAAATTGCATCATCACTGAACCTGTTAAAAAGAATTTAACATGGAAACATAGCAGTAGCACTTAGGGATGCACGCAGAGTGATAATTCATGACTCGGTTTCATTTATATCGTCCTCCAAAACGTGAGCATTTTTGCGCCATTAGCCCATCCTGTTTTGAGTAACATTAGAAAGCACTGAAAAACTGTATAGAATAGATATTTTTAAGGCTGTATATAGTGTGTGTGTCTTTCAGTAGATACCAGAAGGCCTCCATGCACACACATTTGAACACAGAACTAAAGGAACGTTAACAAAATTAATTTTGATCTACAGCCATGAAATAATTTACTCTTCTTCCTTTCCTGAACTTGTCTTTCAGCCAAGATCCACCCCCGCCCCATGTTTTTCCCCCAGGTCCTAGAGTGCCATTGGGTTTTGCCCTGACTTCATGCAGCTTCTCTGCAGTTGTGGCCCTGTTCTTTCCTCCTGAAAATTAAAGACACTGGAGAGAGAAAGGCTCACCACTGAATGGTGCTTAAACCCTGGGGCACTCGGAGTAAGTTTATGGCCAAAGGTGGGGCGCTGCTCATACCCCAAGATCAGTTTTAGAGCAGTTTTGGTGCGTCTGTGCCCTTTGTTCTGGTCTGCCTCTTGCAAAGCTCAGAGCAGAATGTTCCTTGCCAGATGTAGGGAAAGTGCTGCAATCCTGCTTTCTGCCGATGCTAGCAGGAGGGGTTGCAAGTTAGGCTCCTCAAGCACTCACACGGGGCAGCAGAACGGACTCCTTTGAAATCCATTTGAAAAGCAGAATTAACAATATGGTTACTCCTTACTTCTGCCCTTTAAATTCCTGCACGCCCCGGGGCTGTTCATTTACATGGGCTTTTTCTGGCACTCTTTCTTTAAAGGTTGATAATCAGTGGATATTGCTACATTTAGGCCATTAAATTATCATTGTGTATACTTGCAAAAAAATCCTAATTATTAATAGGAGTCTAAGGTTTTAATCTTTTTTAAAAAATAGCATGACTTTCATACTTCCAAAAATCTCCTTTTGCAGTGAAAACAAATTCAGGTTCATGGTTAAAAAATTAACAATGTCTTTTTTTAAAATAGTCTATTACACTACAATTAGCAAAACATGGGGACAGTTTTGGGCACCCCCAGAAAGTCTGACTTTGTGTTTAATTGGAAAGCTGGTTTTCAGCATACTTTCCTCATGTTTGAGCAAGGACAAGAGTAGAAAACCTAACATTGAGGGCTCTTCTTGTTGCAAGTTGGGACTTTAAACTTTCAAGGTACCGACGTATGTCTTTTCAAATGAGAGTAACATTTGTTTAGCTAGTGAATGTGACAATATTTTTTATGTATATAATGAGTCTAATGTAATTTTAATCAACTTGGTAATGATGTTATTAAACAGCAAAACAAATGGCAGTGTGTTAGCAGCTCAGCTCTATGCTGAAGCGCACACAAAATCCCTCTCTCCCTGGGCTCTTGATTCAGATCGTGTGGAGGCTTAGAAAGAAATGTAGATAAAACATGTAGCTGAGGATATTAATTCCAATGTTTAAACCATGATTCTGTGACTCGTAATGAACCAAGCTGTATAATTTAGGTTATGATAGTAGCATCTGAGCTGCTCCAAAATATATATGTCAACAGTGGTAAATACTGTAGATTTATATATATATATATACATATATATATATGCAAAATATATATATATACACACACTATTTTCTTATGTCATCTATGACATTTTTATCTGTATACTTTTTTTGATGTGATTGTTTTTAACATGCTAAAAGTAATAAGTATATTTTGTGTCTTTCATGTGCTTTTTTTCATACAGCAGAAGTGCTCTGCATCTCTGATGCTTCTAAAGCTAATTTTCTTCTAATTGAGGAGATACTGCTCAGTGTTTGCCTACACGACTTTATATATCTGTCTATCACAGTTGCATGTTAAATGCTTTATTAATTTCCGGGAATACTTTTTATCCGCCTTTCCTTTATTTTATCCGCCATTATTAATAGCAATAAGGTATTTCCAGTCTTTCCCACTATAAAATGTAGTTCTCTGTTAGCTTTTCAAGTAGGAAATTTTAATTTGAACTTATTTTGCCACCATACAATTTTAGTCTTTCAAATTTATCTTTTAGTAAGAGATAAATAATGGAATGATGATAAAAGATGAAATAGTATTAGTAAAGTGGGTTAAATATAATCACGAAACTGTATTTGGCGAGGATCCTCATGGAGCGGAGGCTGATCTTAATGCATAGCTGGACGCGCTGTAGATATTTTGCCGTTATTTGCTCTCTTCTTTACAGCAGACTTGCCTCACGCAATAAGCACTTTGGTATGGTTTTTGTTGTTTTAATATTTAGTTTGAAAAGTTAAAGAGACTACACCCAGAGTCTCCAAGGGTTTTAAAACTTTGTTTCAGGTACTTATGTTTTTTGTTACCAGATTTTTAAAAAATAGCTTTTTGAAGCTGAGAGAGATGTATATATGTAAATGTAAAGTCAGATATCAAAGTATTGTACGGGAAGAAAATAAATTATTTTTCCTTCTATCCTGCTGGGTTCTCCAGCCAGGCCCTATAAATTGGTCTGACAAAAGCAGGTCAACAAGAGAAAAACAGAAGCTTATTAACAGGTGCATCCTGCATTCACATGGTGCCCAGCCCTGAGCAGCTCAAAGGAGGGTTGGACTTGGGGTCTGTGCACCTAACTTAGCAGGGAGAGGGAGGAGGAGAAAGGCACTTATGGGAAAACAAGGGACTATTTGTAGAGCTAAGCGGGCCCTTAGGAGAAGTGATGGGCGGTGTGATAGTGTGTGGCAGGGGCTGGGTGTGGTGCCTGGAGAGAGCAGAGTTGCCTGGGGAGGGCATTTATGACAGTTGGATTTTGGGGGGAGGCTCTGCTTTCAGGCAGATCAGAGATTTCAGAAACTCAAATAAATGCCTTCAGATCAAAATCGTTCTTATGCCAAAGTGGTGTATTTTGGGGTGACGTGCCCTGATCCCCCTCAGTGGCAATGATAGAATGTTTCCTGAAAGAATTGAAAAAAGGTTGAATAGGACATTTCAGGAGAAGAAAAATAGATGTTTACAGGATGTGGTGTGATTGCTTTATTTTTGTTTTAAGGAGATTCTAATACTAAATTTTATGTCATACTGAGCGTAATTTTACAGTGAAGTTTCGTATTTGTCATTTCAGATCTCTCCCTCAGGGCCCATTGAAATGCAGGCACAGAAACAGTACCTCTTCAATACTTTGCTGAGATCTCCTTTCATTTCCATGATTGGAGAAAAACATGCCATGCCCACAAATAGGGATTTATACACAGAGGACCTACGGCTCAGTCTTCTGGAAATATTATTACTCTCAGTTATCTTTCCGACTCACACCTTTACTTTTAGTATGCATTTGATTGTGGGTTAATTAAGATTACAGTTTGGAGATCTTTTTTTGTTTGGCTGTCCTATAATGGATTTTATTTTATTTATTTATTTATTTTTAAAGATTTTTATTTATTTATTTGACAGAGAGAGACACAGCGAGAGAGGGAACACAAGCAGGGGGAGTGGGAGAGGGAGAAGCGGGCTTCCCGCGGAGCAGGGAGCCCGATGCGGGGCTCGATCCCAGGACCCTGGGATCCTGACCTGAGCCGAAGGCAGACGCTTAACGACTGAGCCACCCAGGCGCCCCCTATAATGGATTTTAAATATCCCTCTGTAATATGGATATTAATGCTTATCGATCAGGTGGTTTTAATAAGCCAGACTTTATTTTTTCAGCGACCCAAGATAGAATAAAAAGAAAGGACTCCACTTAACATTTAGTTATGAATTGTACTTTCAGAAGGATTTTCAGTTATCCATAAATCTAAGCGTAATTGCCACCATTTTACATATAAGAACAATGAGGCATAAAGGAACAAATTTTAGATTTCATAGGAGTGCATCTCGACCCTCACTACTCTTTAGAATTATCTGGGGGAACTTAACAAAAAAATGTTCTTCTTGGTTTTTACCTTAGGCACTTAAGTCAGAATCTCTGGGGTGGAACCCAGGCATCAGGTAATTGTATTTTTTTTCCCCATTCAGTCAGCAAAACTCTTTAAAAAAAAAAAAAAAAAACCTTCTAAATTTGATTTTGATTGTCTTATATTTCCACTATGAACTGTCTTAAAAATTCTTAACAGATCAATTTCAGAGTTTAGAAACTCTGATTTCAGGTAAGTTAGGGAAAATTCCACTGGAAGGATCCATGTTATCATCCATCTCTGTAAATTTTGATGAACTACTGACAGTTGTGGAAAGTATAAATGGCTTCAAATGAGAGGTGGCATGACCCTGTCCCTTCTCTCATTACTGCTTACAATAGTGCCTCAAACTAGGTAGAGCCTTACTAAGGTTTCCATTTTCCCGGACAACCTCTGTCATTTTCCTTAAGCGACATGCTAAAAATAGGCCTAAGCTATTTGCAAACCTAAGTGCATTTTCCCTATGTGAGCAGCTGAGAAAATGTGCATAGTCTGGTGATTCACCCAGCCAGGCAGCGTTTTATTGAGCACCTACAGTATACCCGTTGTCTTAGGGTCTGTGCTAGGCTCACGCTTCAAGATGGGAGACAGGCTCTTTAAGCTGTGTGCCTCAATTCAGTATCGGAGACACACACAGGTGGTTATTACAGGCATAGAAAGGCCACGGCTCAGGAGGGTCAGTGGAGGTTGGTGGGGGAGTTGCCTCATTGCTGAGCCTGAGGATTAGTAGAGCAGACCGACGAAGGGAAGAGAAGGCCGGGACATGGCTGCCGAGGGCATATGGCATGAGCACCTGCATGGTATATAGGGGGACATTTGTCGCTGTGTGATGTGTGCGTGTGTGCAGGGGGTGGAGTGGAGTGTTCCACAGAGAGACCCGATGATGGGGCCCTTCCACGCCGTTGAACTCGATCCCGGAAGCTGGTTTTCTATGGTATGTTCACATTTTTTGTGTGGACTCTAGAGGCTACCCAGGAGGGAGCAAACCTGGAGGAAGTTAGGAAGAGTGCAGCAAGTGTTATATCCAAAAGGTGGTGCAGAGTGTAAAGGGAAGCAGTTTCAAAGAAAAGGTGATTAATTTGAGAACTAATTACCAAGAAAAGTTGGCCCGACTTGATAATTGTTTGAATGTAATCGTAATAATCATAGTAAGAAAAATAGTGAACGTTACTGAGTGCTTGCTATGTGTCCGGCCCTGTGCTGAAGCATTTAACCTGCATTAACTCATTTAATTCTCACAATAACGCTGTGAGGGATGTGCTCTCCAAGTCCCTGTTCGCGCGGGAAAACAGGTGGTTGAGGTACCTCGCCCCACGGGACACAGCCAGCCCATCATGGAGACAGGACTTTAGTCCACACTGTCTGAATCTAGATCCTCTGCTTCCTCCCCAGCCCAGGAGTCTTAAGAAGCTATCATTTCCCTGCCATAAAACTCACCCCCATTAGTGTACACACCAAGGATTTTTTAATAAATTCGCACAATTGTTGCAACCATTACAAATGCAAGCCGATTTCAGAACATTTCCATCACCTCCCCAAGCTCTCTTGTACCCATTTGCAATCAATCTCCATTCCTGCCCCAGCCTCAGGCAACCACAGATCTACTTTCTCTCTCTCCCTGGTTTGCCTTTTCTGAACATTTCGTATACTTGGAATCAGATAGTCTGTGCCTTTTTGCATCTGACGTCCTTCACACTTAGCATAATGTTTCTGAGTTTCGTCCGTGCTGCAGTGTGTATTAGGAATTCCTTTTTATTGCTGAATAGTGCTCCATTGCGTGACTATATCACATTTTGTTCCTTCACTCTGCCGGCTGTAGACATGTGGATTGTTTTCACATGCTGCTGTGACCATTTGTGTACAAATCTTTGTGTGGACATGTTTTCCATTTCCCTTGGGCTGTTGCTGGCTTTATGGTAAGTTTATGTTTGACTTTTTAGGAAAGTGCCAGACTCTGTTCCAGAGTGCACCATTTTAGATCACCATCAGCATTGTATGAAGGTTCAAATTTCTCCACATCCTCACCAACACTTGTTACTTTCTATTTTTTTTATTATAGCCATTCTAGTGATATCTCCTTGTGGCTTTGATTTGCATTTCTCTAATCGCCAATGATGGTGAACCCCTTTTCATGTACTTATGGGCCATTTGTGTATTTTCTTTGGGGAAATCTCTGTTCAGATCCTTTGCTCACATTTAAATTGGGTTATTTTCTTATTGAATAGTAGGAGTTCTTAATATATTCTGGATACAAGTCCTTTATAAGACATGATTTGCAAATATTTTCTCACAGTCTTACGGTTTCTTTTGTGGTGCAAATGTTTTTAATTTTAATGAAGTCCAATATTTTCAGTTTTTTCTTTATGAATCATGCTTTTAGTGTTGTATCTGTCTGCCTAACCCAAGGTCACAAAGGATTTTCTCCTGTTTTATTCTTCCAAGAAGTTTTATAATTTTAGCTCTTACATATGGGTTTATGAGCCATTTTGAATGAATTTTTGTGTATGATGTGAGGTAAGGACCTAAATTCAGGTGGATATCATGTGTTACAAAAAGACTATGCTTTCCTCATCTGAATTGGGGACCTTGGTACTTCTGTCAAAACTCATTTGACCATATTTATAAGTGTTTATTTTAAGGTTTGAAATCAGAAAGTGTACATCCTTTAACTTTGTTCTTTTTCAAATGGTTTTGGCTATCCTGGGTCCTTTGCATTTCTATATATATTTTAAGATGAGCTTGTCATTGTCTGGAAAAAAAAAAAAAAACTGGGATTTTTGCTAGGTGTTACTCTGAATCCGTGGATCCATTTGGGAAGAAATGCCATCCTAACAGTGTTGAGTCTTCTAATCCATAAACAGAGATTGTCTCTACATTTATTTTAATCTTCTTTAATTGCTCTCAGCAACATTCTGTAGTTTTAGTATGTCTTGCACTTCTTTTGTTAAAATTATTCCTAAGTATTTTGTTTTTCTTGCTCTTGTGAATGGATTGTTTTCTTCAGAGCCCGCATGCTTCCCCATCGTTCTGTACTGCTGAGGGGAGAGCGAGGGACGAGGTTGAGTTCTGCAGTGCCCAGGTTGGGTGGTAAGCTACATCATGGGGCCACCATCTGATAGACAGAACTCAGAAGATGGAACAGGCTTAGGTTTAGTGAGAAAATGACATGTTTTGACATGTAGAATTTGAGGAATAGGGAGTTGACAGATGGTGTTGTCTGACAGACAGCTGACCGTTCCAGAGAGATTTGGGACTTGCTTGCCAGCACGTAGGAGGTAAAGCTGTGAGAGAGTACTTGTCTAGGGAGAAGATGAACAAGCTAAGGATGGGGAGATGGTAGGGGGGGGGAGTTGCTGACATTTAAGAGGTGCCAGAGAGGAATGTGTGAAGGACTCAAGAGGGAGCAGTCACGGACTGGTTCTGCAAGAGCTCAGTGCCCAGTGACTGACCATTGAGCTTTGGAGCCAGAGTGGCTTGAGTTTGCACTTTGCATCGGTGGTGAAATTGTGATGTAACAAAACCACAAAATCCCCGTCCGCGCGGAGCTGATGCTCTGATCCGCTTCCTCATCTGTAAATGAAGACTGGTGTTTATTTCATGGAACTGTGAGTTGGATGAGTTACTTTGTGTGAAGTGTTCAGCACAGCATCTTCACACAGTGATAATTTCGAATGTGATCTGTAATTACATGCCACCACCATGCAAGGTTTAGTGACGAGAGCGTGGGCTTTGACTCCTGGAGCTGAGTCTGGTGAGGAGCGCAGAGGTGGACAGGTAGGAACGTGACTCCTTCATGGCTGGAGGAGCAAGAGTTTCCAGAAGGAAATGATCAGCAGCAGGACGGCCTGGTGACTGGGACTGAAGAGAATTTGGATCTGACACCTGCTGTCATTCCTCAAGCCTCAGATTGTGGGGTTGGCAGGCACAAGAGGGAGGTGATGTGGCTCTCTCTGGAGGTTTCCATGAGAAGGGAAGGGCAGGTGCTGAATAGGAGCTGTAGGGACTGATGGGTAAAGGTAGGAAGTGGGGGGAGGGATGTATTTACACAGAAAAAATCATGCTAGTTGGAAATCAGTTTTGACCGTTCAAACACACTCCAGTACTTCTACAAAGCAGCCCTTGGTTTTATTCCAATTTGCTACTTTATGTATTCATGAGTCTTAAAACACCAATCATTAAACTTCCTGTAATTCAGAGTTTTCACTTTAATTTGGAGGAAAATCGGCATAATCAATATAAAGCAGGCTGTATCAAGAAAGCCCTTAAGTACTGCCCATGAATATCCTTGTAGAGCACTTACTTATATCTTGCTGTCTCCTAATAAGAGAGGCGATGCAGAAGTAGCGTATGTGCAGACGATGGAGAAGTCAGCTTCTCTGTAAGCTCAATAGGAGTCTGCAATGAGCTGCTAAAGCTAAATCACTCTTGAATGAGTACCTAAGCTCAAATACATGGTGTGACTTGGGGCAGATCATGGGGCCCTCTGGAACTCCGTTTTCTGGTCTGTCATCTCTGGAGGTGGGGAAGGGGGGTTTGTCGAGGGTTCTGCCCCAGACACTTAAGAGGAGAGTGCCCAAGGCCTCTTTGTCTGCTTTGTGCAGGGTACCGGGTCAAGTGCTTGGAGAAGCGTGGCAAGCAAGGGCCAGAGGTCCCTGCTCTCGTGGGGCAGAGAGTCTGGTGGGGAAGGCCCACATGAATTACGTGGTTACCAGCACAGTGGACCACCCACACGCGTGGCAAGGACCCGGGAGGAAGAGCCCCGGCGCACGGAGGGCCTGTGATAATGGCAAGCAGGAAGATGATGCCCAAGGGAAACGGTGTGGCCTGAGTTGGACACGTGGGGGAAGCAGCCACAGTGATGGGCAGAGGATGCTGGCACACTGCCGTGGAAGGTGCCCCAGTTCTCCCAGTGCAGCCTGGGAGTAAGGAGAGCAGAGTAACAAACACTGATACAAACGGCTCCTAACATGCAGACAGATTTAAGTTGTCGCCCCTGTCTGCCCCCCCCCCCGTGAGTCATGCCCTTCGTGGAGCCACCTTGGAGAAAGAAGGACAGCGGTGGCCCTGTGCATTTGCAGTTTGGTAGAGAGAACTGGGGTTCATCACATCTGCACTGTGGTCTGAGTTGGCCACTTATCAGCAGTGTGATCTTGGGCAAGTCCCATTCCCTTTCTGGGCCTCGCTTTCTTCCGCTATAAAATGTGGGCATTAGAGCTGGGACGGTTGGTGGAGGTGGTCTAGGATGGTGGATCCTGGCCACGGCTGCATGTAAGAATCACCTGGAAGCTGCCAAAAATTGTCATGCCTGGGCCTGCCCACCCCGGACCAGTTAAGCCGAAATCCCCAGGGTGGGCCCAGGAATCTGAGTTGCACACCTATAGCTCAACAACCAACGTGTAGCATCCGCTGCAACAAAACCCTGTGTGGTTTTCTAGCTCCCACATCCTTGCTTCGTACTAAGGCATTTTTATTTAGAGGTTTTGAGAGGTGTGATGAAAAAAAACTTGGGCTTGAAAACAAGCCTGGAGACATCTCAGCATTTCCACCAGCCTTGCTGGACCCGTCTCATGAACAAAATAGGAAAAATGAGGCGTTCCCTACAAGGCTGTTCTGAAGATTAATTCAGATAATGCACATGTCACACAGTGCCTGGAACAGAGATGCTTTACAAATGTTCAGTGATGGATGTGTTTGTATGAGGAAAGGGCTGATACTCATATTTTAAGAGTTTTTTTTTTTTCCTTTTAGACTTGTAAAGTACCCCCAAATGGAATATGGGCAAAGAATATTAAAAGAACATGTACAGATAAAGAAGCCCAAAGCTATTAAACATATTCTACATCCCCATCAATTAAAGAGGTTGAAGTTGAAACTGTGGATTGGCAAAGACAGCAGAAAGGATGTCCATGCCCTGCTAGGGAGAGGAAAATTGCATCCCCAAAATGTACCGCTTTCCAGTGTCCACATTTATATGTTGTACTCTTTGGTCCAACAGTACTGCTTCTGTGAACAAAAATACAAGTGGGAAAAATATATGTGAAAGAATATTTCTTGTACCGGTATTTGTAATTGAGAAAAATTGGAAATAACTTGAATGTCCATCAATAAAGGATAGGTTAAATTATGGTATAACCACATGAAAGAATACTGTTCACCCTTTAAAAATATGTGGGTAACTTTACATGTATTGATACGGAGAGATGTCCATGATTTATTGCTCCGTGAAAACAGCTACAAACAGTATTCACGTAGCCCTTGGTTGGCTTTCCAGCTTCTGGCTTCAGCTCAGATCAGCCTTGTGGTGTTGACGGTCATGGGTGCCTTGGCCATGGGGGCTGCTCACCGTTGGTTTAGGAACTGTGGGCTCTCTAGGAGGGCCGTGGAAGTTCGGTTTGCATGAAGGCTTTGGAGCCTTTTAGGACAGGGAAGAAGGGTTTAGAACGTGGGACGTAAGAATCCAGTTGAAGCAAGACAGGGAGGTGAGGGGAAAACACCCGTAAGAGGCGGCGGGGCAAAGCAGAACATCTGCTCCCAAATGGGGTCACCATTTAGGCTTTGACCAACAGTGAACATGACAAGGCTTCGGGGGAAACTCAGCAAATGCCGGTCCTCTTCAGACAGGCTCTCAGACTGCTGTTCCTTCCCCTTCAATAGCGTCATTTGCTCCTGGTCTTTCGGGGGGTGGGAAGAAGGAGGGACAAGAAGATCACAGAGGTTCCTGGCCCCGCCCCGACAGGCAGCAGGGGGTCACTGGCCAGGAGCCACACCCCAACTTCCTGAGGCAGGTGTGGCCTGGGGATGAAAGGGCACTCTTTTTCCTACCTTTGAAGCTGAAGGTCAATGATGCTCAGTCAGTGAAAGTTAGAAAAGCAATAATAATTTTTTTGGAAGGCAGAAATCTTAGAAATATGAAGACCTGGAAACACGGGGGGAGTCAGATGCCTCATACTCTTTTCCTGCTGCATGAGTCAATACTGGATTTAAGGGCTTCTATTTAAAAGTCCATCTGGGAAGCCAATCTTTTCCTCCCTGGCTAGCCCTGATGGGAAACAATGGCAGGTGTTTGTTGGTACCAGAAAGGGGTGGAAGAGGTTTTAGCCCGGACTTGTCCCATATTTTAAATATCACTGGATGCTCCATTAGTCCAGGGTAGGCTATTCCTTTGGATTTTATGGATCAGTAAAATAAATATTCCCCAAGATTTGAGGCACTGTCATAGGGCTGTCCATTTTTATTTTTCAAATAAGATTGTTAAAAATATGTTAAAGACTATTACACATGAAAAAGAAGAAAGCATAAACTCAGAAAAAAATGTTCTTTACATTGAATATAGTTACCCTTTTAATATACCGAATTTTTTTTAACATCTTGTTGCAGGCAGGCGAAACTGTATGGCTCAACTCTGATGCACACATCAGCATTTAAAGGCCACTGAATTAGTGTTTCAATCCCAGATGATATGATTAGGTTGTTGTGGTTTGCAGAAAATTAAATTCTTTAGCCAAACTAGATGCTAAGCTTCTGCCCAGAATCAATATGCTATTAGAAGTCCCGGAAACTAATAAACATACCATAACTATTAATTTATGGATAGGTTGTTGGCAAATAACCTCAGAGAAGGAATCCAGGCTTGAAACAGCTTTTGGAACACCAGATGGAGTGTGCAAGTTTAATCAGAGTCCTGGGAAGGGATCTGTGCCGTGTATTTTAAAAATCCACTGTAATCTGTGAGTTAAATCTGAGATGTGCTGAGAGAAGCATAGAGAAGTAGAACTTAATTGAAGCTGATACAGGAAATCATAACTCATGCAAAGAAACGCAGGTTGTTATGTTTACCGTGAAGTATGTTGATGAGAAGCAGGGACAATGGACCTCTCCAGAATCTTGTCACCAGGCAGCTTCACCAGAACACATGAGGCCAAAACACATGAGGCCAAAAGGAACCTGGCCTGAGCAAGCAGATGTCCCCCATTTCGAGTGGCAGAGCTGACACCGTGTGCCTGTCGGGGCATCTCGCAAGATGATGGGCCACAGCCAAGCCCAGGAGGCTTGTCTGTCTGTGGCAGGCTCAACTCCTAACGCTCTTCCCGTTATGTGCTGGGTAGTTTACAGATGAAGAAATGAGCCCAGAATTGTCCAGTGACTTGACCTCGAGCAAAGGACTAGAGCTCACCTTTCCCCACCACGACTCCATCCCACAGCAGGTGGAAGGTGGACTGTGGCCAGAGAGCCCTCCGCCCGACGGGGAAGAGGAAACCCAGTCATGTGTGGAACCAACCAGCCAGCAAGCCCTGGCACCAATAATCAAGAAACGCTATTTTGGCCCAGTTTAATATGGGTGAAAATAGCTTACCAACATTTAAGGTTTAACTGCAGTTCCGTGTAGATTGGTCTGTGTAATGATGTCCCTAAGTCACCCTACATTCATTCATTCAACAGTGTTATTGGACGCCTGCTGTGTGTCCCTCGGAATAAATGAGTGTCCATCAGAATAAAGTGACATTTTGTTTACTACACTCCCAATTAAAAAAAAACAAACCCCTATCTGAAGTCCAGTACACCTGACTGTATTATTGCAATAACTTGCTACTCAACGGCACCATCTCAAATCGTACCTTTAAAGCCCACTCGGATTATGTCTTTCTCTTGCTTTACACACCTTCAGAGGCTCCCCATGACCATCAGATTGAATGTCCTCACTCAGCCTGGCTTTTGAGGTGGCCCATGACCTGGCTCTGTTTGAAGCCCCAGCCTTCCTGGAAATGATTCAGACAGTGGTGCACTGGGGGGTAGCGAAGTTGGATGTTTGGGTGAGAAGTAACGGGCTTTGCTGGCATAAGAGATCGGCAAAGAGCTGGACTCTTAGCTTTGTGCTCCAAACTCCACAGCACCCTACAGTGGGAAGGCCACCTTCCACGGTGCCCAGGTACATCACCCACCAGGCCACTGGCAAAATTACAGAGCATGGTTTGCCTTTAGTGTTCTCCTTCCTGTCCAATCTGTAAAGCTTTGTACCCCCTCCTGCATCTGAGACTCTCACCACTTCTAGTATCACTCTCTTGCAGACTTTAACATATTTATATTCAAATAATGGTGTCAAATCTCAGTTATGGGTATCTATCTGGTGGCTTAGAGTTTTCATAGACCTTGCTCTTCTTACAGTTTCAAGGTAGAAACTTTTTAGGAAAGAGTCAGTTCTTAAGTTGGAAGCTAGACTGCACCATCTGTTGTCCAAGTCTCTGATTCTTTTTTTTTTTCTTAAAGATTTTATTTATTTGAGAGAGAGAGGGCAGGGGAGAGCAAGCGAGCAGAGGGGAGGGGCAGAGGCAGAGGGAGAAGCAGGCTCCCTGCTGGGCAGGGAGCCCGACACAGGGCTCGATCCCAGACCCTGGGACCATGACCTGAGCTGAAGTCAGACACTCAACCAACTGAGCTACCCAGGCGCCCCCAAGTCACTGATTCCTAAATTTTTAATTTTAATGTGCATAGAAATCACCTGGGGGGTGATTTTAAGATAAAATCTTAAAAAAAAAAAAAAAAAAGAAAAGAAATCACCTGGGGATCTTGCTGAAATGCAATTTGCTCCGAGGTTCTCTAGCCCTTCCGAGCTCCCAGGTGATGTTGATGCAGCTAGACAGGGGACCACGCTATGAATAACAGGAAGACGTTCAAGTTCCTGAGCCCCATCCCACCCATGCCAGGGGGCCAAGTATTTTCCCGGGGCCCGAGTCAGTTGGCCAGTGTGGCTCAAAAAGCACATAGTAGTTGGCCTCTGCAGAGCTCAAGGCCATCAGTGAGATGGCTGTATGTCTTCTCCATCCGAGTCTCTGCAGACTTTGTTCGTTTCCCAGCCCTGCACCCTTTGGAGGCTCTAGTCTGGCTGTTGGAGATGGTGCTTCTCCTCCCTAGAAGGCGACTCAGCAAGTTCTTGAGGAGAAAGGGTAAAGCATTGCCCTTTGGGGGTTCCTGAGGCAGCTTCCTGCAAGTGAAAGAAGTACCTGTTGCCATTTCCTCCTTAACACATATTTTTTCTTCCTTTTCTACCGTCTGAGCAGCAGCTCCTGGGTGTATGACACCCAGCCCTCCTTTACGTCTATCTGTGTGTTTCTATGGAAAAGGAAGATGATAAAATTTAGCTAGAGCAGGCTGTAGTTGGGAAGTTATAACCTACCTAATTCCTTAATTAAGCTATCAATTAAAGCTATGTCTGTACCACCTGCTATGCCTGGGCCTCATGCCACGTGGTGGATGCCAACTCTGACAAACCCATCCCTCTGAACCCAGAGTTCCTGACACGTTTGTTTCCAGTAAATCTTTAGTCATCGCTCTCCTGGCCTTCCCCCATCACTTTTTCCTAAAGTACTTTCTGAAGTTCACACGCAGATAGGTTGCCCAACCCCATTTGTCATGCATGTGGTGGTAACAGAATGTCGGCCTCTGCCAGCAGATTTTAGCTGGGCCTTCTGAGGGCTATAACTTCTGCAACTTCTCTGTTGACCATCCGGCAAGGACCCAACTGCCTTTCTTGCCGTAGAGGCCCTGAGCTTCACCCCAGAGAGAGGCATGGAGTAGACTGCTCCGAAAGAAAAAATGGAGTCAAGGACACAGAAAATGAGGCTCCTCTGAAGGTAAGCTCCATTACAAACTTCTGTTACCTAGGTGGATGTTAAATAGGCATTTGTTGAAAGAGTGAATGAGTGAAAATAAGAAAAGCAAGAAGAAAAAAGCTGTTGTATATGAAGCACGGTTGCCACTGCCCAATGCCTTAGCTGTTTTCCCGTTTTCCCCCGAGTTGCGTGTATGGCTCTTGTCTGGAAGAGCTGGGCTCTCTGAGACGTGTGCGATGTCATCCTCCTGAGAAGGGGAGGAGTAGCTCAGTTCACGGGGTTATGGCAAGTTCCTCAGCTGTAGAGTGGTCCCCTGCAGGTCGTGGAGCTTATGGATCTGGTCCATGTCAGCATTTATGGGATTAAAACCCATAAACTGTGACCCCGCCCCCCAGCTCAACATGCTTTCTGATTTATCAAGCTGTTGACTGACACATCCGGGAAATGTTTACTCCACTGTGAGTAACTCAGAGACCTGCCACTGACTGTGTCAGAGGGCCTCCCTAAGAACTAGCATCCCAGAGGTAAGACTTGACCTCTAACTCTGCTCTATTCTTCACCTTGGGCGAGCATCTTTATCAAAGAGATGAACTCTAACCCCCACATGCAAATGAGGATGATGCCTACCACCAGCAGAAGGCCGAGCCACATGCTAATGGTGATTCCACTGTACCTGCACCTAGTGAAAGATGAGGGGAACGGTACCCAAGGGGCCGCCATCTTTCCCTTCCCTACTGAAGAAGTACAAACATTTTCTCCATTTTAGTTTCAAAACCATCATCAGCTTGGGTATTTTCTAGATCATTTAAGGCAAGAAATAGTTTGCTGTATCCCCTTCCCCCGCCCCCTCCAGTGAACGCTTGTTGGGCATTTGGCAGGTATGAGGCACTGTTTCTAGGTACTGGGAATACAGCAGTGTCCAGCCGACCCCACACCCTCCTGGGCTTACACTCCATCCCGGGAGGGGAAGCAAGGCAAAGTCAATAATACACAGTGTGGTAGACAGTGAGAAGGGTTATGGCAAAACTGAAAGCACGAGGGAGGGAAAGAGAGCATTGGGAGGGGTTGCAATTATAATTAAGATGATTGGCAAAGACCTCCTGGAGAAGTTGACTGGCAGACGCTGAGGAAGCAAGCCATTCAGATATTTGTTAAGAGTCTTTGAGACAGAAGGGATAACAAGTGCAAATGTTCTGAAGCAGGAGCGGGCCTGGTGCGCTTGAGGAACCAAAGGAAGGCCGGAGAAGCTGAATCCAACAACGTGCCGGAGGCCGGGTGGGGGAGGGGGGGGTGGTGGTGGTGAGAGAGGGGTGGGAGAGAGAAGTCCAGAACAGGGGCCAGATCATTAGATCCTGAGGCCATTAGGACGGGGCTTTCATCTGAGAATGATCAGAAACCACTGGTTATTGAGAAAACAGTGGATGTGACTTCTGTTTAACCACAGTTCTCCCGGCAGCAGGTCGAAAAGCCGGTCAGAGCAGTCTGCCCATCTCGGCCGGGAACCACGGGGGGGTGATGAGAGCTTGGACAAGGTAAGAGAAACCAGTGGTGAGAAGTGGTTGGTTCTGAATCTATTTTGACGGTAGAATCAAAACGCACTGCCAGTCAGTTGCACGTGGAACGTGAGAGAAGGGAAAGGAGATGGCATGCCCCCAGCAGTTTGGGGTTTTTCGGCTAAGTGGAAGGATAACGTGCCGTTAACCAGGATGGGGACGATGTGGGAGGCGTGGGAGGGATGCGAAGAGCTCAGTGCGGGGCATATTAAACTCAGGGTAGGATGTCAGGAGAGTAAGAAAAGCCTACGTTTATTGAGCTCTTCTTGTACGTCAGGCACGGGGCGAAACTTCTCGCATATATCGTCCAATGTACTCCTTATGACAGCACTGTGACCATCTCTGTTTTAGAGATGACAAAACTCGCAATTGTGCCCACTCGCAGCCATACAAGACCTCACGCCACTATAACAACAAAAAGTAGATCTTTCCCCTTTAAATTTTCTGTCCCGGCTGCACACAACTTCCTGGTTGGCATTGGCTCATCAGCCTGTTAACGAAGATAAGAGTTTTCTCTCCTTGCTTCTACTGAACAGTGAGAGATTATCAGCTTCGTTCTGCTCCTGGAGCCTTGTGGATGCTCCATAAACAGTAGCGTGAGGGAGGGAGGAAGCATGGGGAAGTTGTAGGCACCAGCCAGCCGTGCCTGGACCTGATGGGGCTCCTTGTGAGTGGAGGAGCCCAGGGATGGGGTACATCTCTTGGTAACTCAAGAGAACAGGGCATTCAACTTAGCAACCAAGTGACCAGCTGGGCTTTGTAACTACAGGTGTCTCAAATAGAAAGTAAGAGTCAGCCCCAAGGAGGCAAGCAGCATGAAGTGAAGTGTGAGCAATGGGGGCAGAGAGGCTGTTCAGGGCTAAGTCGGTGAGACCAGGTGTGCTTAGGTGTTCCTTTGTAGGTGAGCTCCTCTAGCTGGGGGAGTCTTCAAGAGGCCAACAGTGTGTGCTGAGAAAAAGAGAAGTAGAAAGGGCTCCGGTGGTGCCCCACTCAAGGAGTGTATTAGTTAGCTATGGCCAAGTAACAAATCACCCCAAACCTCATGGCTTGAAACAACCATGAACATTTATTATGTCACCCAGCTCAGGAGCAGCTGAGAGCATCTCAGAGGCTTCTTTACTCCCATGCGTGGCATCTGGGCTGGAAGAGCCGGAGCTCCTTGTTCTCAGGCATCTCTCTGTGCTCTTCACTCATGGTCTTTCCAGCATGGTGTCTTCCAGATGGTGACACTTCCTATGTGGCAGCTCAGGGTTCCAAAGCTGTATGTCCCCAGAGAGAGGGAGAGAGAGAGAGACAACCAGGAGGAAGCCGTACCCCTTTTCTGGCCTTGCCTTGGGAGATAGGCAGCCATGTCTCCTGCTGTGGTCTGTCAGGAGCAAGCCCTGCCACCCCACCCCCGGCCCTTCTTCACAGGGAGGGGAATCAGACTCCACCTTTTGTCGAGAGGTGTATTTAAGAATTTTCTGGCATGTTTCATAACCGCACAGAAGCCTGTGACATAGTCTGGGGTCCTCCTAATTATGCCTGTGTCAGTAGGAAGTTTCTTAGTCTCTGCATTGGCTGGGGAGTCACATCGGATGTGTGGAGGGAGGACGCAACACGCGGACAAGGAGCTTGATTTTCTGAGACGAGATACTGTGCCTATGTGGGTACCAGGAAGACTCCTAGGCCTAGAAACACTGCTTTCTGTGACTTGGGTTGGCTTATATCGAGTAGATTGTGAAGTAGTGACCGCACAGGAGTACAAGGTGGTGTTAGGGAATGCAGGAGACAAGAAAGGGGCCTTGACTTTGGCGTGTCTTTGATTTGTGAAGGCCTGTCCTTGGAAGACAGTGGTGTTCTAGACCTGCTGCCGCCACCGGTTAGTTGTCTCTACGACTCTTAAAATCATTGGCAGTTGAGTGCTGGCACCACCAGACCCTCGTTCTACTGACCCCAGTGTGAATGGCACTTGGGGTCCCGCGTGCGGAAATTGGACTGTGGATAATTATTTTGTTAGAGGGGAATTGGGAGGCGTAGCACATTCAAATGTATTTCCGAGCAGTATTCGAAAGCCTCCTGTAAGGACACTGATTGCAGGCGATGTTTGCCTGATGCCAGCTAATTAGGAAAAGCCATTCTGGGCCTAGCTTGAGTGAGCCCAGGGAAAGATAAACAGAGTCGCTGTAGCTGGTGCGTCTCCGCTTCCCAGCGAAGCTCGTGGTCTCCTTACCCTTGATCGAGTTTATTCTATGCACAGACTTCTGCTAAAGGCTGCCGTGTCCCAGCGTGCCGGGCCGTCACCAAAGTGGAGTAGCACTAATAGCGGGAGTTCTACCTGCTGCTGCTGAACAAGCAAGAGGAACCTGACCGTCACCAGGAGCGATTCCTTGGACCATGTGGCATGGTCCGCAAATGGGTCCAGACATCGCCACTGAGGGGTTGATGTGGGCTGGCGGGGATTTTCCACTTTGGGGTCCAGCATTCCTGACCGACTTGTTCGAGGCGGGGCAGATGCCCGTAAGGCCAGACCCCAGGCAAGCATCTCTTAACATGGGGTCGGTGGGATGTCATCAGGCAAATAGTGCAAGGGTTAGGCAAGAATAAGTTAATCAGTAAGCAAATAAAAAAAGAGAGAAAGAGAAAGTGAGCAAATAAATTTGGAGAACTGGGCTCAAGAAAGGGAGTTTTTGTGCTTCTTTTGAAACAGGATATCTCAGAGCCTTCAATCTGCCGCTATGCACTGTGCCTGCCTGAAAGGAGATGAGGTGTTTTCCGTGCCTCATTTGACCAGTGGAACCATCTGCCTGTGACCGCCTTGGGTGACTGAGTATTCTAGCAACGACTTCGACATGTGCTGTCCTCCACCAGCGCGGCATGAAGGGTAGCCCCGGACCAGTGGTCTGCCGGGGGGGAAGTACAGAAATCGAGAGGAAGCTCTTAGCATCTTTTCTAGCAAATGCACAGAGAAATTTGTATTTGCCTGATGAGCCTGAAAACAATGTTGTGGGGCTTATATTTTGTATTTCTTTTTTTATTATTATTAATTTTATGTTCCTAGCGGTTGACGTTTAGGACAATTTGCAGAAAATATACATCTGCAACACACTAAAAATGTGCAAAAGCCGTCCTTGCCTTCATAATCTGAGAGCAAGCCCACCAATACCTGGATCTTTCCGCACCACATCAAGAGTGCAAAGGTTATCCCGGAGGGGCTCTGGCCTATCTGCTAGCATCCCCTATCCCTGCCCGTTGTGGCCCGTCCACCCTGTGGCCCAGAACGAGGAGCCACGGCATGTGCCTCGTCCGAAGAGCAGTTCAGGAGGGGCCAGAAGGAGACAGCCCTGGCCCCATGTGACCTGCCACGTGTAGCCCCGCTCACGTGCCCGTCGCCCTCCCACCCTGGGAGTATTGCTGACAGCTCTTTGAAAACTTAAGAAAGTATGACAGGCTTTCAGGAATGGTGACTTGCCACCGTGGCGCGGAGGCATGGGAGGATTTAAGCAGCTCGCTTTAAACAAGGCTTGGCTTTTGTTCTACCTAATCGTGCTGGTCATGTGGGGTTTTTTTTTCCCACAGCTTTCTGAAGTGTTCTCCAATAGAGGACTTCAGGCTTTTAAAAACAGCAATTTTGGTAACAATGGTAATTACTTTAATTGGAGTTCTTTAAAGGTAGATCCCTCTCGCCCACCTCCTCTTAAGACGTGGAGCATGCTGTCACCCATTGCGTCACCCCAAATCAGCGTGGTCGTCTTTCCTCTTTAGAGCTATTAATGGGCCAGGTAGGAGGGGAGTCAAGAAACTTCCAGAACTCACTATTTTTTAGTCTAAAATAATGACAAGTAATTTTTCCCTTGTTTCCAGGAAGTGGTAGATAATCAGCTTTATGTGTAGAAAAATACGCACGTTGCATATGACTGGGGCTCCCCAGTTAGGCCTTTCACAGAGGATTAGGACTCTTAATGCCCCACTGGGCTCCATTTCGTCACAAAAGCCTTTGGCACAATCTGTTGGGCTGTCATGTTTCTGGGGGCCTTGTGTAGTTATTAAGTGACATTAGGTAGCCCTGCATAGGGTCTTTTATCCGCAAATAGCCACATTCTTTAGAGTAGTTGCTTGAGCTGCTTGACACGCCCTAGGGAAGTAGGCAAAGTATCATAACCTTCCCTTTCTGTAGGAGACGGGTGAAGGGCAGCAGAACCTTCCTGAAGGAACCCTGTGGCTGTGGGGTCAGGGAGCTCGCAGCGATACCTGCAAAGACCAGCCTTCCCTCGGGGCCCATCTGGACAACCTCCTCTGCTTACCTCCTTTCCTATGACAATGGGCCAATCCTTTGGCTCTCGGACTTCTATTTCATGCTAAGCTGTGACGTCCTGGTTGGTGTTGGGTGAAACTGCTGTGAAGCGTGTCCATCACACATACCTAGGGCAGAGGAAGCCTGGGGAGCTTTGAACTTGGCCCCTGCAGCTCCTTCTGGATTGTGATGAGCAAAAGCAAGTAATTTGCATTGTGTGGTTCCCATTCATTTATGTTTTCACATCCTCTCTTTGCCCCTTGTCCACATTTTAGGAAGATAATAAATATAAATGTTTTCTCTATAATTTCCTTCCCTCCCTATACCTATATCAATATCTATTTATGTATTGTAGGGGAGGAAAAATTCTCCCCTACCCTCTTTGGGTCTGCAGCTGGGTCTAAAAATTAAATTGACATAGGACAGATTAGCAGGAGAAAAGCATACAAGTTTAATTAAATATTTGCGTGTATGTGGGAGCCATCTCAAGATAATGAAGACCTGAAGAAGTGACCAGAACAGGAAGCTTTCATACCTTTTAGACAAAGAGACAATACAGTTTTACTGATCAAAAAGACAGAGGTGTTTGGGCTAGGAGTAGGAAACTATGCAGAAGTATCTAGGAAGTTACGGGTCTGTTTAATGTTTGCTTTTACGGATCTTTCGGCCTCCATTTCCCGGTCTCTGGTGACAAGAATGTTTCTTTCCTCCCAGGACAGAGAAGGCACTTTCATATGGGAGTTTTACCTTCTGCTTTCAGGAAGAAAAAGTAGGGTCCAAGTGTTTTACACCTGCTGATTGTTTCTTTCTCTTCCTTCCTTCCGTCCTTCCGTCCTTCCTTCTGTCCTTCCTTCTTCCTTCCTTCCTTCTTTCCTTCTGTCCTTCCTTCCTTCCTCATTCCTTCCTTCCTTCCTGCCTGCCTGCCTTCCTGCCTTCCTGCCTTCCCTTCTTTTTCTTATAGGCTCCATGCTCAACATGAAGCCCATGCAGGGCTTGAACTCATGACCCTGAGATCAAGACCTGAGCTGAGGTCAAGACTCAAATGCTTACCTGACTCAGCCGCCCCGATGCCCCACACCAGCTGTTTCTTAAGTCTTTTAACTCAAAATAATCAATATGCCAAAGTGGCCTCCTTTGAGGTAACATGCTCTGAACGCCTCCACCATCCATCCCTTACCGGTATGTGTCCACCTGCCCATCCACCCCCCCACCACCTGTGTCTCCGCCTGCCTGTCTATCCATCACTCATCAAGAGCCTGCATGTCCAGGCCTAACCTGTCCGTGACCACACCTCAACCACACTTCATCTTTCCATGATTTCCCCAGTTGCTTGTTAGTCTTGGGAATTGTTAACCTTGGGTCCCCTATGTGCTCAGAGCCTCAGCCCTCCTGAGACCTCTCAGAGGTCCAATTTGGGGGTTGTAATGTTGCATACATGCTCTGTCTTTGGGCCAGGCCACGGTTCCTCTCTCTCCGGCTGTTGTCCTTAGCAGAATGCCAGCTTTGGCACTTGGCACTGTATTTTAGGCACAGAACAGGCTTTTCCCTTGAATTCCTACCCCACAACAGAAACCAGCCTGGGGTGACGAGCTAGGGAGGAAGAGAGGGAAGGAAATACAGCATACGTAAGTGATAAGACTACTGGATGTGGCTACCCTTAGGTTCTCTAGGTAGGTCTGTCCTGGGGTCCTTTCCGGGGCTCCCCCATCTGGCTTCCTTCCCTTGGAGGGCTTTGTGTATGTCCTTGATTCAGGGTCCAGCCCAGCTGCTGGGAGGCCCAGAAAGAATGTCCATCTCTCCTGTCAGAGGCTGGCCTCCCTGATCCTGTTCCCTGTCTCAAGACCAGCCTGTTCCCAGGATGATTGACAATAGGAACAACCCCTAGGTTTGAGGGATACCCGTTTGGCCTCTGGAGTGCTCCCTTGCCTCTTGATCCCTGATGAAACTGGTCCATTCAGCCGCCCCAAAGGCTAAGTGATAACAAGCCCCACCGGTTCCCTGCCCTGGCCTTTCCTCCTTCCCTGGTGGGGGAATTCTCCAACCCAGTCTGGCTTCCTGCAGACACATCACCCCACTGGCTGCAGGGATAGTCACTGCAAACCAATCCCTCCACCCCTTGCCAACCAATTAATTTTTTTTTTTCAGGTCTAGGTCTGATTCTGTCATTTACTCTGTGCAGAATATGGAGCTTCTCAGCCTCAAACATCCACATACAGGCCAACAGACTCAACAAGCATGGTGAGTATTTGCTTTATATTCAGTAATCGAAGTAATGGTTTTGTTGCGGGATTGTCGAATGTGACAGCCACGAAAGAATTCTTGCGGTGTTCAATGGTGCAGCTTAGTAAGTTTATGTAAGCAGCACAGGGACAGGGCCTGTGGGCAGACAGGGCTGCACTTTTGCGGTGTGAGGCTGGTGGTTGTACGCTTGGTGCTCAACAGGAAGGGGACATGCAGGGAGTATTAGATCATAAACGTCTTCCTCGAATTTCTGCTCATAAAACTACTTTTGCGAGATTTCTCTGCTACTTATCATTCAGCTCGACATTAACTATGGGTGAGATTTACAGGCAGTCATGAGACTTTAAGAATGCAGCAACCGGCACGTATTTGATCCTTATCGGAACTAGGCAGGCTGTAGGTCAGCCTTCCGGGCTAAGGTTGAACATTTTTCTGCTTCTATCCCTCATCGGTTTAAAGGGGAATTAATTCATTGAAGGAATTAACGTACTGGTTCCTTTCAAAACAAAGAATCAATCTGCCCCCAAAGGTGAATTCAAATTTCCTCTTTTCTTGCATGTTTAAAATGATTTTGAAAAGGTAGCAAACAAAACCCCAAAAAACCTTAGTTAGGGCCCGGGGTTCTCTTTGGGCATCCTGTTCCTCTCCCTAACGTTCTCCCGGGCTAACAGCTGATCTTCCCGCCTGAGCTGCTTTGAGACAAGTCTCTATATAGTGCCATGAGGCTCACCCCGGAAGCTCTCTGACCCCATCCCTGATTCTGACTGGACTTGCCCTCCCTACCCGTTCCTTCCTGTCCCCTTCTGGGCGGGGGTGAAGGAGACCATACTGTGTCCAGTTTTAGCTGGGGCAGCAGCAGGGGGCCAGAACCCCCTTTCCTTGGAAGCAGTCAAATGGGAGGGAGCTTCCTTTCTCAGTTCCTGGCTCACAGACGCTCCTTATGAGAAAGTATTTAAAACTTGGAAAGGAGGCCAAAAAGTGGACGGCATGTCATGTCAGTGTCAAAATGAGCATCATTCGATAGGTCTGCCCAAGGACTACTTAAAAATCTGAGGCAGTGGTTCTCAGTTTGTCGTGACTGGTGGGGAGTGCGGGGGTGTTGCTGACAAGTAGCGGGACAAAGGCCACAATGCTGCTAAACGTGCAACAAGCCCCAGAGCAGGCTCTCACTGCAAAGAAGGACTCCATTCCCTGCTTCCTGTTGATTAAAGGTCTCGGAAGTTCCGTGTGAGCTTTAGATTTTTGACTGACAGGGATGGCACTGATGTCTGTTTGGTGGAAAAGATAACCCAAAGGTGGCAGTTCCTTACTCTGTAGGACAGGAACCGGTTTCGTATTATTTTGTATTAACTTAGCCTTCAGATTCTAACAGCCCTTCATTAAATTGCCCATAAATATCAAGTTCCTACAGTTCCTCTGGGAGCTGTATTCCTATTTTCATCATTAATTAACCAATTGCATGAAATTTTTGATGTGTTTATTTCCATACTGTAGTAGTTAGCTGTTGCTGGCTAACAAATTACCCCACACGGTCGCAGCTGAACCCGATACTAAGCGTATTATTTTTGCATAGTGCCTGTGGGGCAGGAATTAAAGAGCACCTTAGTAGGATCATGGGGCTTGGGTTCTCTCACGAGGTTGCAGTAAAAGGAGCCAGCCAGGGCTCTGTGGCCATCTGAAGGAGGCTGGTGGGTCTGCCCCCAGCGTGGCTCCCGTGCACGGTTGGCAAGTCCACGCTCTCTGTCGGCAGAGGCCTGCTCAGGTACCCTCATGACGTGGCCGCTGGCTGCTCCCAGAGCAAGGGCCCCGAGCGAGAATAAGAGGAAGCCGCAGTGTTAGAACTACCTCGGAGGTCGCACGCTTCAGTTCTCCAGTGTGCTGTTGGTTCCGTGGGTCAGTCCCATTCCGGAAGGGACGGACAGCACAGGCCTGAGAACAACAGAGGGAGGGATCCGTAGGGGGCGTCTTGGAGGCTGGCGGCCGCACTCGCCCTCTGTCCTGCAGCGGTCCATGGCCTTCCCACGTGCAAGGTGTGCTCAGCCTCTCCCAAGGCCCCCTAAAGCCTCATCCTCGTGGAGTGTCAGTTTATCCATACTGACGAGGCTCCTTGAGCCCTCAAATCCACTTCTCTCGGATCTGAAGTTTGTGAACTAGGGACAAGCTACCCACACCCCCCTCCCACGCTCAACGACAGACAATGATGGGACAAGCAGGGGACGATGCTGTAGGCCGTCTGTTCATCCAGGGGGGACAGTGGGGATGCGCCCAAGTCACGGGCTCAGAGCCCTTGTGAAAGGCAGGCGGCACCAGCGGACAGCTCCTGGGGCAAATTCCGCGGCTCTCGCACCCACTCCGCCTGCCTCTGTTTCTCCCTCTGGGTCATCCTACCTTTTCCTGGGGCATCCTTTTCTCAGCCTGCTTCCCACCTGTACCAGGTCCGGGGTCCAGAGGCATCATTTCAATGTGTGCTCTCTGTCTTCCAGCCCACGCTGGCCATGTTTCTCCCACTACAGTTCTCTGTAAGACTTTGGGGCTCATTCCACTGGAAGAAAAAAATAACCCTCAGCTGTCATAGACGCCCGGTGGAGGACAGGGTTGTTCCAGCCACTCTGTCTGTGGGACTTGCTATTTGTTACAGCAGCCCAAGCAGACCAAGACCCAATCGCACTTCTGGATTCATCTTTAGACCAGATTTTCCTGACAGCGCCCTGCACTTGTCTTTGGCCCAGGAGCCCTTTCTTAATTTTGACACCATTTGGTGTCGGGACAGGTTGAGAATTTCCCAGGCCTGGACGTCAGGCTCCCTTTTGTCCAAGGGCCCTTCCTTTAGCTCCCTCTTCCTCTTGGCTTTTACCAGAAGCCGCAAGAAGGCAGATGGCACCTCCCACGCTCGGTGTGGCCGTCTCCTTGGCCAGATGACCCCGTGTGTAAGGTACATTTTCTACTTTCCCTGTTCCTTCAGGTGGTGAGGCTGGGAGGCTTCCTGCCATGACTGTGTAACTGTTTCCCCTACGAGTTTTCTCTGTCCTTGAAGCCCTTACCGGAGACCCCCCCTCAAAGACAGTCATGCTTCTGTGGTCGGGTTTTCAAGGCCATTCAAGTTTTCACTGACACGTCCATCAGAGTCCTACATAACCAGGTTCCAAACCACAAGGGAACTTTCCTCGAATGTCCCCCAACTTATCTGGAACTTGCATACCGAGAAATGAGGGGTCCTTCTTAGAAAACCAACTCCCACTTGCTCCTTGCAACCCCCTTCCCCTCCAACCCTCTTCTTTTTATTTTTTCTTCTCTCTCTCTCTTTCTCTCTCTCTCTCCCTCCTTCATGGGGTAGGATGTGATTCGTTGGTCAGATACACTTTAGTCTTCTTGTCTTACCCCAGAGGTCACAGCTCTGAAATTTTTGGCCAAGCACTGAAGCCACGGCAGGTCCCTATCTGATGTGGGAGAGGCGGGGGTCCCTGGCCAGGGGGAGAGCGGGAGCATTCCCGCCCATGAACACGTCATGATGTCGTTTAGAGCCCGATCATGCCGCCTACCACTCCAGGTACGATTCCATTTCATTGCTTTATGGCTCGTATGAAGCAGGTTTGCTGATGAGAATACAGAAAGGCCATGTAATTACCTCAAGAGCACACGGCTTGTGGCAGAGCCAAGATTTGAAAACAAGTCTTTCACACAAGCCCATGACATTTCTATCACAACCAGCAGCGTGTTGTCTAAGGGGCCCCTCAGTGTTCAATGAATGGGTTTCTCGAAGTCGGCTCCACCACATCCCCGGGTTCCGTGGTGGAAATACCAGGTCCTGGGGGGTGGGATTCAGTTAGACAGGTGGAAAGGCACACGGCTGTCCTCTGCAGGTGCTTACAATGGAGAAGGTCGGCTCAATGCCAGTGACTTAGTAGACCCGCCAGGTTGACCAGGCGTACGCTCGGGGAAGCACACGGGGAACGTGTGACACCAAGAATACAGTGGTTGCTGCACCCACAGCCACCATCCCTCCACTCCATCACATGGCTCCTTGGAGTTGTGCCTGAGCCACCTTTATGTGTGGCAGCCAGAGAGGGCTGGTGCCGCCCCATCATGGCCCTTGCTAGAAATAGCTTCCTGCCCCCACTGTTCACAGGAGGAAGCAGCACCTGCTCTCTGGTCCCGTCACCGAGATGAGCCTCAGCCAGAGAAGGGCCAGCAGAGTATGATTTGTTCATTTGCACCCTCTGCTCCTGCCACGTGGAAGGAGGCATGACAGCCCACTCATGGGTGCAAATAAACCTGTGAGGGTGTTGCTAACATTGGAAGACGCATACATGGGCTTTGGAGTCAACCAGATCACGGTTAGCGTTGTGACTTTGGCAGGTGACTTAACCTCTCTGAGCCTCTGCGTCCTCAACCACCAAGTGGGATGCCAACCTCTTAGATTGTTCTAAGGGATAATATCAAGCATTTGGTGCCGTGTTGGACAAACTGGAGGCATTAAAAAATATGTTGCATCATTTAGGAATAAGAAAAGAGGTTTTCATTTGGGAAAAAGTAGGTCTTATGAGTGTGCAAAAAAAATTAGCTCGTCTCAGCTTAATAAAGAAAAAGATATTGCAGGAGCATGGACTTCCATGCCTCCCCACTGAAGAGTAATGAGGGTCCCTCCTGTGTAGGGTCAGGCGGTCTGCAGATCATGATGCTTGCTGGGTCCATGTTATGGACCCAAAGCTTGTGTCCTCCTACCAAATTCATATGTCGACGTCATTATCCCAAGGTGATGGTATTAGGAGGCGAGGCCTTTGGGAGGTGATTGGGTCATAAGCAGGGAGCCCTCATGATGGGATTTAGTGTCCTTATAAAGAGACCCCAGAGAGGCCCCTGGCCCCTTCTGTCCTGTGAGGACAAGCATGCAGGCAGCCGTCTGAGCCAGGAAGCGGGTCCTGACGGGACAGAGAATCTGCCTGTGGCTTGATCTTGGCCTTCCAGCCGCCAGAACTGAGAGGAGTGAATGCATATTGGTTGAAACCCCCAGACTGTGATATTTTGTTATAGCAGCCCAAACGGACTAAGACAGTCCACATGGCTAATTGGAACCCAGATAAAATCAGAGGTTTCCTGACATGATATTCCTGTGATTTAGAAGCAGTCATAGACTGCTTTATTTATTATTATTATTATTATTATTTTTGGAAAGGCTACATTTAGCTTATCTCCGTGCCTTGGTTTCTTTACCTGGAAGGTGGAAGATTGGACCTGTCTTCAAGCTGGCCCCACGGAGGATGATGGGCCTTCATTCCTGGGGTGAAACGTCCTTCCAGTGGCCTCTGAGTGTTTTTTCCCTTTGCCCTGAATCGCTTATGTCTGTGTGACCCAGCGTGTCATAGACACGTAATCAGTGCTTGGGAAACCTGCAGTGACTCCCATAGGTTCATTTCTCCTTCTGCCTTCTCTTTTTACGTCCTTCTGCCCCCCGGCGCTGCTGAGACTAAAGCATGGATTCCTCTGGGCCAAACTCTGCCTCTTTCCAGTGGCTTTAATGGAATCTGTTTCCGTCTGGCCACCTCCCAGTCCTGGTTTCCATGCACTGTTTCTGCCCTGATAATGTGTATTTGGGTGCTTGATTGGAAAGATGTGCTTGCCGCTGAAAAGAAGATCCCCCTCCCAACCCCAACCCACACACAAAACTCTAAACCCTCAACTCTAATTCTATTGCAAATCATCCCTGAAGCTTCACCAGGCTCGGCCTTGACATGCAGTCCTGGGAAAGAACCAAGTGGATGTGGTCTGGGTTTCAAGTGTCCTATCGAGATCCAGCAGGAGGAACGAGTCATACTAATTCTGTCCGACTTCAAGGGCTTCGTTGCAATTCTTTACAGTCCCAGCTCAGAGGCCCTTAGGGAAAAGCATGTGTTTAAATTGAGGACAAAACCTTGGTGCAAGCAGGCTTCGGGGCTTTTGTAGCTGGCTCTCAATAGAGAAATCCAGCATTCAGGGTCAGACTTTCCGCATAGAAACCAACCCCCTCAGGGCGCCTGGGTGGCTCAGATGGTTAAGCGTCTGCCTTCGGCTCAGGTCATGGTCCCAGGGTCCTGGGATCGAGTCCCGCATCGGACTCCCTGCTCCTTGGGAGCCTGCTTCTCCCTCTGCCTCTCTCTCTCTCTCTCTCTCTGTCTCTCATGAACAAATAAAGAAAATCTTTTAAAAAAAAAAGAAAAGAAATGTGAATGAAGGCTTCTTTAGTAATTCACATTTAAAAAAAAAAAAAAGAAAAAAAAGAAAGCATCCCCCGTGTACATCACTGAATGCAGAACCCAAGCAAGTGGTTCTCTCTGCCCAGAAGCACGTTGTTGGGTGACTGCATGTGAACTTGGTCACTCAGGGCACCGCGCGTCCGCACGCCCAGACATGGGTCCCTGTCCTCTCCACCCTCGGAGGACGGTGTCCGCAGGCCTGCGAGTCACGGGGCGAGGTCGTTATTTGGTTGACCAATAGATGGCATGGGTTTCGTGCTTCGACACGTGTCCCTGTATGGCTGGGGAGGGCCGGGCGGGCGTTGCTCCGGGGGGCGGGGACAGGGGCCCCCAGGTGTCAGGTAGAGTGGTCTGTGCGTCTCTCCTCTACGAGTCTGTGGACCTATGTCCTTCCAGACTCAGCTATGTCTCCGTAGCCGCTTGGGGTTTTGTTTATTCATGCGTGTGTTCTCAGAGCCCAGTGCCACAGCCAAAGGCTTTAGGGTCTCTTCAAGTTTCGGAGCCTCTGCTTTCATGGCCACTGTGTGTGCAAGAGAAGTGCTGTTTGGGGAAATGATCAGTTTGCCTTCCGGCTGGTGGATGGATGCGACGAACATCTCCTCTCTGACTCAGAGCTCTGATACAACCTGGACGCGGGCTTCCCGGTGCCGCCAACCCTTCGGAATATTCACAGTCTGCGCCTTCACGCATGCTTTCCACAGGATCTACTCTGCGCCAAATTCATTGCGAGGCACGTGCCACCTTTGTGTGGTTTATCTCACTGAATCCAGTGGGTCGGAATCCCTCGGAGAGCTTCGGAAGGCCTGATGCGGTTTGGACGCCGATACATACACTCTCTGCGTAGGAGGAGACCCTCCGCAGCCTGGCCTCCTCTGTGGAGAGTTGGACTCAAGTCCGGGTCCGTGGACGTGTGCTTGAATAGCCGTGGGGAGGAAGCAGGGCGACCGTCACAGGTGTTCTTAGCTGCAGGGGGCCCAGGCACGTGTGGCCGTGTCCTGGTCCCTTTCCGCCTGACACGTTCAAGGGAGCCTGAGTCAGAGAGAGCAGGACAGGGTGGGGAAGCGGGTAGGATGTTAGCAGCACGCGAGTGAATATGGGTCTCGCGGTGCCGGTCGGGTCCCAAAGCTGGGGTGGATTCTGCAGGAACCCACAGCCACAGTCTCAAAACGTAGCCTTTTGTCACCTCCTGCCCGGGGGCCTCAGGCAGAAGACCAAAGCAAAGCACACCCCGGGACATCAGCAAGCAGGAGGAAAGGGCACAGTGGCGGGGAGGGGCCGTCAACCCCGTCCCAGCAGAAGCCCCTCCCATTTTTGTTTCGCCCCAGAAACTAAAGACCCATTGCCTCCGTCAGGCGCGCACCATCTGTTAGCCCCGAGTCCGTCCTTCTTTGCTCTGCCGGGAACACTGCAGCTGGACCCTGCGGGCGTGTCTCCTTTGCCGGCTGGAGGCATGCTGCCCTTCCCGCAAGTTCCTCTGCGTTTCCCCGCCAGCCTGGTGTCTCTGACCGGGGTCAGGATCCCAGGCTCGAGATGGGGGTGGCCCCCGACCTGCTCCGTGTTCTTTCGTGTCCATTCTTCCTGTGCCATGATGTCGCCCCGTTCCTGCTCCTACCCCCTTCTGGGCCCCTTTGGGTTCCCTCCCAGGCTTTCCATAGTTTCAGGTCACGGTTCTTTATCTTAAATGTCCCCACGCAAATGGCCAGGGCAGTCTGTTTCTTTGGCCTGGACCCCTCCCTTTACTGCAGGGAAATGAAAGTGGACAAAATAAATCCTCCTTTGTTCCTAATCCTTTAAGGAAATGAACTCCTCAGAGGAACTGTAGCCCCCAGACTTCTCCTTTATCGCATACGGGATGTGCTCGGAGACGCTGGTGGGGTGGGGTGGGACACAGAATGGACCTGGTCTTTCTTGCTGGGGTCCTGAGCTGGGAGCACTCGTGGCTGGGGGGGCGGGGGCCGCCACCCTGCCTGTCTCGGAGGTGGAGTGAGCCATCACAGGCCTGGTGGCACAGGATGGAAAGCCCCTCTGTTCTGTTTCTGTCCATCATTCAGCTGAGCCCCCTTCTCCAACTGCAAGGTTAGTTCTGTGAGCCAGTAAATTCCTTCCTTCCTCTCCCCTTATGTCCTTCCCTCTTTCCTCCCTGCCCCCTCCCCTCCCCCTTCCCCTCCTCCCCTCCTTCCTCCTTCCCTCCCTCCACCTTCCCTCCCCCTCCCCCTTCCTTCCCTCCCCTCCCCCTTCCCTCCCCCTCCCCCTTCCTTCCTTCCTTCCTCCCTCCCTCCTTCCTTCCTCTTCTTCCAGTTGTTTTTTTTTAAGTTGGGGTGAAATTCACAGACCATAAAATTAACGATTTTAAAGTGAACAGCCCAGGGCATTCAGTACATTCACAATGTCACACAACCGCCACCTATGTCTAGTCCCAGAACATTCTTGTCACGTCAAAAGGAAACCTCACAGCCATGGAGCAGTCACTCTTCATTCTCCCCTGTCCCCCAGCCCCTCACAACCACTAGTCCACCTCTGTCTCTCTGGATTTGCCGATTCTGGATATCTCGTATGAACGCGACCATACAACACATGACCTTTCGTGTCTCTTAATACTTTTCACTTGAAAACTTGATGTTTTCAAGGCTTACCCACATTGTTATCAGTTTGACAGACAGATGGGTGGTTTCTCCCATTTAGCTATTGTGAACAAGGCTGCCGTGAACATCTGTACAGATGTATTTGTCTGAAGATGTATTTTTAATTCTCTTGGGTATATGCCTAGGAGCAGAATTCTTGGGTCATACAGAAACTCCATGTTTAACTTTTTGAGGAAATCATGAAACTGTTTTCCATGGTGAAACTGGGTTTTCATAACCTTAAATCAAGCTCTAACAAAACACCGCAGGCTGGGTGGCTTTCAAACGACAGACATGTATTTCTCCCGGTTGCAGAGACTGGGAGTCAAAGGTCAAGGTGCTGGCGTGGTTGGGGGAGGGTCCCCTTCCAGGTCATAGGCTCCTTGCTGCGTCCTCACTGACAGAAGTGCATGGGGGGAGGCTGTCAGGTGTCTCTTTTACAAGGGCACAAACCCCCTCCCAAAGCTCCCACGGCCTCACACCACCATCACACCAGGCGTTAGACTTCAAGTATGCCTTTGGGGGGCACACACGCAGACCACGGCCATCAGAGCCGCAGGGGTCGCTGAGGGACTTTAAGCCGAGAAGTGACGAGGTCAGATCTGTGCTTTCAACCCTGGCTCTGACTACCCTGTGGTGGGGCAGAGAAACAGAGCTGCAGGGAGATGGGTACAGAGGTGGCTGTTTAGGAGAGGGGTTCACACCCCCACGGACCTGGGGAGAACTGGTGGGCAAGAGAGGAGCCCACGCACTCACCCATTTCTGGGCCCGGGGCCGGGGGGGTGGGGGTGGAGAAGAGCCCCCGGCTGCCAGAACTCAAACTACCCACTGGTGCGGGCGCCACAGGGTGGCGGGCAGAATGGGCAGGCCCTGTAGTCAGGTGGTGCGTGGGCGAACCACAGCTCCAGCGTTGACCAGCTCTGCAGCGTTGGGACATTCCTAATGGCTTTATGTGGCAGTTTTTTTCAGCTATGAATCAGGGACAGTAAGATAACCTGCCCACGTTACAAATGAGATAATCAAGGTGAAGTCCTTGGTACCATGTGGAAAGCAGAAGGCCCTCCTCAACAAAGATGTCCACATCCTACAATCCTGGGAAGCTGTGTTACGTTACAGGCAAGAGAGACTTTGCGGATCTGATTAAGGTTAGGGACCTTGAGTAGGGAGATTATCCTGGATTAGCTGGGTGGGGCCAGTGTAATCACGTGAGTCCTGTTATGGGCTACATTGTATCCTCCCCAAATTCATATGTTGAAGTCCTAACCCCCTTTACCGCAGAATGCGACTGTACTCGGAAATAGGGACTTACAGGGGTAATTAAGGTTAAATTTGGTTATTAGGGTGGGTCCTAATCCTAAATGACTGGTGTCTTTCTCTGATACCTGCTAGGACCAGGTGCTACTGAGGATTTCATCAAAACAATCCACTTGGGCCCTATTCAAATGTATTCTACTTAACGGAGCATCTTCTGACCCGTGGCACTGCCCAAGGGATGACCAGGGCCCTCCCGCCCCATTTCTGGCTCCTGGGCAGATGGCTCCCACCCAGGATGCAGAAGTACCGGCCTTGGAATGAGCCGATCCTTTAACATCTTCTTTGACGTGAAGTGTAAAGACTTTCTTTGGATATTAGTTGTCACCCATTTAACCCATCAAGAGCCCAAATCCCTGGATCAGATTGGAACATTTCACAATCTCATCTACCCAGCTTGAGTTTTCATGAATATGTCTTACAAAGAGGAGGTGGTGGAGAGTGGAGGAGGGTGCAGATTCAGGTCCCTCTGCTTTAGATTCCTTCAGAGAACAGCATTCGTGGAAGAATGCCAAGCATGCTGTGTCTCATTTAGAACACGTTCAGTTAAACAGAAAGCCAGCCTAAATGGCTTGAACACATACAGGTTTATCGTTCTCACATAACTAGAGGCTCAGAGGTCGGCATTGGCTGCCGCCGGTTCTGCTAATCTGCAATGCTTACCCAAGATCTTTCTTTGCCTCATGGTTGCAAGATAGATGCTACAGCTCCAGACATCATGTCTGTGTTCAAGGCAGAAAGAAGGGAGGTGAAAAGTAGAACCCACCATGTCTGTCCCTTTAACAGGAAAAGAAAAGTTTTTCCCAGAAATGTTCTCAACCTACTTTCGTTCTCAACCTCCTTGGCTAGAAGTGGGTCATAGGGCCACCCCTAGTTGCAAGAGAAGCTGTCACATCGAGGAACAGGATTGTCGTGATTTACGATCTGGTGCTGGGCGTGCGGCCACCACGGATCCAGAGGAAGAAAGTTAGCGGAGGCAACTGACAGGTGGCTTTGTCTGGGCTTCTTTTTGAGAGTCGCCTCTCCACGCAGAATGTTTTAGGTCGAGGTTAGTTTACAACGCTTTCTTCACACCAGCTGTCTTATGTAGGCAAAGTCGTTTCTACAAGTGACACTATTCACATTCCGGCTGAGCGGCCCGGCGGTTTGACCTTCCCTTGCCGGGTTAGAGGAAACCACTAAGTCCTCTCTATTTACCAGCTATTCTGCTCAAAATGTGTGAGTGTTTAGAGAGGAAAGAAAGCAGATCGGTCTGAGGCTTCAGGAGGAAGGTGAAGGTGTGAAGGAAGGAAGTCCTTCATTAACAAAGGAAATCTTTTCAGTCCCAGCCAGGGGTTTGTTAGCGAGCCCAGGGACCAGTGGGGTTGCCCATGGGAACCAAGGTGAACTCTCTTCCCCACCGGGTGGTGGCAGGTGGCGGCTCATGAAGAGGGTACGCAACCCGGCTGCCATGCTTCTATGTAGATTTCTTCTTTAATAACACGTTTCGGGGGGAGGCGGGCAAACAAGGGATAGGGGATCAGAGCCTGATTATGACTCAGGGAGGCTTCTTTCCCTCGAGGCCCCGGGAGAGAGATCTCGTACAGGCCGTTGTTGCTGATATTTCTCATTCTAAAAAATAAAAAAGAAAGATTTTTCAACCCAAGACAAAATTAGGTGGCGGCTTATGAGAGGGAGAGTTTTTCATGAGCGGACACCACATTGTTCTTATAAATAAAACCTATGGTAAGTTTAAAATAGTATATGTGTTTGTTTGTTTAGCTGGGAAAATAAAAAACTTTAACTGGCTCCTAGGCCTTCCCATCTCTCAGCTTTTCTGGTCGGGGGTTGCTTTCCCTGGACCCGCCAGGCCCCGGAGCAGCCAGGAGGCTCACGGGAGGGTCCACGGCGAACCGCTTTGGCCCCCAGAGGGTGGCCCTGCCAGATGCATCTCTTTTTCAGTGATGGAATCGACACGTAAGCTGACTCGCACCTAGGATTCTGATTTTTGTTTTCCTGGTGTCGGCCCCCTAACCTGACCAGACGCTGATTTTCGGCTTCGTTAATTATTCCACAGGAAGGGTGCAAGCCTCGCTCCCGGGCAGATGCGGAAATCGTCCCTTCGGGAGAGGACTGGCAACTTGTAGCAGGGGGAGCCTGGCTCTGACCTCACGATGGAGCTGAGGAAGCCAGGGTCGGGTTTCCTCCAGCTGGGGTGGGGTGGGGGGGGCTTACTTCCTGCTCCCTGCCAGGGCTGGGGGCAAAAATCAACATTTAGGCATTTGTGAAGGAAAGGGAAGTGGGTCCTGCCAGTAGTTTAGCTCAAGGTGGTGGTGCTGTTATTTCAGGAATCTAATTGGATCTTTCCCTTTATGTCCAATTTGCCTTATTTGGGTCTATCCAGAAGGCTCTGTTTTCCTACTGGTTCGTGTGAATTCAGTCCCATTTGCTTCTGCTGATGGATTCGCCACAGAGCGCTCGGAAGCCGTGTCCCGCGGTCCCTATCAGCCGGGCGGGCTCAGCGCGCACCTCAGCTGCAGCAGGAGCCTGGCTGTGTAACAACGTGCTTTCTGTTCCCCGCCTCCTGCCCCAACCACAGAGCAGAAGGTCTGCATGCAAACGTGTGTGGGTAAACACACACATGGGTACATATCTGTGGATATATATAGAAGTATGTGCATGCATGAAATTTGCTTGTATTTATAAAAAGTAATGATAAAGCCAAAACTGCAGAGGTACAGGGGACAGGGAGAGAAGCTGGGTTTCTCCGGTCGGGCTGCCCATGGGTCTGGATGAGAGCATCCCTGCTCTGGCCTGCCCCCAGCAGCCTGCCCCTCTGAGGTGAGGAGTCTGCAGGGCCAGGCGCAGTGGAGCTGACACCCTCCCTTCTAGATCATGGGCTTCGAATTTCCTACCTATGTGGCTCCAAGCCCAGTCTGAGGGCCCAACCCAGGACCCTCCTCCCATGGGCAAACAGCACCTCAGGGAGGCACACTGTGCCACCAGAGGGCTGGCCAGGGCCTGACACACCCGCAGGTGTGTGTGCAAGTCCTCTTGTGGGACGGGAGGGCGTGCGAGATGGGAAGAGTCGGGGGAAAGACGGGGCAGGCTCTCCCCAGGCCGCCATGTTCCAGTTCGGATCTCTGGGGAGCCGAGAATTCTGAATGGGAGATTGGTCTCCATGTCCGTGGGAAGAAGCCCTTGTCTAAGTAGGAGGAGAGGACATGGTCTATTTAAGAATTTGGTGGCTTGATTTATAACTTGAAATACCTATGGGATATGGACGTCTGTCTGTGACCTTGTCCTGGGGCCCCTGAGTATCAAGCGCAGTCTGCTAAATTCACCTTGCTTTGTTCATTTGACTTTGGAATCACGTAGATATTTTACATAACTCTGAAGTGAAATTTTATTTATGAAATTAATTTTATTAAGAAGAAGGCAAAACGAAACAAGGGAACCGCCCTGAGTTTTGGCACTGGTGACATTACCGCCCAGAGAGGAATTGTTTCAAGTGACGATAAAACACAAGGATTTCACTCTGCGTCCCAAGTTGGGCTGTATTCTGAGAAAAAAAGAACTGTGAACCATTTTTTAAAACTATATTCCTGGATTCTGTTGTTCGTGGTAGTGTCGGGCATTTTTATTCGGAGACTTTTGTGGGTGCATCGTGGAGTAGAGCACCTGAGTTCTTTTGTGGGTGTAGTGAGGGAGGATAGGACTATGTGCCCCGGAAGGCAGGACACATCTACGCTTAGTGACGTAAATAAAAACCCCATAGGCCTGAATTTGAGTTGGAAGTTTTTGCACGAACTCACGTATTTTATCTTTAAAAATAGAAGTATTTCATGGTTTGGTCCAATTAAGAGGCTTGGGGACAATGGAAACCACCAGAACCCAAATGGAGTGTCTAAATATCTAAGACTGTTTCCTGCCAGGGGAACCAGAGCTCTTCCAAGTCTGGGATGGGATGTGTTCAAGGTGAGCTCAGGTGTCTCGGCATCCCCAAGAGCTGGGATGTTCTCAAAGATGCTGACGTGGCCCAGCTGGTGTCATGAGCCAGACTGCGGATGCTCCCAATGCCACTGCAGGTGCAGGATCTCAGGGCTATTTGAGGGAACAAATGGTTATACAGTTGTCCCCAAAACTTACTGCCCCCCAGTGAGCTTTCAGACTATTTGCTTCTGGTTCATTCCATGGGCACACAGTCTACTCAAAAGTCTCTCTTGGACACAGGTCCTCATTTATTTAACAGCTTACACGGCCAACCGCATCTTGCTCCTTACAACGTGACTCTCTTGCGGGCGTCTGAAATGATGAGTCTGCGTGGAAAGCAGCAGCCTTCATCTGACCGGTGCTTCCAGACTAGATGCCGGGGTCTGGCTGAGAAGGCTCCGGAATGGGCCGTTGAAAAGAGCTCTGAGGTTGCCGCAGGAGGTACTACCGTGGGGGAGGGATCATCATGGGGGAGGGATGCGGGGGAGGGAAGCAGCTGGATTTTCCAGTCCATTTGGATTGCAGGCCACAGACAGAGCGGCCTTCGCTCAGCAGAGCTGTCCCCTTAGCGGAGCTGCCCCTGTCCATCTTTGCTGGCAAACGTACCCAACTTGATGTCTCTCTTATAGCGCCTTGCTAAATGCATCAACGAACAGTCCCACCCATTTGAAAAATCACTTTTCCTAGAACTACTGGCTCCTTAGGTACCTGGTCCACCTTCTGAGTTATCGGAGGCAACTGATTTGCCAAGTATTTCGCCGCCTAGTAACACGGATCAGCAGCTCCCTGGCCTGCACTGTCTTTCTCCCTGCCTGCCGCCCAGGTGCGAACGCTCTATCTGCCTGCAGGGTTGAATTTGACCTATTCCATCACATCTGCATTCCTGCCCAGACCAAGGCAGAATAGGAGGAAGTGGAGCGTAAAGAATTTCCTTGTGAAAATAATCTGTAACTTGCACAAATCATTCTGCCCACAGTCCATTGGCCAAAATTTAGCCATAGAGTCACACCCACATGCACAAGAGCCCGGGAAATGTCACTTCTACCGGAGATGCCATGTGCCCAGCCAAATTCAGAACAGGGGTTCTGTTATTAAAAGGACAAAGGGCAAAATAGATCCTGGGGTGCAATGAACGTTTCTGCCCTTGGGATTAGAGCTCGCCCCAGGGTATTTTTCCTTAAATCTGTGCTGTCCAGGACATAGACATTTTCTGTCGCTCAGAATCTCATCATGCAGCTCCTGGTTTAAGTCAGATCAGGGGGAGGGGCATGAGTTGGGGTGATGTCCTCTCTTCTAGAGGGCCATTCCGATCCGGATTCCCAGCTGCCCTGAGGTTGGTCACGAGAGCAATAGTAATAGACGACCATTTATTGAACATCCGTTTTGCAGTGGATTTTTTTTTTAAGTGATTCACATGCATGTTCTCAATCTTCACAGACCCAACAAGGTGGGTCTTCAAATGGCCACGTTCTACGCTAGGAGACTGTGCCCAAGACTGTAACGGAGAGAGCTTTCTCACCAACATTCTCACGCCCGGGATTCCCATCATGGGGGGCCAGCATGGTCCCCTAAAAGGAAATGAGGCATTAACTTGTATTTGCTGTGGGATCAGTATGTCTTGGAAACTAGTGATTTCTGAAGCGGGGGTCCATGAGTCTCGGGGTAGTGGTGGGGGTCAGGATGGCTCATCGGAACGCAGGAAGACAATGCCAGAATGTTCATCTGTGTTTACTTTTACCTCATCCTCCAACCAGTTCTCTTGTGTGCATGCTTTCTAACATGCACACCAGAATCAGCACAGTAGTAAATGTATTTAATTTACAAGTAGATAGACAATATGGAAGTGCTTACAAGGCATTTGTAAATGGTGGGATGCTTGATCTAAAAAGCTTGGAGACCACTGCTATCCATGGCTGCTCCCCCTGGCACCCTGGAGCTCCCACACCCAGGGTGGCGGGAAGAGGTGCGGAGGGAGGAGGGATGAGCATTCTGTGGCAACCATGCTTTGTGCCCGGGCCAGAGTGCGTGGCTCTGCCTGACAGCCTGAGGGGCTGGGAAGGCGCACGGTGTTGACCCATCCCAGGCGGCACTCACTTCCCACGGCCAATAAGAAATCCATGCAGAGCCCCCAGAAGGTGCAAACCATTCCTCAAGGCTCTCCCGGGTTTGCTTTCTCTGTGAAACACGTGCCTCCCCAGGGCTCCTTCTCACTTCTTCTGTCTGTCTCCCAGAAGTTTGCACTCCCAACCTCACTCTATTCTGTGTAGGCAAGTGGGCAAGTCCCATTTATGGACCCAGAATTTTCCAATGAGAGCGCCAGCCAGGCCAGCACCCCCCTTTCTTGCTACTACTGATCCCCTCGTTGCAAAAGTCCCTGTGTTCTGTGTAACAGGGGTGATGGGTCCACTGCTCTCCCTGTTAGGGGCTGAACTGTGTTCCCCCCAAATTCATATGCTGAAGTCCTAACCCCCAGTACCTCTCCCTCTTTGGAGACAAGGTCTTTACGGAGGTCGTCAAGTTAAAGTGAGATCATTCCAGTGGGTCCTAATCCTACATAACTGGTGTCCTTATAAGAAGGGCAACACTTGGAGACAGACACGCGTTTGGGGAGAAGGTCACGGGACCATGCAGGTGGGGACTGACAAGCCAAGAAGCACCAAGGATCACCAGCACACCACCAGAGGCTGTTGGAGAGGAGAGGCTGGGGGCCGGATTCCCTCCTGCTCTCAGAAGGAGCCAGCCCTTGATTTTGGCCTTTGCCTTCCAGAACTGGGAGATAGTAGGTTCCATTGTGGAGCTGCTTCAGTTCACGGTGCTCTGTTATGGCAGCCTTAGACAACAACTACACTCTGCTCTCTGTGGAGTCCCCACCTTGTTGGGTTCTGTCCCATCTTGGTGAGGGAGTAAGGGCTTCTGTCTGCCTGTCGGTGGAGGGCATCCAGGTCTCCACCTGCTGCTCAGGGAGGCTTGCGAGTGTCCAGGATATGGACATGGCCCCGGGGCAGAGTCAGTGGAGACATGGGGGTTCCAGGCTCTGGTCTCTTCTTCATCCTCCTAGACCGTCCTGCACTCTATTCCTGCTTCATTGCCGTGAGGGTTTTCTGTCTCCTTCCTCTAGGCCCAGCTTTACTCCCTCCAAGTGGAAAAACTGCCCATAGCGGGACTTTGTCTCTTATCTGCTAGTAATTCACCTCGTCACGGAAAAACGGACTTGCCCCTGGGATGCAGCAGACAGTTGCTCCCAGATCCAGAATGAGGACTGCATTGTACCTGAGTTGCAAAGGTTTTTACATGAGGAGTCACACAGAAGTATAAATACTAAGTTCTATCAAGTCATTCGCTGAAAAGGGTGACTTTTAAAATCGAGACGACTTCAGTAATTGAGGATTGAGGATGCTGGATCCCTGTGCTGCATGCTTGGGCTGCCGTCAGCCTCTCTCTCTCTCTCTCTGCATCTCTTTGGGAAGAGCCGCCTCTCCTTCTCTGGGTAGAATCCACAAACATGGCCACAGAACTTTCCAGACTCACGATCCTCTCATTTTTCCTCATGGGCTCTGTTTCTAAATTCTCTGAACTTCCATCGTCTCTGCTCCGAATCCTCTCTTTTCTCCAATACTGGAGCTGGAGTTCCTCGGATGAAGGAAGTCTCCACCATCACATTTGTCCTGTCTTCGAGAGGCAGTGGGAGCAGCGGGTAGAGATGCCCGGCCTCGTGTGAATTCCACGAGGCCCCGTCTCCCACCGACCGTGGGCCCTTGATCTTCAGCTTCAGCCATGTGTGCCGAGGTGCTCACCTGTCACCTGGGGAGGTACTGGTGCCCGCTCGTGGGGCTGTTGTGACAACTAATGAGTTAGCTCTTGTAACAGGGGTTTAGTAAATGTTACTGTGCTCTGACAGCCCATCTCTGGGGCCCAGTTGTCATAGTAAACATTTGCTGTTGGAATAAATACCTCCTTCCTGCTATCCTTTCCTGGTGCCCACCTTCAAATTAAAACACTCCAGAAATAGTGCTTCAAGCACGGTCCTTGCCGGGTGTTTCAGTCTGGGTCCAATCAGGAGACAGACACCACACAATAATTGGAGCAAGGGAAGATGAATATGAGGAATTATTAAGCGGTGATGGAAGCATAGCTGTCCCTCTCCCAACCTCTACTGGCCACCCCTTAGCATCGCACTCGCGACAAAGGAGAAATGCCACAGTCCCGCCCGCTATCACTGCGCAGGTACTCAGGGTGAATCTGGGCCCGCTAGGCAATAAATCGACGACTGGCCCATGGGGTGAAGATTGTGGTATTTACCCACAAGTTAAAATCATATGAATAAATTTAAAATCATGTTTTAGAAGACTATTTGGTTCCTTGAAAGAATCTTTGTGAGACATTAAGTGAAAACGAATTACAAAAGCAAATAGTACCATGGAACCCTAGTTTTATAAAAGAGAGAAAGGAAAAGAGCAAAGCTCTTCATTTCACAGAAAAAGATTCCTGGACTTCTTTTCCTTCCTCTCACTGCCTATCAGCCCCCCTTCTACCCTTTCCCGTCACCTGGTTAGAATGATAAAGTGAGAAACAGGTGGGCCAGGGCTGGCCACCTTACACAGTAGAGAACGGAGGGTGTTAGTTCCTTTTCTGTCAACCGCCTCATCCCTCGCCCGGGAGGAGTTGGGAAATTACTACTGAGCTGTTTCGAATTGCAACCCACAAATACTCTTGGGTACTTGCCCCATCCTTTCTGCTCTCAGTTGTCCCCCAGTGACCCTGGACTGGCCTCTCCTCAGACCCAAAAGGACCAGAGAGTCTTTGTACGCTGGCTTCGGGAAGGGCGTGAGGCGATACCATTCTCCTTATTATGTAGATCAGTGTGTGTCCGTGTCCTTGTGGGAAAAAAAAAAGCAGCTGTGGTCGACGGTGCTGGTTAGACGCGGTTCTTTGCTGCTCTGCTTCCTAAGAGTCTCTGTGCGCTCTGGGAATCTCTCTGCGGTGTGCAGCGTGTCTGGCTTTTATTTTAATTCATGTGTTTGTTTTGCAGGACACAGTTTGGAAAATGCTGCAGTAGAACAATAGGAAAAACGTGTACACACATTTTTTTATGTGTGTTAAAATGCATTTGATCTCATAGCATCTTTTCTTATACTAGTGATTCACTTGTTACAAAGTGTTTGCTCATAAAAATATCACTGCGTATATATACACGTAGATACATATACACACGCATCCATGCACATGTGCACACACATTTGTATACACGACACGGACACACATGCACACACGGACACACATGCACACATACCCACATGCACACACGAACACACACGCAACACATGCATATACACATACATACATTTCTGCATGCATGCATTTACACAGATGTAATACATGCACACACATAAACGTGCATATATATGCATATAAGCACTGACAAATATTGGAGGATTCTATGCTCTGGCGGCAGCAGCTTCCACCTTTTGGGGTGAAATTCTGGACGATCGAATCCATCTGTGTGGTTTTCTCCACCATTTCTATGGTTATTTATTCCTTTGGTATTAAGGCAAGAATAACTGAAATGCCTTCTCTTGGGTTTCCACTGTGGCATTTAAAGCCTTCTGCCGGGTGCCACTGGGAAGGAGAGCCCCCGCCTGCCCCCCATCAAGGTGACTACACAGAGGATGTCTCCCACGTCAAATTTCTTGATGAGGCTGCATCAATGCAAATGTCAGCGGGGAAGGTCCTCTGACCCACTAATGGGCTGTGTCCTGATTCGGCAGGACCTGCTTTCCTTTCAAGGGTCACTCTGCTCCTTTCTCAGCCAGTGAAGCCTTGACCCTCTCTGACAATGATTACTTCGTGTCAAAAGGGCGCCATGCTGAGCTGTCTAAATCTGATGGGAAAAGACAGAGCAGCCCCCATCCAACTCTGGGCCACGAGGCTCCAGTGGAGGGTTAAAGGTTCTGGAATGTTCTGTGGAAAGACATAACAGCCTTTCCCGTGCTCCCTCCTGCTAGCCTCCTAAATAGGATCTCACCAGGCTGCAGCGTCCCTCTGTTGGAGCACAGGCCTTCAGACCGTGGCACCATCCTGGGCCCAAGTCCGTGCTCTGAAAATAGGACAAGAAAGATGGCCTGGGGCTGCTGGCCGACCATCTTCAGGGCAAATAACCTGAATCTCTGGAATTTGTTTGAAGAGGAAGTGGGGAGGGCGCTCTCTAGTCTAAGGAGAAATGACCTATTTAAAACCCTAGGTGTGCTGCCGATTTTGCACTGGGGTAACCGGCACCATCACTTGTCTCTTCCCGTCCTTTCCCAGGTTGTCGCTTACAAAGTGCGGACGGGGTGCTCTGGGCTGCCCTGGGCCTGCTTGGAAGGAGGGATTCGTCCCGGAGAGTGACAGAGGGCAGCTCATAGCCGGGGCTCCCAGCGCAGACGGACCCCCGGGAAAGTCACCAAGAGGGGAGGGCCTGGCTCCGGGTAGCGCCTCCTCAGGCAGAAGCTGGTGGAGCTTCAGGTTAGAACTTCCAAGCTCAAAAGCACCAGCTCCGTTCAACTCTGTGATTTCTCTTGCTTTGCTCTGCTTATGCACACGGGGGTGACAGCAAGGAGATCGCCTGCTTCCTGGTGGCACCAGACCTGCTCTCTTGTGCACTTTATGTTTATACACACGAGCGTAGAATGAAGGTGGCTGGTCACAGCGATGGCTCGTGCTTTTAGAAGGCTTGCTATGTGCCCGAAAGAAATGCTTTCAATGGATAATTTCATTTAAGCCATTCTTTTTTTTTTTTATTTATTTGACAGACAGAGAGAGAGAGCGCAAGCAGAGGGAGCGGCAGAGAGAGAGAGAAGGCAGGCTTTCCTCTGAGCAGGGAGCCTGGCCCGGGACTCGAGCCCAGGACCCTGAGAGGAGGGCAGCCGCTTAACCCACTGAGCCACCCAGGAGCCCCTAATTTTCATTTATTTTAAAATCAGAAGAAACGCAATGTCAGCGGGGAAGGTCCTCTGACCCACTAATGGGCTGTGTCCTGATTCGGCAGGACCTGCTTTCCTTTCAAGGGTCACTCTGCTCTTAGCCGGTGAAGCCTTGGGTCCTGGGTCCTGGGATTGAGTCCCACGTGGGGCTCCCTGCTCAGCGGGGATCCTGCCTCTCCCTCTGCCTGATGCTCCCCCTGCTCGTGTGCTCTCTCTCTGACAAATAAATAAAATCTTTAAAAAAAATAAAATGAGAAGAAACAAATGAACTTTTCGGTTGGAAAAAAAACTTGTCACATACCCTATTAATGTATTCATCTTTGTACCAACGCAGTCGTAAAATATAATTTTTGTTTGAATTTTTGGAGGATTTGCCCATGAAGGTCACCATGAGGTCCTGCCATCTGCTTTGCTCAGTGCGGATCCCCAGGGCCCTGACCAGGGTTTGCACCCAGGAGGCACTGAGTGAAAAGGAAAGGGACAGCTATAAGGAAAATAAAATGCATCGCGACAGTGATGCTTATGGGAAGTTTCGTGGAACTCATCCCTATAACAGAGCCTGAAAGATGCGGGGGAGATCAGGCTTAAAAAAAAATAAGGAGCAGGAGTGAGGTGGAAGAGATGGTTGCCGAAGAACAGAAAGGGTGCCTGGCTCTTTCTGGGACTCTGTGAGCCTGCCCCAGGGCGGGCGGGGGGGTGGGGGAAGCAGGGAGCGGGCATCCTAACTGTGAGCTCTGTTCCTGGGGAAAAGCACAAAGCAAGCAGTGGAGGGTCCTGGCCTTTGGCTCATTTAAAGACAATTGAAATAAGAAGGCAAGCTGACAATAAAGAGTTTCCTGGCACCCCAGCAGGAGAGCCTTACGCTGCGGGATCTGAGCTTGCAGCAGGGAGAGGGGCTCTGAGTCCTGCCCGCAGGGGCACCCTGCCTCTTTTAAGTCGCCCCGGTTGAGCAGCCTACGTGGGGTGAGCGGTGGGAGGAGAGAGTCTGCACACATGACCTGCTCCAGAAAGATGCATGAAAGCACATTCTATTTATATGTTAGAAACGGAGAAGAGCCGCAGGATTTTTGAGAGGCGCGTGCCCTGGCCTCTGCCTCCCTCAGGCCATCCCCATCCCCAGGAGAGTGGGCGTGGGCAAAGCCCCCTACTCCGAGTGGCGCACGGGGGGGGGGGGGGGCACACTGGCAGCTGAGGCACGCCCCCAGATGCTGCTCCTGTGACAAGCCCGTGAAGGGAAGGGGGCTTGCATTTGCAAGTCGATGTTTGATGTTCCAGTGTAACCTGGTGCTTTGTGCGCTGCTATTCAGTGCTATTATGTGATGGCACGTGGTGATTAGCCAGGCTGCATCCCTTGCTGGGAACCTCCTCCTCCTGCTCGCAACCCCCACAAAGCCCTGGAAGTGGGTTGGGATCGTGGGGGGTGGGCACACATCAGCCGGTTCCAAAGAGGCTTTACCCCTGTGCGGCTTCTGTTGATCAATGAACACCTGCAAGGCAAAGGTCTGCTGCTGCCGAGATGTGCTCACGAACTCAGCCAGAGCTGGGGGTGGGGGTGGGGAGGGAAACACCATTCCTTTAACACCCATAAAACAACCTGAGACCCCATTTACGCCCCCCCCGTCCCCACTCATTCCAAAGGCCACTTTTTTCTAGAATGATTGGGGGTTGTCTCCCTTCTGCTCCAGCAACGGCCACGCTGCCGCCTGCTTTTCCGATGCTCCCGGGCACAGAACTACCAGCCTGGGGATTCTGCCCACTTCCTTTGTCCCTTGGGGCACATCAACCCGGGGCGTCTTCCTGACAGCTTGGGACGGTAGAGGTGACTTCAGTGCAGAGCCGACAGGCAGCCACTTAAAATGCGGCCGTTCCTGTGCTAAGGGGGGGCCCCCTGTCAGTCCTTGTAGAGGCCGTCTTTTTATTGGGGTGCTGCCCAAGCCCTCTTCATTCCAGAGCTCCCTGTCTGTCCAATCATCCAGGGAAATTCTACTTTTATTTCTTGCATAGCCCTTGCTTTTTTATGCTGAGCTTTGGATCCTGCTTTGGCTAGATCCCTTTTATCTGGGTGAGGCCTTTTGAGAGAAGGAGCAGGAGTTTTAGACCCCAAAGACCCAAGAAAGCCTGGATGGGGTTTTTCCGCCTCCCCTGCAGCTCTCTCCCCTCCCTACACAGCAGTGATTAGGATCTGCCCGAGGGCGCCATCCCGAGATGGATGCTAGGATCCTGGGAGGGCAGTGACATCACACGTCCTAGTAGCTTCCCTGATTTTGTGGCGCATTGGGGCGGTTTGCCAAGTCGCCGGGTGAGGTTGTCATGCTTGGGGAGCGAGGTTATCCTGCTTGGGGAGCGAGGCCATCTTGTAAAGCGTCCTTACTCCTCACTGCTCGGTAGGATAGTTCTTCCATGGAAAAGTTCTGCACTGAGATCATCTTTGGTCTGGGATCCAGCTGTCAGATCTGGACAGAGAAGCTTTGCCTAGTCATTTGTGGCTCTTCTCCATGTTCCAGATGGGAGTCACATCTGGTTTAGAAAACCGAGAACCCCAAGGAGATCATCATTGGATCTCTATAAAGATCAGGGTCCAGGTGTCCTCTCACGTCCTGGCTGAAGTCTGAGGGTGGGGCAGAGCCTCAGGGGTTCTGAGTGAGTCTGAGTCAGAGAGGACAGGCCAGGACACGGGCTTCCTGAGCGGGTTGGTCTCGTGTGCGCACATGCACAGGCGTGCACCTACTCACACAGACACGTGCACATGCAGACACACATATATGCATGTGTCCACATGCATATATTCACACAAACACATGCATGCCCATGTATGCATCACAAGCACACCCTTATGGCTTTGCTGTGGTCACCGTCACACACAGAGATCGTGTGCCCAGGGATTTGTGTGCGGACCAGGTTAGCTTTGGAAAGAAGAGTTCTTGAAATGTATTCTGTCCAAGTCTGTAGGTGGTGGATGACCATGGCTACAGTCGAGGGAGTCCCCCAATCAGGCTTGTGAGGGCAGGCGGTCTTTTAGAGGATGGAAGAAGATGAGGTTTGGAGGGGTCAGGGAAGCAGAAGAATATGAGCTGGGTCTTCACAGATAGGTAGGAGTTGAAAATAAATGAAAGGACATGGGGCATTTAAGATGAAGGAGGCAGTGTAAGTGAAGGTTGAGGACATTAGTATGTCTGGTGAGAGTGGGCTGGTGGGACCAGAATGGCAGGTGGACGGGGAGAACAGCCATGGAAACAAGGTTGCGCAGATAGAGTAGGTCAGACGAGGGGGCTCGAAAGTCTGCACAGTGGGGTGGACATTAGAAGCCATTGATGTTTCTTGAAAAGAACAAGGAGAAAAGGAACAGATATTGACGTGCGCTTCCTAGTCAGCGGATTCTAGGCTAGGTGCTTTAGGTTGATTTAACCGTCGCTGTAATCCTGTAAGGCAAGATATTATTATTCTTAGTTTTACAAACGAGGCAGCTGAGGCTCAGGGAGATGGCATCACCAGCTCGGGGTGGTGCAACGTGTAACTGACGTGGCCAGTTCCAAACTCACTTCTCCCGCTTCCAAAGCTCCTGTTTGTTCCCTGCATCATGCCGCCTCCCAAGAAGAGCAATGGAGCTAAAATTAATTTAAGGAAAGATTCATCTAGCTGCAGTGAAGACACAGACAGATTGGAGGCTGGGGTCAGGGGACTTTCTATTGAAATAAACGAGAGTGAAATGAATGTACAAGATGAGCCTGGAACAACTTGTCACACCAGAAAGTGAGGAAACTATCAAAGTGGACGCAGGAGCCAAAGTGGTTCCTACTGGCCAAAGACGAGGCCATTCAAGCATCAGTTAGGGTAATAACTACAAGGAATTGACTGCAACGGATTAAAACACATCAGAGATGTTCATCTCCAGGCCTTTATAACAATGCTAAAAGGAGAGAGCTCATTGGCCAACTCTTGATGTTAGGCAAGCAGTTCATTCTTTGGAAAACGTGTATAAGAAGGGGAAGTCTCAAGTGTTCCTTCTGTTTTTTTCCCCTATGCAGTTTCTCCCCTTAGAAGCATATTAGCTAACACATGAAGAAGGAGCTAGAGAATTAGGGCAGAGCCGTATGTCTAACGAAGGAGTGGATCTGGCGCCATTGTCTGCTCATATCACAAGAGCTCACCGGTGGATACCGTGCCTCCTCCTGGAAAGACCACCACCGCTTCAGATGTTTCTTGCCAAAACCAATCGTACCTGAATTGGATTAAGTCTCTAGATCTAAATATGAACTCGTAGGAAATTCAAAGGACAAAGAAACGTGTTAAGTGATGTCTTGGGGATGCAACCAGCAAAACCCAGACCGTGGGATCGCTGACTGGGTATTTGATCATAATCGGAAATTGATTTCATGTCTAGAAGGAATGATAATGGTTTTGTGGACTTGTGCTAAAAAGCTCTGATCTCTTCAGGAAACCGTCTGAAGTACCTAGAGATGAGATGAGATGATGTCGGGGTGGGAGCTAGGAGAGTGGAGGGGAAGTTAGGGATAAAACAAGGCTGGCTATGAGTTGGAAATCATTGAATTTAGGTGGTAGGAGGGCATGGAATTACCTTCTCTACGTTGGCATATATTTAAAATGTGCTGCAGGTGGATGACGCCGTTGATGCAGTGCCGATGGGAGAGTGTGTATAGCGAGGCGGTTTCAGAAGGGACGGGAGAACGAACCAGAGCTGGGTCCCGGGCACCAGGGGGAGGGAGAGGCATGGTTGTGTCTAAGCCTGTAACCGCCCCCCCCCGCCATCAGGGTGCCCCCAGCAGTACAGCCTGGCACGACCCAGGCTCCCGACTGCACACGAGCATAACTGCTTGCGGGGAGCTGAGAACTGCCGCTTGTTCATGATCCGTTGCTGTCCTGGCTCCGAGGTCACCTCCCCTGTGATGTCTCCTGCAGGCAATCATGTCCTTGTCCAGGCTCCCCAGCTCCCCATTCAGACTTGCCCGGGTGACAGTCTCCCTTGCGTTTTGGTAGGTTGTGTTTGGTGCCTTGTCCCCACTGCCACACGTCCCCCTGGGGAAGGGCCTAGGAGGGAGCCCAGCGCAACTCCCACATGGGGGGCATTCACAACCTGCCTGTTGGTTATGAACCAGACTGCCCCCTGGTTCCCCCGGCAGGCGAGGCGAAGCAGGCGTTGGCCATAGACCGAAAGCACAGGGTGCGGACTGGACTGCCCTTCGTGGGGTCTGACACTGGCCAGGAGGCGCTTAGAACCCAGACCCTCGGCTGTTTCCACGGCCTCATGAGCAGCTGCTTCTGAATCCCTTCCTCCAAGTCAAGGGCACTGAGGACCTAGGACCACAGGGATCCTGAAGGTGCTCCCCCTCAGGTCTCGCTCGGGGTCCGGGTACCCCGCGTACCCCACACTCTGCTCTGGGAATTCAGAAGTTGCCAGTTGCCACATTCCTGGGGATGTGGGGAGAAGGTCCAGTGACGGGGAGAACTCGGGCCCACCCAGCGCACCCTGGAGGCATCCCAGGCTCTGCTCAGATTTCGGGGGGCTGGGCTGCCTGGGGCGCCACCTCCGGCCAGTGCTACTGAGACCCCGTGGGCTCCTGGGGGTCTTGGACGCTTTCTAGGCTGAGTAATTACATTCTGCCCGTTAAACTCCCTCTGCAGTCCCAACTGGGTAGTGTTGTCGTTGCGTTTGCTTTTTCAGATCAGCTTTCAGAGTGACGTCTGCTGACTGTGCGGCTAGGAGCTGTCTCACAAGGTGGAGACACAGAGCAGAACCGCGGGCCTTCGTTCCCGAGCCCTGGTCCCTGTCGCCACTGCTGCGGGCTGGGACCCCTCAGGGACAGATGCTGGTGGCTGGGGTGAGGAGGTGCCGGGGGCCTTCCTGTCCGCTTGTCATGTTCAGCTCACAAAGGGCCAGAGCAAGGGGGCTGTGGTTCTGAGCGGCAGACTCCTAGTGCGGGTTAGGAGTATGCCCTGTAGCAGCCCACCAGGGTCCAGCCTGGCTCTGCGGGGGGCGATGCCTGAGTGGGATATACCGCTGCCACGTCTCCTGATTTTAACATGATGCACTTTGGAGTCTTGGAATTGTTTTAGTCTGTGAAGTCCGGTTGCCTACCTCCAGGCTGACCCTTTGGCCCACCCGGGTTCCCTTGGCTCCATGGCAGCCAAGTGGGGGCAGCATGAGCAGAGCAGGGCCCTCCACAACCCCTGGGTCAGAAGGACCTAGAGAGTAACCAGCCCAATCATGGTCAGACATCCTATAGCCACAGAACCCTTCTTGAAACTTGTGTGTAGCAGAGAGCAAAGTGGGGCTGCTTGATTCATTTCCCCTCCCCCATGCCCTCCTTCCCACCCTCCAGGGCTTGAATCTCACACCTGGTGCAGATCATGGGGTCTTCTGGGCAGTGGTACAATGAGGCAGAATCCCGGGGCCCCTCAGAGCACGGCCTGAACCCACCGTTCAAGTCCAGCCTCCTCATTGTGCATGTGGGAAACCGAAGCTTGAGGTCCCACACCTGTGATGGGCAGAAGCGGGACCAGAACTCCCTCAGCTCCTCATGACCCGTCCAAGGTTCTGCTGCAGCGCAGCCACACCCCTTTCTGTCTCCTCTAGCATCCCTGAATCTGTGAGCACATAGGGGTGCCTGTCACCCTCAGCAGTGCCCACTATCTCAGGCTGGGCACCCCTTGTGTGGCTGTGGAGTCGTGGGCACGAGGGCCTGGAGACCAGGAGAGCTCGATGCTCACATCTGGCTCTGTGGGGGCGCCCCCACCAGGAGAAGGACGGCATCCGAATGCAGGCATTCGAGTAAATAAGCAGGAAGAGCCCGGCTTGGCTGGAGCAAGGCTTCAGAATGTCCCAGGATCCCTGCCGTCAGTGGGGTCGGCATCTGGAAATAGGGACACCTGCTTCCTGCTGACCCAGTGAGGCATGGGGACAGGAGGCCTGGCCATTCATTCTCCTGGAAGGCAGCCTAACAGTCCTCTCCCCAAATATCACCATCTAAAGGTCCCTTGGTTTCAAAGAAGACTGGAAAACCACCCACCAAAATGGTAATGATGGCAAATACCTCATAGAACCTGGGGCCCCGGGAGAGGAACACGCGGAAGTCACAAGAAAGAATGAAGTGGGAGATTAGGAGGAGTCCCCTTACACCCCCCCCCTCACACCCCCCAGTTAGTGACGGGGGCATCAGTGATTGCCTGGTAAGAAAGGAGGGTTTGAATGGGTCCCCAAGGTTCTCTTTCTATCTGGGAGCCCTGTGCAGAATCATGAGTAGTGGTTAAGGCTTCAAGCTAAGCGTTGCCTCCTCCCGAGTGTCTGACACCAGCTCTCAAGTGCTCCTGGGAGTTGAAGTGAACCAGGTAGGAGTGAAAGCCTGGAGCCGGGTGGTGGGGTTTAACACACTGGCCGCGAGCTTGGACCACTTCACTTCTCTGAACCTCAGTCTCCTCGTCTGTAAGATGGGATGATGGCCGTGCCTACATCACGGGGCTCGCTGGGGCATAAAGTGAAGTCATCTGTGGAGGAAAGCAAAGTGCCCGGCACAAAGATGGTGCCCAGCAAATGTTAGCTTTCTCCTACTGTCTTAGACATGACTTATCGATCAGTAGATTCCTCTACGATGAGTGATGGGGCCCAGGAACTTAGGAGAAGGGGGTGGTAGGGCACAGGGGACTCGGAGGGTGCGCGTCAGGGGCCTGAGCACAGGAGCGGGAAGTCTTTGCGGGGTTTCCTCTTGGTGGTCCCCCTTTCCCACCTGTGGGCGGTAAGGAGATCTGCTGATGTGCCTCAGTAGGAGAGCTCTCAGGGTCACAGGGCCCTCCTGAACCCTAGCTGTGGTCCCTCTATCTGCCGTGGTGATGGCTCTCTCCTTGTCCCCCACTATGTGACATACCTGGGCCGGCCAAAGCCATAGACTGTGAAACTTTCATGTCCCGCTTGGAACCCCGCACCCCATACATCCTCTTTCCTCAAATGGCAGGCTGTCAGGATTCCTCCCTCTGCAGGTTTTATGACGGATGGGAAGGCGGGAGGGACGAGACTTAGGTGGGTCATTGCCTCTTCCCCTCAGGGGACTATAGGGGAATTTGCTTGAGGGGTCCTTATTTGCTTGGGGACATCACTCCCCTGCAGGAGATAATCCCAGCCTGGTGGGTCAGGAAGGCCCAAACCATGAGTCTCTGTTTCCATTTGTTTTCGTGTGAGTGATTTTAATGCGACCAGTTAGACAATCCACCTTATGTGCGTTAGGCCCTTGACAACACTTGTCGTGTGTGGTAAGAACCATCCGCTGTTGTTCTGTAAGGCAAGTCTTGCCGGCCAGCCTGAGGGGACTGCTCCTAGCTTTCTTGTGCCTGGGACCCCTAGACCGTATTCCTCTGCTTTATGCGCTTTCTTAAGGTCGGCCAATTTCTAAGAAAGTGATCATGTTTGGAGGGGGGTTAGGGCTCAGGGTCAGACGGGTGGACAGTAAGGGGCACTCCATTTTCTTATGGCCCCTGGCAGAGGTCACAGTGGAGTCCTGGCCAGAAATTATTTCTGGAACCCTAGAAGGTTCCCTGCTTTCTAGCGGCTGCAGACCCATAGGGGCCAGTTTGGCACACATGGCTGAACGTTCAGAGCATCCTGGTAAACTTCCGTATCCCGATTATCCGGTCACTGTCAAATCCTTCCCTGTCCCTGGAGAAGGGGTCCTCGCTCAGGCCCTGTGGTTCCAAATCAATACATACCAGCTGTGCTTAGCTGTGTCCCCTTTTCCTGGCAAACAGCCCCCACAGCTTCTAAAAGCCTCTTCTGGCTCCAGTGATCTCACACGCCCCTGCCTACCAGGGAAATTAGCCATGGAACCTTCTGGAATGATAAATTCCAGACCTCTGGCTTAGTCACTAGGATGCACAAATGAATGTCTATTCTGTTTATAACCACCACATCCTGGTAAATCCATTCTTCATGCTCCAGATGTCACATGGTCAGGAGAAAGTTCTTCCAAAACACTAAAAGCTTTGGGGCTAGAGTCAGTGACCTTTCCTCTCCATTTCCTTTTAGTGACGTGGTAGAAGGCTTGGTGTCTCTCCTTCACTTCTCTTGGGCCGTTAGTGGGAGGAGATGTTCCATTATCTGAGCTCTAATGAGCCCAGTAACGGGAGGAGGGCCTGTGGGGGTGACTTAATTTGAAACTCAATGGTCCAGTTTTTCTAGCTGGCTTTATTCTGGATCCCAGAGCCCACAGAGTGGGGGTGTCCTGTCACAGTCAGATCAGTACCTGCAGTTTTGAGGGGGGCCCAAGGCAGGGAGGGAAGAGGAAAGGATGAGCGAGGAGAGAAGGGGAAGAAGGCGGAGGGAGGGAGAGAGGAGAGAAGCCAAGCTCAAAGGAAGTACTGCCTGTTGTTTTTGTTAATAACGATGGCCCTTAAAATTATCCAGGCCCAGGTAACGGTTCCTGCACATTCTGTGGTTTGCAGCTTTCGGGGCCTTATCATATTCCTCCAGCTTTTATAGTTGATTCAAATGCTGTGGAGAAAAAATTTGGCCTGCTTGTGGGCAGCTTGATGGCCTGCTTCCCTGTGGTAATGGGATGGTTCCTGTCTGCTAGTCTAGAGCCCAAACGGCCGTGGGGTACAGCTGGCAATCTGAGGACAAACCTTATTAAAAAAAAAAAAAAAAAGAGTGACCCTGATTTTTATGTTTCTCACCAAACCTGTTGTGTCTTCACCCATCAGTACAATCTTCATTAGTTCATCCATTCGACTCACATTCGTGATCTACAGAGACCAGCCCTCTCCTGCACGCGCTCCCCTTGCATACACCACGTCCCTGGTTTCCATCTTTGATTATCCTTTGTGCTTTCTCCTCTTTTCTTCCTTCCTTTGTGTTAAAATGGGAGAGTTGGACCTTCTCTTTCCCAAGGCCAATGTTCCCTCTGGCTTCCTCAAGATCCAAAGTTCCTTTTCTCCTGGCTCTTTTCTGACATTATTTAAGTGTTTGGGTGATGGGCATTCAGGAGGGCACTTGTCATGATGAGCACTGGGTGTTGTGTGTAAGTGATGCATTCTACTGCAGAAACCAATCTTGTGCTGTATGTTAAGTACCTAAAATTTAAATGAAAAAAAAAAATTCCACTGGGGTCCCTCACCTCTCAGGTGTGACTCCATCCGTCTCCTCCCATACGCAGCCCCAAATGGCCAGGAACGTCCCCTCACCTCCTCTTCCTATGGAAACTGGGCTTTCAGCCCGACACTCCCTGCAAGTGCTCTCACCCAGGGCACCATGGCCTCAAGATAGATGAGCCTCATGGCCACCCTCTGTCCCTGCCGGTTTGGCCATACTACCCTGCTGAGCACTCCCTTGTGGACCATTCTGGTCCCCTGGCTGTGGTTGCTCTCACCTCCCTGGTTGGCCCTTACTGACTTCTCTTCGCGGTCCTTAAATATCGGTGCTTCCCGGGGCTCCGCTCTGCCACTTTCTCCACCCCCATCATGCTGTTTCAGTTTACGTTCACATCCCCACTGCTCCCCAGACCTGGAGCTGTCCTCTGCTCCGAGGCACCCTCATCGGCTGCCCGGACTGCCAACGCCACCCACCCTTGCTCCTCCAGCTCTTTTTCTGCCACGAAACCAGAATGATCTTTCTAACGTCACGCAGTTTGTCACGCCTCTCTTCTTCTTGAAACTCTCCTTTAATCTCAAGGTCACCTCGAAGCTAAGGTCTAAGATATTTCACCTGACCTACTGGATCCTTCATGATCACACTTGCTCTTTGGCAGGTGTTTTCTTTCTGGAACACTCTTTTCCAGGATTGGGTACCTGGCTAGCAAGTAACAAGCTCTCCAGGAGCTGAGTTGTGTGCCCTAACCTCCAGAATGTGACTATCTTTGGAGACAGGGTCTGGAAAGAGGTAATTAAGTTAAAATGAGGTCACTAGGTGGGCCCTAGTCCAATGTGATCAGTGTCCTTACGAGAAGAGGACATTAGGACACAGACACGCACAGAGGGAAGACCACGTGTAGACCCAGGGAGAAGGTGGTTATCTACAAGCCCAAGAGAGAAGCCCCCAAAGAAAGCAACCCTGCCAACCTCCGGCCTCCGGAACTATCAGAAAATAAATGTTTAAGCCCCCCAGGCTGTGGCACTTTGTTATGGCAGCCCTAGCAGATTGAGACATAGGCTTTAAATGGGCTTAAATGTCACCTAGTCAGGGAGGGGCCTTCCTTGACTCACCCTCATAAATTCTTCCTCTATCCTCCATTTCCCTTTTGTAACGCTTCTTATGTGTGGAAATACTTACTCTTCAGTGGCTGTGTTCCTGGCAAGTCCTTAAGGTTCTATGAGCGTAGGAATTTGTGTTTGTCCTGCTTATGGCTATATTCAGTGTCTGGCACATTATCCGGTGTCTAGAAGATGTGCCAGTAAGTATTGGTGGCATGACTGACTGAATAGACAAGCGGACAGATTTTAAAGCATTGCTGGGAGGGTCCTCTGAGCTGGAACACCACCGGCTTCACGCACGCTGATTCGAGGTGGTGTGAGGAAGGCCACACGGAACCCTGATTCCTTGGTCTTGTCTGTATCCTTTGCCCTCCTTGTTTAGGAGTGGGCTAACTGACAGCAAGATTTTAAGATATTATTAGAATAGTCGTGTGGATTTGATAGGCAGATCCTAGTCAGCTCTTTAGGGAAGAACCTACCTGGAAAAGAACAGGAAAGGGGAAGATGTTGACAGAGAGGAGGTGGAGTTGGGGAAAGCAGCCAGAGGGTGTCAGGGTGGGGTTGGGAGCATGGGGGGTGCATGGGGAGGAGAATGCCGGAAAGGTAGGTTTTTGCAAGGGAGACACTCTTCACCCATGACTCATTCTCGGGTAGGGTCTTCCTGGAATAAAGAGGGGTCCGACTCTTTATTGGCTGCTCCTGTTTGGTAGCTCTTGAGTGAGACAGATGTGGAGGGAGGGATTCTAGAAGGCTCCATGAGACATACCCCAGCATATGTCTGTTGAGACTAAATTTCTCCTTGTAGTACTTTGTCCTTTCAAACCGAGGATAGGAGAGGAACCAAGGTCCCTCAGAACAGGAAGATAAAGAGGCATCTCTGGTTTTCTCTTCTCATTTTCCACATTTCCCCTTTCCAGAGCATCCCCTCCCCTAAGCTTTCGGGTGACCCCTCTAGCCCAGGAGCGCCACCCCTCCTTGAAATCTGTCCCCTCGGGGGCTGGGCTCTGGCCCGCGTGTGCATCACATGACCCCTTTCTGCTGCCATTGGACCGAGATGGGCCCATGGGCCGGCCAGATTCTGACCCCGGAGGTTCAGAGGTGGCCAGCTGGCTCCTGCAAACAGCTGGGTGTGTGGGATATTCGCCTACCGTGGGCCTTCATGGCCAGCTGCGTAGGCTGAGAGGGGGAGGGCACTGGGCTGCAGAGAGGGGAACGAAGAAGAAGAACAGGGTGCAGGCAGAGTGGATGGGAAGCAGGAAGACCCTGGGAGAGGCCTGGGTTCCTGGAGATTTTCTAGGTCCTTGTTTCAGAACTTCCCTTAGGCCCGCCTAAGTGTATTTCCATGGCGGACCCCTCTGTCCTTGCAGTCGGCCGCTCCTTTTCTCTTAGGCTGGTGTCAGCTGGTTTCTTTCCTTGTGACCAAAGGTACCTGTGACCGTTTGATCTTCTCCCTGCTCCTTGCTTTTTTCTCTCTCCGCAGCTGGCCTCTGTCTTCCCTCCCCCGTCCATCTCTTTTCCCTTCCCTTCCCTTCCCTTCCAGTCACTGAGCCCAAGGGAGGGAAGTGTTGGGGACAGACCTAACATGATGGGGTTAGTTCCTGTCAGCCTCAGCCATTGGAGCGGGGGGCCTCCAGGCTCTATTTGCTGGCCTCTCATCACTCACACCCCCAAATCTCGATCTGCTTCTTGGAGCTAGTAAGTATATCTCTCTTGTGCTTCCCAAGTTCAAAGCCGCTACACTAGCAATGGAAATAAGCACTTGTTTTTATATAGTTATACCTGGGGCCATTTTCATTTATATTTTGATATGTGTTGCTTTTCCCCAACAGATCCTAAGGAAGATATGAGTTCCTGGGGAGGGCCCTATTGTCCCCATTGGGTAGAAGTGCTACAGTGTGTGTGTGTGTATCTGTTTTATATATAGAAGAGAATCACAGCAGTGTGATTTTAATGAAAGAGGGAGGAAATAAAAACCTTTAAAACACGTCGCTTGATCAGAATTTCTCAGCCCTCTACTTCATATTTGTTCATCTTCCTGAAAGAAAAGTGCTACAGTAATGACTCAGACATGCTGGGCTCAGCCTCTCTTTATTGAAAATGTTGTGTGTGTGTGTGTGTGTGCGTGTGTGTGTTTTAAAGGAGTTTAATTGAAGTAGCAACATCGGCCAGGCTCGCTTTAATCACAGCCTTCCATTTGTGTGGCGAGTGGCACCGAGCTCCGGAGAGCCACCCACTGGAGCAGGGGAAGCCTTCCTCCCAGGAGGGTTCCAATGGCTTTCATCACGTTTAGTTTTTCCTTTTCAGTGAACATATACTAAAAATATAGGGTGAACAGGTGGATTTCCAGAGCGCCGC